>NC_089836.1:7128761-7428761 GCF_035046505.1 Tiliqua scincoides | reverse complement strand
CGCATAGTTTCCAGATGCTGCTGGCTTCAGCCTCTCCTGTGTTGTTAATGCGAGACCGAGCAGCCAAACTCTGAGAGGCGGCCAGCACTTGTCAGTAAAGTTGGCTTGTCCACTCACTGAATAAAATCCTTCGCTCGAAGTCTCAAAGGAACAAGCCCCCAAAGAAAGCGTGAAAAACCTGCAATAGGGGCAGAGAGAGAGAGAGAGAGAGGTGTGTGCAACCAAATCCTGTTTACTCCAGAGTTGCACTGTGTTTCCTGAGGCTCCACCCCAGGGTCACAGCCTCTGCCCATCTGGGTAGTCCCAAAAATCCAAACTTCATGGGGCTTTTGGAAATCTGTGTTTCCTGTTCTTCAGTAACCAGACTGCAGACCGTGCCCAGGGCCAGTCCATCTATGTGGCCAACTGAAGCAGGCAGCAGATTGGCGAGGGGCGCTCCCTCTTCCTTCCGCTCCCAGCACTGGAAAAGGCTGAGGGGGCCAGAGAGGAAGTGCAGAGGGGAGGAGGATGCTGACTAGAACACGGGAGTAGGAGCAAAGGCCAGTACATCATTTCCGAGTGGTGAAGACCAGAAGTGATTGTGAGGAGCTCCAGAAGGATCTCTCCAGACTGGCAGAATGGGCAGCAAAATGGCAGATGCGCTTCAATGTCAGTAAGTGTAAAGTCAAGCACATTGGGGCAAAAAATCAAAACTTTAGATATAGGCTGATGGGTTCTGAGCTGTCTGTGACAGATCAGGAGAGAGATCTTGGGGTGGTGGTGGACAGGTCGATGAAAGTGTCGACCCAATGTGCGGCGGCAGTGAAGAAGGCCAATTCTATGCTTGGGATCATTAGGAAGGGTATTGAGAACAAAACAGCTAGTATTATAATGCCGTTGTACAAATCGATGGTAAGGCCACACCTGGAGTATTGTGTCCAGTTCTGGTCGCCGCATCTCAAAAAAGACATAGTGGAAATGGAAAAGGTGCAAAAGAGAGCGACTAAGATGATTACGGGGCTGGGGCACCTTCCTTATGAGGAAAGGCTACGGCGTTTGGGCCTCTTATACCCTCGGCTGGATTGGGGTTGTGACCAGCACAAAGGGAGCGTTTCTAAAGCTTCCTCTCCCCCACTTCCAGGTCTGCAATGAGCTCACCGTTATGCCACCTTGTTTCAAAACCAGCCCAGAAACAAATGGCTTGCAGCACCTCCGGGCCATGGACCTGATTGGGATTGGGTTCCTGTGTGGTTTCTGTGGTTACCGTTGAAGTCCACCTGAAACCAGACAGTGATGCATATAATGTCTCCTCTGGCCTGGCCTGGAGGGTACAAGGCAGGCTAAAAATATTTTGAATAGATAAATAAGAAGCAGAGACTAACCGCTGTGTGAGCCAGGAAGTGCCACCCACACTGTTCTGTGCCTGGTTTCTACGGATGTGCCCATGAAGTCTTGCTGTGTGCAATTTCTCACATTGACTAGGGGAAGAGCAATGCCAGGCAAGATTTGTGCCTCCCTTCCCCCCGCCCCCATTATATGTATAAGATTGGAAACTTCTTAGTGATTGGAGGATGTGAAATTGGCAGGCCGGTCAGTTTCATGGAGGGCTGTGTATAGCTGAGTTGTCACACCAGTTTGGAACCTCCACCATCAGCAGCAGTCTACCCCTAAGAGCCAACCACATTGGAAGTTTAGGTGAGAGAGAAGCTTGCCCTGCTTGTCATGTCTTGGAAGAATCAGCTTTTGAAAGCGGTCGGGCGGTTTTGTTCTGAAGGTGACCTGCTGCAGGAGCTCCTGCCGGGAGAAAGTTTGTAGCTGATTTTCATGACGTTAAGGTGACTTGCTTATCTTATTTGCACGCTGCAAATGTGCAAACGAAAACTGTTTTTAAGCTATCTGGGTTTTTTTGTTCTGCCACGGAAACTGAAGTTGGGTGCACTTGAACGCTCAGAGGTTTGGCATTGAGGAAGATAATGCAAATGCGATGCTTTTTTTCCTTTCATTTTTGATGTCTTTGGTCCGTCCCCATCCCCCCCCCCCCGGGAAATATTTTGGTTTATGTAGCAATAAGGGAGACTAAAACAGCCAATTTTTCAACTGTAGCTATATCTACCTCAAGGCACAAGGCCAGGCAGATTGAACTGGTCAGTTGGCAACCTTAGTCTGATCTCAAACAGGTAAAAATGAATACCCCAGAGGTAACTTTAGAGGATGTGTGAATAGATTTGGGGAGATGGGATCGAGATTTGATTTACTAGTTCTTGTGGCAAAGGGATACAATTTAAGGTTTCGGATACTTCACGTCTTGTCTTACAAGACTTGGTGGAAATCAGAAAATGTGTTTGTGGAACAATTCAGCACCTTTCTGTATGAGCCTCTCTTGGCACCACTGAGGCACTGCTGAAGGCAGAACGGTAGCTGTGGTTCTGCAGCACACATCTCGTGCTCCATCCCTTTTAAAATCCCACCAAGCTTTTCCCCACTGCAGAGACTTTGAAAAGGAATTGTCCAGGAAGGGAGGAGGGGGCAGAGATCCTACTACTTGCTGGTTGAGTTTTAGATCTTTAAGAACATAAGAGCCCTGCTGGATCAGGCCAAAGGCCCATCTAGTCCAACTTCCTGCATCTCACAGTGGCCCACCAAATGCCCCAGGGAGCCCTCAAGTCAACAAGACGCCTGCATCCTGGCATTCCTCCCTTGCATCTGGCATTCTGAGGTAGGCTATTTTTAAAACCAGGAGGTTGCACCTACCCATCGTGGCTTGTGATCTGTGATAGACTTTTCCTCCAGAAACGGGTCCAATCTCCTTTTAAAAGCATCTAGGCCAAGCACAATCACAACATCCTGTGGTGAGGAGATCCACAGATTAATTACATGCTAGGAAAGAAACTTTTTCTTTCTTTGACTTCAAGTTGATCTAAGCTCATCCTGTAGTCATTGCACTGAAAGAAAGGTGCAGAAATATGTCTCTTTCTCAGTGCCTAGAACCATGACGGAGGCAGTGAGCAGGGGCTTGGCTCTGAGAGACCCCCAGGCAGGTGGGCGGTGATATGCTTTCCCAGCTTTAAGGCTCAGAGCAATTCTTGTGCCTTTCTCCTGTCTTGGGGAGAAGGCAGGCTCTCTTGTGCTGAGCCTCTGGGAGGGATGTTTTTGTAGTGATGCAGCGTCTCTCAGAGGAGGAGGATTGTGTGCGGGGTAAAACAGTGGCAACCTGGAGGAGTCCTGCCAGTGACACGTTTGAGGACACCCCCCACTGAACCATGTCGGTGCCCCTAAGAATGTTCTGTGCCAAAACATCTCCCCGTTATCAGCTTTCGAGGGACTGAGTAGCATGTCACAAAATGACCCAGAGTTTGTTCCTGGATGTTGTTGTTCTATGTAGGCAAAGAGAAAAATGGCCCCAAATTTTCCTTTCTGTTGACCTGCCCTTCTTCGTTCTTTCAGAACTCGGTGCTTCTGTTGAGATTTCATGCTGGAAAATGGGTTGCATCACCACACAAAGTTCTCACTTTTGTTATTATGTGTGGAAATTAAGCCCGGGGTGCTTTTCCTGGCACAGTAAAGGGGTGGGGGAGGAAGAAGCAAAATGTCACTGACCTGAGTTTCTTCACATCAAGCCACCTTTTAGAGGCACAGGAGCAGAGCTGGGGTCAAAAGGTGACAGTCTGCCAGAGGACATTTGGGATCATTTCCAGTATTTATTTTAGATTCAAATGTATGTCTTCCACATGCAGAGCGATGTTGTTGCACTGTGTACACAGGTACAGGGCTGGTGCAAGAATGCCCCAGGCAGGGCTTTGATTTGCCTGTCACTCCTCCAGGGCTGGAATGTCACTGTGCAAGTGGAAATCCACCAAGGGATGGATTTCAGAGTTCCTTTTTCTCGGCTGCTGCTAAAGTCTCCCCAACTTTTCCCTGCTTTTTAAATGGCTTGGATGGTGTCTGTGAATTGGGGCCACTTCTGGTTTCCTAAACATTGTTGGCATAACTTAATGTGTTACGCAGAGGTGCCTCATGAAGAACAAAGGAGAGGCCCTTTTCTCCCAGACAGGCTTGCAATCTGCAGGGTGGTGTGAGAAGTATGGCACTTGGAGGGGAAGGAGACAGTGGGGCTCACGGGAAGAGCAGGCGACAGTATGCATTGCATTAGGACACAGAGAATTATTATTCATGTGCTGGCCGGAGAGTTGCCAAGTTTTTGGCAGTTGGGCTCCTGTGCCTATAATAGCACAAGAGCTGGCCTGATGGGTTGGAGAAGATGAGTGACGCCAGAATGCAACACTGAACATAGAACTGGCGTTTCCTAATTATTGTGACTCATAAGACAGAAGACGCAGAAAAGGGTCTGACCCCTTGCTGTACTGGGTGCAACTTGAAATCTACGGCCATGGAGGGTGGTGACTTGCTAGCAGTATCTAGAGAGCGGCTGTGGGAAGCAGAGCAATGGCCCGGGTGAACACATCTTTGGGGTCTGGTCCTGCCCTCCAGGGAAGTCCAGCCATCTTAAGAAGCCCGACTCAGCAAATCTCTGTTTGTTTCTCTGCCAGGGCAAGGAACTGAGTGTCGCAGCTTTGGCCTGGGGGTTCCATGATTTGATGTTGACGTCTCGGGCCACCCAAATCCTGTACAAACCAGAGGTAGGTTTCCCTTGATTTGTATGGGTTCTAGTCCACCTGTTGGGCACGGGACTTCCTGGATAGCTGTGGAACTCCTTTCCGCAGGATGTGGTCTAGATGCCTTTAAGGAAGCCTTCAGAAGCGGAGCTCTAAGTTGCATTATAGGTTCACTGTTTGAGGGTAAAGCCCTAAATTGGGTGCCCCCATGTGGCCATGAGACACTGGCACCACTTTGAAGGGCTCAGGTGGTTCCTCTGATCTCCAGGGACCTTCAGCCAGTCCAAAAGTCTGTGTCCAGCACCAAGAGTAGGTGAGCTGTGGTGCCAGGTGAGTCATCATTAAGTGCTAGGCTGTCTGCGTCTGAGGCTTCTGGGAAGACCCCTCTGGCTATTCCCCCACTCTCAGAATATGGACGTATAGCTGTTGCTATCTCTCATCTCCAGTTGGCACCCCCAGTCCTTTGCTGGCCCTAAAACAGAAGTTGGAGACAAACAATTGAAGCAGCGTTATAACGACAAGCAGCCAACAATCCCAAAACTAAACTGTTTGGAAAGAACCAAAGGGCAGCACAAAACAGACAGTAACCCACATCTGATGTTTGTTTATGGATAGGAGCATTCCCCAAACCCTGCCTTCCCCTGCATCTCAACAAAAATAAACACACACACCCCACTTTCTATTTATTGAAATGACTGCAGGAAAAAGACACAACAGAACAGCCAACAGACATCCTCTGCCAAAGCAGAACAGAGGCTGTAACAAGGAGGCCTCATCCCAGCGTGTCCTTTGCTGGCTCCATGGCAGCTGCCCTGGTGGCTCTGTCCAGCTTGCAGCCTGGGCTCTCTTCCACGCCCCATGCCTGAGTCGCAGGAGAGGCTTTTCTGCAGGTGTTGACTTGCCTGCACCCTGATGCCGCATATCCGTAGCAGGGATTTCCAACCTTTCTGGGTTTTTGCAAGTAGCTCTCCTTCCAAGACCAGGTGCTGCTTTTGCAGAACCCACCTCTGACACCAGCGATGGGAGTCTCCCCAGATTTCAAGCAAAATGGGGCCGTCTGAAAAAAGGGGGCTGGTTTTGGCACACACTGGGGGGGAGGGGGGCTGTCTGTGATCATGAAAAACAAGGCATGAGCACTGCAAGATATTTTTGGATGTTGTCGAAAGTGCCAGAGCTCTTGGGGGGGGGGGGGAATAGTTGAATTATGACTTTGGCCACGGCAGGGCTGGACTCTCGCATGAGGCCCCTTTCACGCTGACCTCATACTTAACCAGTCTCCTCTCTGTAGATGGGGGTGAAAAGCTTCTCACTGACCGTTCACCTTCCTCCTCTTTCCCCCCATAGGATGTCGATGCTGATATCCTGCGAAAAGTCTGTTCTTGGTGTCATTTGTTTCCTTGCCGTCGTATCTCTGGCTGTTTTCACATATCTGGATTGGTAAGAGATCCTCACAGTCTGGATAACCTCTCAATCGACAGCTGTTCCTCGGTGGGGAACAGGGTCCAAAAGAAGCTGTTTTATTTACATACTTAGGAGATGTTCATCCTGCCTTTTGGCCGCCAAAAGCCCCCCACACACACACACACTCTATTCGACTTGCATGCCTCAGTCTACCCAGCTGTGATATGAGGCTAATATTACTTGATCTCCAAAATGACTAGACTGGAATTGGGAATGGACCCACTGACTCAGAGATGTGACTTGCCACTCTGGGTAGCTCAGTGTTATCAATGCTAACGGCATCTGCAGGGAGGGCTTAACCCGCTCCTCCCTGGGGTGTAAAAAGGTAACACATCATGGTTGCAATAGCACTTTGCCTTTTCCTCAGTTTAGCCATAATAAGCCTTTGCCTTTAAGTCACCTGTGAATGTTTTAGGACATCAAGAACGCAGGCAGCATTACAGCTGAATACAGGTGTTCCCTTTCTCTGAAGAGTTTCAATCCAGTTGAAATACAAAGGGTAGACCCAGACCTAAAACCAAATGCTTGATTTTCAGGTATAATTTTATGGGGGAGGGGGAGCAGTGGGGGAATGTAGGGGGGGGAAAAAACCCAAACCCCTGAAATAGTCACTTCTGCCTCACTTTTTCCTTTGAAAGCATGTCTTTAACAGTCTGGAAAAGCCAAGTGAAACGTAGATCCTTTGAACTGTTTACAAGCCAAAAATCAGACCCAAAAGTTGTCAGTGTGATTCAGTGTTATGTTGCCTGGCTGTGGCTCTGGGGACAAATGGGTATCATCTTGTTCTTTTTTTCCAACAGGGATAAAAGAACATTTATGTGGATGTACGACAGGTAAGCAAACCCCACATCTCTTGTGGTTTGACCTGCTCTTTTGTCTTCTGTAGTGATCGGGCATCATTTTATCCTGTCCAGGAGATGCCACAGTTTGGCCTTTGGGGTGCAACTTTCCCTTGCGCAGAAATTCAATTCCCCCCTCCCAATTTGTTTTATTTTGGTGTTGCTCCTGTGAAGAGAGAGTCGGGGACCCCACATTTTTTTTTCTCCATGTGGAGGAAAAATACTGGAATGTGCTTTTATTTCCTTTAGAGTCTGTGTAGACAAGTAACAGGAAGAGAAAGGGTGAAGCAACCCCTTTTGATTACAGCCTGCCAAGATGATTTTTAAAAAATTTTAAAAAAAGAAATTGGGTAATAGAATTGCTAAATTCCACGGCTTGAACTTGGGCAACCCAGCCTCATCCTGACACCCAAGAGGATTGACCCTGGGCTGGGGCCATCCTCACAGAGCCATGCGCTGATGTCAAAGGAGTCGGTGTGCAACACGAAACCTGCATCGCTCTCACTTCCCCCAGTGAGGCTGTGAACTCCCTCACTCTTCCGTTCCTTGCGAGTCATGCACCTAGCCCAAAATTTCTGCTTTGTGGTCTGCGGGCCGAACGACACTCTGTGTTTGGAGTTTCAGCGTAACGTTCTTGTCAAGACATTCAGGTTGGAAGGATTCATTCTGATCGGGACTGTGGCACTGGGAAGCAGCCAGTCCATTCTCCCTCCTCCCAATGCTGTTGCCTAGCTGAGCACAGAGGGGAATGCTTAGGCGCACCTTGTGGAGCTAAGATTGACTTCTGGCCCTGAAAATGTTAGCAGATATTAAAGTTAGGTGCAAAAAGTCACAGTCCTCTCTACAGACACGTTTGAACAATGTGGGGATATTAAGCTGTCTTCTGCCAGGTCAGATCACTGGTCCACCTTGCAGGGACTGGTGGCAGCTCCCCAGGTTTGGGGCAGAGACTGATTCTCGGGCACCGAAGCTGGGACCTTTGGCATGTAAAGCAGGTGCAAATCTAGTTCCTGCCGTCACTTCTAAGCTCTTTAAACATGTGTGGTTTTACTCTCCTTGCAGGAGCATGAAGGCTGATTTGAAAAACCAAACAGAGCTGTGGTTTGGTATACCCCAGTGGCTCAATTCACGGTAAGAAAAAGTGTGGTGAGGGAAACAAAAGCCCACAGGCCTGGTGTGGTGCAACTGCCAGCTTCAAGGGGAAGGCAGGGTAGTCTTACTACCTAATTCCATGTTCTGGAACTGAACAGGCAATTCCAGCAGTGAGCCATGGGTTCCCCTGGCTTACCTAGCTAAACGGAAGCTTCCAAGGTTGTTAAACCACAGTTTCCGGTGACGTTCCAACTGGGAAACTGTGGCTCAGGCATGCCTTACAGGGTCCAACCCTATCCGACTTTCCAGCACCAATGCAGCTGCAATACAGCTGCAAATGTTTAAATGTTCCTGTGCCTTGAGGAGGCCTTTGTGACTCCCCCCCCCCCCCCCACTGCAGGATGCTGTGGTGGCATGGGAAGTTGGATAGGCTTGGGCCCACAAACCGATAAATCCAAGTGAGTTTTGTGTCTTGACTTGTAGGGAGCCTTTAAGTCATAGTTTCCTTGTTGAGATGGCACAGGAAACTGTGATTTAAACAAACTTGGAAGCTTCACATTTAGCCAGAGGGGGAGAGGAAGGTCACGCTCTGTTCCCAGTTGGGCCAGAAACATTATACCTGGAGTGGGTTGCAGTGTTACCGGCCACCCCGTTTGGTGCTCAGAGGTGCTTTTCCTTGTGGCTTCAAGGGTTCTGGCATTCAGTTTTGGTGTGAAAATTAAGACCAGGGTGGGAATGTTAATTAAGACATGGCAAGGGGCAGGGGAGAGGAGGAGGAGGAAATCAAATTCATCACTGCCAAGAAACAGGAAATGTGGGGGCAAGAGGCTTTTGGCTGCCTCACAGTTTCAATGTCTTCTTCCTTCCTTCTAGATTTGAATACGCGAATAAAGAACCAAGGGGGGTCTTGCTAACCAATTGGTTTGACCCAAGGTAAGGAAGGAAGTACTTGCAATGCGAGAGAAGGGGGGTTTCAGGGTCATTGTTTTCTCTGCTTCCTCACCTGCAACGCGGGAATTAACCCAGCCTACCTGACAAGGTGTTGTAATCAATGTTGAAACAAGGAGGTGAATCCATTTGGGGGTCACTTTGGCCAGAATGACACATGCTGAGCCATCTGCAGCGAGAAGGGCAGACTGCACTCCTGTGGGTGGGTTCAGGAAGCCCACACCTGGCAACTGGGGGGGATAAACTTACCTTTGCACCTGGGGACTCCGTTCCTAACTATTGCTGTTAAAGAGCTGTTGATAGATCTAAGGTGTGACCACTGCAGCACCCTGAGGCAGTGAGTTCCAGAGGTGAATTCTAGACTGTGAGAAGGTATGTTTTCATGGATCTGCCCTAAACCTCCAGCAGCACAAGGGTGATTTGTTAGAGTGTTTTGAAGTCTGCGTGGTCATGAAGGAAAGGAGAAGGAACTGGCTACTTTGCTTGCTCTCGGGGTGGGACGTAGCTCATGGTAGATTCCCTGCTTTGCCTGCATTAGATGCCAGAGTCATCTCCTGGCAGCCTCTGCAGAGAGACCCGGGAAAGACCTCTGAGACCTGGGGAAGCTGCTTCCAGTCCGTGTCTGGCAGTGCTGAGCACTTTGGACAAAGGTCCTGACTCTTTACACAGCAGCATCATATATCCCTGCTACATACATCGGTATCATTGACCCCCCCAGCCCCCCTCCCCCGTTAGGCAGGGTTGCAGCTTGCAGAAATCCAGCTTATCTTGGGACACACACAAAATCCCCAACGAACCCAGCAGCCTGCAAAGGCGGCCAGGGGTCTCTGAGCAACTCAGCAATGCAATTTCCCCATAATGGGGGGGGGGGCCTGGTTTGAAATTCCAGCCCAGTGTGTGCAGTGCTTCTCTTGACTCCCCAGCCAAGAGGAAGTTCTGGTCTTGAACCGCACAAAAAAAAAGCACGTTTTAATCATATGATGTAGTTTTTTGACACAATAGTTTCTTAAGGGACTATGAACAAGCCCTGGTGGATTAGGTCAAAGGTTTGTCCAGCCCAGCTTTCTCTGTCCAGCTAGATGTTTCTGAAAGCTTGCAAGGCACCCTTCCAAGAAATGGCCATCTCCTCCTTTCCCCCCAGCACCCATGCAGGGTTCTTTCCCATTCCTCTTAGGAGGTGGCAGGAATTCATCTTTGAATTGTCTGCAGACTGCTATTCTACCATGGAGCTAGGGATCCTTCCTGCATTCTCTGTGCATGCTTCCTGACACCGAGCGGAGCCCTTGATTCCTCCAAACCCAGTGCTGTCCTGCCTAGCAGGTGACAGGCAAGGGTTCCCCTTTGCTACAGCATGAAGGGAGCTTTGGAGACCTGCTGCCTGGTTCCCAGCTCTGGAGGGAAGCTGGGTTCGCATGCTCTTCCCCAGAGCATGTGGGAAGTGTGCCACTGAGTCCCAAGGCCTCCCACAAGCAAGTTTCGCTGTGGGGAACAAGTCTGAAATGAGCAGAAGTTAGTAAAAAGGGAGGCACAAGGGGCTCGGATGTCTCCTCGCTAAAAGCACCAGGGCAGGACCTCTGCTTTTAAGAAGGAAGAACAACTTGTCCTGAGAGAAATGCATGCGTAGAAATCTTTCCAATGGCAGCTGGCAGAAGGTGTGGCTGCATTTGGGGATCCAGGACAAACCCCCCCCCCATTGTCTTATCCAAAGAGCAAGTGCTCCAAAATGAGCGCATCTTGAGCAGTGCTGCCCTTCCAAGAGGGAGGGGCAGGCGAGCTGTGCAAGCCACTGGGTCCAGGCCAGCCGTTGTGCATTTCAGGGCAGAGAGCCTCAAGTGTGTCTTCAGCTTCCCTTGGAAAACAAGCAGGCTTAAAATAGCCTGCTCAAATTAAGTTGCAGGCCAGGAGTGCTGGGAGGACGCGCTGCGCTCTGCTTAGAGAACAAGCCAAGGAACCGAAGGGAGGATGCTTGGGAACATCTGGCTCCCATTAGCGCCTGGGAAGTGCTCACTGCTCTCAGTCTGTGGAGTCGGGCAGCTGCGCCCAGGGCCTTGACTCCGCCAAAGGCCTTCCATAGGCCCATCTGAATCCCACCCTCCCCATCCCCTGCGCTGGGTGGGGGAGCTGCAGGGAGATGGGGGCTGAAGTGGCCCCTGGGAATCTTTGCTCTTGGAATCCTTAAATCCTTGGCCCAGCTGTTTGTGGCTGGGTTTCAGCTTCTTAGAAGGGCGAGAGCTGCTGTTGTTGGCATGGCCAAGACCGAAGAAACTGGGAAGGGGGCGCAGGAGGGGCATTTATCGAACCCACCAGCCCTGCCCACTTTTCGCAGCCACCCCAAGCATCACAGTTATGGTGGTCCCAAAGGCAGCAAGTGTCCACCCTTGCAATTTCCTGCAAGTCCCTTGGGGATGATGCAACATATTCACATGACATTTGGGTGGCTGAAAATGACCCTGGGGACAATGTCCCCGGCCACTGGGTGTGCTTCTTGAGTCAGAGGCAGGGATGCGCTTGCCTCTCCCGCCTCCTGGTGGCGGAAAGTGTGCCGGGCTTTGTACTGTAGTCAGGGCTTGCTTCTTCCGGGGGCGTCAGAATGCCCTGCCAGAGTCCTGGCCCCCTTGCCCATTCCCCGATGGGCGCTCCTCAGTGACAGCTTCTTCACTTTGGCGTCTGCAGAGCCTGTGGTCTGAAGCTGCAGGGAGGTACATTGAGGCTGCGCATGGGAAAGAATTTCCTCACTGCCAGGACTGACCAGCAGTGGACCAGTTTCAATCAGGCTGTTTTTTTGCATTGGCTTTAATCCAAAGTAATTTGGATGGGATGCTGATTGAGATGCTGAAAGGGCCGGTCTCTGCAAGAGGAAAGCGAATCCTCCTTCTACAAGTTGGTGGGGATTTCCCCCTTTGAATCCAATGGTTTCTGGAGCCCCACCTGGCAGACAAGCCTAGACACTTTTGGAGGGACCCCCTATTAGGTCTGAAATGAAGCCACACACACAGTCTTTCACCGCCATCTACTGGGAATGGGGAGGACTGCACCCTAGGAACACGTCAGAGTGGCCAGCTCAGCCCTGTCCTTCTCCCCACAAACATGCCAGGGAGGTTTAGGCTGGGGAGAGCAACTAGCCCAAGGTTAGCCAGTGAGCTTCGTTGCCAAGGGGCAATCTGAACAGGCTTGTAGCCGGGCACTCTAATGCATTATCTCTCGTGTAGCTGTTCAGGGGTGGGGGGGAAAGGAGGTTGCCCAACACATTTTCCTGCTAGATTGTAGTGCATGTTTCACAGGCAGGCTGACACATTTTCGATTCTTTCCAGGGGAAGAACAGATGTGCCGACCTTGACCCCTTGGTCAGCCCCCATCATATGGGATGGGACGTTCCGGACAGAAGTCTTGGACACCTACTACCATGACCGCAAACTCACCATCGGCCTGACGGTGTTTGCTGTGGGGAGGTGAGTGCAAATTGCAAACTGTGCAGAGTCAGCCCTCCGCTTCTCAGAAGCTTTGAGCATCGCGCTGTCTAACTTTTCCCTCAGCCCTTCCCACCCTGGGAGAGAGCTTATCGTGTGCTGCAAGAAACGGAAGTGGGGGGAAAAATCTGGGGGGGGGGGCTTGAGACTCTTGTTCTCTGCAGGGAGGGGGACATTTCACCCCAGGATGAATAGGGGTGCTGTTTTCATGTCCACTGCACGGGTGCAATAGTAGGAAAGGGGGGTGCCTCTCTTTCCTGCTTGTGGGCTACCCAGAGGCTGCTGTGGGAAGGCAATCATCCCAGCAGGGTAGGGGCCAAGCTGCTTCTACCTCCCTGCTACTGTCATTCAGACACTGCCTCTTTCCCAAATGACACAGAGACTTGTGGTGTTGTGAAGGCCACTTTGTTTAAATAAAAGAGAGAGAGAGAGAGAGAGAACCTAGTGGTCTTTTTTTTTTTTGGATCTCGGTCCTGGATTGGGAGGTGAACTCTGGAAGAACATAAGCGAAGCCCTGCTGGATCAGGCAAGAGGAGCCCTTCTAGCCTGGCAGTCTGTCTCCCATAATGGCTCACCAATTGTGGAAGTCCCCCAAGCAGGAGACGAAGGTATTCTCGTCTCCTGCTGCTGCTCCCTTGCCAAAGCCCCATCTAGCCCAGCTGTCTCACAGCAGCCCACCAGATGCCTTAGGGAGCACACATGGCAACAAGAGAGCTGCATTCTGGTGCCACCCCTTTGCGTCTGGCACTGAGAGATGGGCCACTTCTAGAACCAAGAGGTTGCACATGTCCTTCATGGCTTGTAACCTGTGATGGGATTTTTCCTCCAGAAATCTGTCCAATCCCCCTTTTTAGAGCCATCTAAGCTTGTGGCCATCGCCACATCTTGTGGCAAGGAATTCCACAGACTCATCATGGAGCTGAGTGAAGGAGGACCTCCTTTTCTGCCCTAAATCTCCCACCTGTGACCTTCTCCGACAGCTCTGGCATCTTTTTCCCTTCCTCCCCAGATATCTGGACAAATACTTGAAGAACTTCCTGAACTCCGCCAACATCTTCTTCATGCCCGGCTACAACGTCATCTTCTACATCATGGTGGACGACCTCTCCAAAGTGCCCCTGATCGAGCTGGGGCTCCATCGGACGCTGAAGGTGTTCCAGGTGAACAAGGAGCAGCGCTGGCAGGACATCAGCATGATGAGGATGAAGACGATTGGGGACCTCATCGAGAGTCACATCCGCCACGAGGTGGATTTTGTCTTCTGCATGGATGTCGACCAGGTCTTCCAGAACAGCTATGGGGTGGAGACGCTGGATGAGTCCGTCGCGCAGCTCCAGGCCTGGTTTTACAAGGCCGACAAGAACACCTTCACCTACGAGAGGCGCCCCGAATCAGCCGCCTACATCCCCTACGACGAAGGGGACTATTACTACCACGCAGCCGTGTTTGGGGGCACCCCCCTGCGCGTCCTCAACCTCACCCGGCAATGCTACAAAAACATCCAGCTGGACAAACAGCAGAACCTGGAGGCCGTCTGGCACGATGAGAGTCATTTGAACAAGTACTTCCTCCTCCACAAACCCACCAAAATCTTATCTCCTGAGTACTGCTGGGATTACAAAATTGGCTTCCCTTTCGAGGTAAGGAGCATCAAGCTGTCCTGGATGCCGAAGGCTTATGAAGAGGTGAGAAGTGGTGTGTGATTTGTCACCGTGCCGGAGAGCACACCAGAAGTGGCTTTTGTTGTCTTTGCCGCAGGCGGACGGTTTGTGTGGAAGAGAACAGGGCTTCTTGTTTTTGCTTTGCTTTGTTTTGCCAAAATCATTGAATCCAACAAATGGTTAAATTTGCCCAACTTCCCTGCAGGATATACTGCTTATTTCTTTAAATCTAGCTGAGCAAATCACGGACTCTTTCAGATTTGGGTTTTGCCTTTTCTGCTCTCAGGAAATTTATTATTATTACACCCCCAAGAGCTTGAAAACGTTTGTGGGCACCTGTGGTTGATTTAGGGCCCTTCCAGTGTGGCCAGTTGGGTGCTGGCATGTATCTTCTCTTTGCCAGGTAAGGCGGCGAACGGGAGAAAATGGAATAATCTGGAGGGGAAGAACGGGCACCGTGGTGGTGATTTGTGTGTGTGGGGGGGGGGGGAGATGGCACTATAAGGGCACAGAAGCAGCAGGGAAGCTGGTGAGATGACATGTCACGTTTGATGATGTGAGATTTGGTTTTGAAAAAAATTATGCACAGAAACTAAATATTTCTGTTAAAATCATCCTCTTGAAGTCACCGAAGCCTCAAATAATTGTTTGCATCAGGTTGAGTTGTGCTCAGTTCCCAACCCCAAGTCAGGGTCCCTGTGATTGGCGGCTGAACGAGGAGATGCAGGTAGTAGATGATGTTGCACTGTGGATCGCTAAAGGGCGGGAGAACAGGGTATATTTACTAGGCAGGGCTACTTCTGGGACATCAGTGATGCTGATGCTCCACATTGCTATTCCCACCCACTCCTGAAGATGGCTCCAGTGAGCACCCCCAGTCCCAAGTAGCTCTAGGTTAGCTCAAACTGCAAAGTTCTTGGTTCAGTCTCTGGGCATGACTGGGGTGCAAAAGGAGCTCTTTTTCTGGAGCACCCACAGCAGTGTAAATGGTTGGTAACTTCTGCCATGCAGGCAGAGAGGGAACATGGTGGGGGAGGCAGATCTAAGTCACCCCTCCCACCTTTGGTAGTTAGATCCACGATCTGTGTTGTGGTCCAGGACGTCCAGTGTCTTGCTTCTAACTTGAGAAAACTTACAGGCAAGGCATGAAGTTGACTGCACTCTCTGATCGTCCCAGCAACTTTTATTCAGAGGGTATGTGAACACTGCCTACCTTTTGTCAGTGAGTTCCATCAGTTAAATTAGAAAACGTGCGTGCATCTTTTCTTATTGGCACGACATCCCCCCCAATGCAATGCAATGCATGAGGCTGCCAAGTCCTCATGCAGCCCCAATGCAATCCCCCCCAATGCAATCCCCCCAATGCAATGCAATGCATGAGGCTGCCAAGTCCTCATGCAGATGCCCTCTTTCCCACCCCTCCTGCCAACAAGAGAGAAAAGGGCAGAGTGAACATTGAGGGTTGTGAAATGCAGAAACGCACACACTCCCCAAGTCTCTTTGATGTGATGATTTTGTTAATTTATTCTGCTGTAAATATCTCTTGGATAATAAAAACCAAAGTCTTTTTATCAGAGTTGTGTGTGTTTTGCTGCGCTTGTGTTCTGACCAGGTTCGGGGGTGCCAAGGAGTGTAACTTGGGCCGGCATTCCTGCCTGGCTGTTTTCACAGATGAGTTCCTCTGGGATCAGGACCGTGGCGCACAGGGATGGTAGGGAGAGGCATTCCTTTCCATCCTGACTTGATTCATGAATTTCATGTTCATGCTGAGATCTGCATTTCTCTCTTTCATCTGCCTTTTGGAATGAAAAGCCTTTTCTTTCTTGCATGTGTGCCCTGCCCTTCCGCCAAGGAGCTCCAAAGGGTGCTCTTTCTCCTCCACTTCTTGCAACAAGCCTGTGAGGTACTTTCGTATGTATGCGAGAGGGTGACTGACCCAGAGTCACCCGAGAAGCTCCAGGTTGGAGGGGAAATTGAAACCAGTTCTCTTGAACCACGCTGGCTCCTAAATCGGATATGCTGGCCCCCTTCCAAACTTATTGTCTGAGATGTTGAAAGATTGTTAAGTTCAACACTTGCAGCCAGGCACACCTCAGCCTCATTGGAGGCTGTTTGTCATCCAGCAAGCTCACCGGGCCTTCCCACGGTGGGGGGGGGGGTGATGCAAGAGGGTGCCTTGGGAAGGCACGTCACCCAAGGTCCCACACATCTCCATCTGGCACTGCCTATGCTTATCCCCCTGCAGGGCACCCCTGTCACCATCCTGTTGAAAGATCTGGTGAAGGAGACCTCGTGATTCTCCCCTTGGCCTTCGCGTGTTTAACCGAACTCTACAAAACGCAGCCAAAGCAAAGAGCTTTTCCCTCCCGAATCTTGCAATAATCAAGCAAGGAATGTGCATTCTTTGACATCACAGCAGCTGAGCCAATGGCTTTGGGAGGGAAGTCGTCTCTGCCAGTGGCAGGAGTGGGAACACTATAGATGCACAGAGGCCTCTCTAAGTAACAATTTTATTATGTTGCTACTACAAAACATTTCCCCTACACACAAGCACAACTGAAAATTGAGCTTCCTTCCGCCCCACCTCAATCTCATGTCCCTCCCTCGAGGTTATCTGAGCCCTGTTTTTTTTTTTCTTTCCAAACACTCTGCTATCTAACACTTTAAATAGAGAAGATGCAAATTGACAAGGAGAAACGGAAGAGTCGAGGAAGTCCCAGAACCTGATGGTGCCCCTGAGCAAGACTTCTCCAGGCTGGGTCCTGGTTGGTGGACTTGTGAAGCCTTTAGTAGGGCAAGACTCTAACTGAGTAAGCAGAGGACAAGCCCTGGCTGGGCCAAGCAAGCCCCCTCCCAGGGGGCCCTGGAGGCTCGGAGGGATAAACAGAGTTTCTTCGGATGGCGCTGAAGATCTGGGACAGGTTGAGATGGAAAAACCTTTGCCCTCTGCGTGCCACCAGGACCTGACATCTGAGAACATGCTGGATCAGACCAAAGTCTTCCCACCCAGCCTCCTGCCTCTTGCAGCCCACCAGGTGTGTCTGGGAGCACACAAGACGCTATCAGCCACAACCTTGCTGTGGGCGTCTCCTAAGGAAGGACATTTGTGCCACCCAGTCTGTTACATGTGACCCTGACCTCTGCAAGGAGGAAGAGCAGAAAGTCTCCCAACCGGGCATTGGCTTTTGCAGGCTCAGCCTTTTTCATCGGGTGAAACAGAACCACAACACTTTCCGAACAGGTTCGTGGGTTCGGTTTGGTCCCCCGGTTGGGAGACACCTGGTTTCCACGCGTGGTTTGGCAATGATACGTGTTTCTGTTCTTGTTCACAGCCTGTTTTGCAGGGCTGGGTAAGACCTGTTCTTCTTGTGGAGGGAGAGCAAGTGGACACAAGAAAAACAGAGGCCGAGATCTGGCACATGGCAGCCACGGTGGCTTCAGAACCCGGAGTCTGCAAATCTGGGAGAGGAAATGGAGACTGGGAGAAAGAGAAGTTGTGGCTGGATTTCCGGGCGTCCTTGGCAAGGCAAGTGTCACAGTTGCTGGTTATGAGGTAACTGGCACGTGGCTCTGTTTCAGCCCCCCCCCCCGAATGAAAACGTGAATTTCCCAACAGCTGGTGTGTCAACAGTGTGGGACGGGTAACCATTTCCTCATTCATTGGCTGGAAAAGAGGGAGGGGGTACTGGACCCTTTTTCAGATGCTCAGGGACATTTTGGGGGGGCTGAGGGGCTCCACGAACCTTGGCAGTCAGTTGCTGCTTCTGGCGGCCATCGTTCAAATTTCAGTGCCCCTCTGAGCAGGGGCCAGGCTGACCTTAGGAGCTGCGGGTGCCTCATTGGAAACATGTTTTGCAGGGCCCCAGGTTCGCAGCTGAGGTCTGTAGAACCTCACAGATAGAAATAAAATTCATTATAGACTTTGTATCTCTATAGCAGAATGGGAAGCCATTTTGGTGGGGGGGGGAGGCCCATGCAGTGGGTCACAGCCTCCCCACACCTCAGAATACTTCCCAAATGCGGCTGGAAGTCGCTTCCAAACACGTCCCAGAGGCCCTCTGAGGTGTGAGGAGGTGTCCATGGATGTGGATCTTAATGTATTTTTAAATTAAAGGGAGCCAGGTGAGCACCTGAATCTAGAGAAGCAGACCAGTGGGAGAGAAAAGCCTCTTCTCTCCTCAAAGTCTTCCCTCCAGATACTTTTATTTCCTTGGGAAAAAGGCACAGGGTCTCCCGTCTCAGCCCCTGTGGGTGCTTTCCATTTATTTTAAACTATCAAGCAGAAGGAGTGAGGAACGGCCTCAGACCAGCTGTCTGGCACCCAAAGGAGTGTTTGTGAGAGAAAGAGAAAGAGAGGTGTCCATTCAAGGTGCTGAGCTAGTGCAATTCTTGTTGATGGTTGTTTTTTAAAGTGCAGCAGCAGCAAAACTCGGGCAGGAGGGAAGGGGGTGTTGTTTCAACCCCCCCTTCTCCCCCAGAATTTCACACACACACACCCCAATTCAGCCAAAAGTCATCTTGGAGAACTTCCAACCCAACTTGTATGCAAAGCTTCCTGGGCATCAAATCCTCCAGTTTTGCTTCCAGGAACCAGCCCTGCTTCTTCCACTTGGATGAAGTTTCTGGGAAACTTCTCTATGCAGAGACGGAAATACCTCTTTTGCAACAACTACAGCAAAAAGCAGGGACCTTCCCCATGTGATTGGGGGGGGGGGCATATCAGTGATATTTCCTCTTGAATTTTGAAATAAAAAGAAGCAAAATGTGGATCTCAAACCAGAGCTGAGATCGGTGAGAGGGGAGAACTTCATAACCTTTTCCATCCTGCCGTTTCTGTCCTCGGAGTCTTCTGTCCCCAGAGCCTTTTCTTTCCTTGGAGAAAAGCCACAGGCTCTGCAATCTCAGCCTCAGGTGGGTGTTTTGTTTTTTTTAATGTATTTTTATTTTTAAAATACGCTTAAGAGGAAGAATAGAGGACTGGCCCATCACCTGCTTCTTGGCTCTCAGAGGTGGACTGGTGATGCAGAGGGGTTGTAACTCTTGCCTCAAAGAGCTCTGTGTTTCAGGTAAACTCCTTGCAGAGAGAAGAGGACAGACGCCCTGAAGTGCCACCATGAAGAGGGGTGCAGAAGAAACCCTGACCTTCCTGCTCTGCCTCCTGACAGTTGCTTCTGGAATTGCCGGCAACTCCAGCAACACCTGCCCAGGTGAGTGGCATAGAGGCTTCAACCTGTCACTGTGACCTGCAGGGTCACAGAAGGGGAATGGAAATTTTGGGCACATGGTGAGAATTCTTAATACCTTTGAAGTCATGACCTCACAAGAGCCAGAGCCTTGAGGAAGCTGAAGCCTGCATTACAGAAATCATCATCCCTTGGTGGTTTGTTTACTGCAGAATGACTTCCCAAAAGGGGCTTTGGGGATGGCAAAGGAAAGCATCTCTCCTGGCACCCTGGTGTGGCACCCGGGTGTGGCAGGGCATCCTCTCTGTCTGGGCATTTGTCTCCATCACAACTGTGAACATTTCTTTTGTCGGCAGATGTGAACATTGTGGGCCTGGGGGGGAATGAGAAGCTGGCCATCCTCCGGGGGTGCCCAGGGGCGCCTGGGGCAACAGGACCCAAAGGAGATCCAGGCATTGGTGCAAAAGGTAGGTGGTCCTGCCTAGAAGATGATCTAGGTTTACCCCTCCCTTTGCTTAGCAAGCAGAGAGCATCTTCATCAGGGCTCCCAAACAGCCACAGCTCAGGACCCCTCAGCTTCCCTGGTGCTCTCTCTGAAATGCCTCCCAAGGTACATTGTGGTTTCTGTTCTTGCATTTAGGAGAAAGGGGTCTCCAGGGAATCCCTGGGAAAAGTGGACCTGCTGGTGTGAAAGGTAAGACTTGGGGGGGGGGGAAGAAGGGGGAACAAGTGTCTTGACTCTGAGGGAGGCTGTCCGGGAGGGCGTCCCTTGCATGGGTTCCCTACAGGAGAAAAAGAGTAGCCTTCAGAGGACAAAGGGGGTTATCTAATGGCAGTAGTTACGTCCATTCGTTTTTCTTTCAAAAGAATTGCAATATATTTGTCATGTGTTATCAGTGGAGATCGGACTCTACAAGGTCAATAAGGGATTTATGTAAAGGAAAAGTCTCTGCCTTCAAGGATCTTGCAGTGTACCATGAATCATGGAGAAGACAATGGGGGGGGGAGAGGTGAGAGGGTCTCAGAGACCAAATTGTCCAACTGGCAGCTCCCTTGACCTACTGGACCACTGACCATGGCTCCCCATTAGGGCTACAATCCAATGCATTGTAGAGGGCATCTGGTTTTGGCAAAGATTCTGCGGCGCCCCAGCTCCCTGGGGAGCCGTGGCTCACGGTTTGGGAACCACCGCTTTAAGCCCCTGTTGGTTCTCTAGTCCGGTCTTGCCCCCTCCCTAAATGGCTATTTCCACTCCTGGGAAAAACATGGGAGTGTCCACTGTGCCACCCTGCAAGATTAAGAATTCTAATTCTTTCCCTCTTTCCCCCACTTCCCACCAGGAGAGAAGGGTGACCTCGGCCCTGCCGGCCCAAAAGGTAAGAGGACACTTGTTAGGCCGCAGGTGGGCAACCCGGGAGGGGGGGGGAGAGGGAGTTCTTTGGTGGGACAGAGCCCAGAGCTTATGTCCTGCTCCCAGAGCCCTGTCTGCCAGAAGGACCTGGGTTTCCACCCAGTGGTTGAAAGTGGTGCTCTCATTTGTAGGGGATAAAGGAAATGCAGGACCTCCAGGACAGACAGGTAAGGGTGTGTTTGACTTTGATTTACTTCTCACATGTTTATCCCACCCTTCCTCCCAGAGCTACAGGGAAATCCCACTCCCTGCCCCCCACCCCAATATTTTATCCTCTCAGCAACTCTGTGGAGTAGTCTTGGCTGAGAGGCAGCTGGCCCAGGAAGCTTCAGGACTGAATGGGTGGGGGACTCCATGCTGCTGTCTGTAGTTCAACACCCTTCCTGGCCTTCCCTTTTGGGGGGGGGGGTCCGAGTCCTAGCCTGTCCTGCTTTTCTCCCCACCCATCATATAGAGAAAGGATTTAACCCTTGACACCCATGCCGCTTCCATTATGGAGGCTTTTGCTGCCCCAGAATTGATTCCTTCTCCCTTTTCTTTCCCTCCAACCAGGAGTACAAGGTTCCCCTGGCCTAGCAGGTCAGAAAGGTAAGACTACTCTTAGGCTGCGTGTGGGCTCCCCAAATCCGCAGGGGGGGGGGAGTCTATCCAGCACCAGCAGTTTCACAAGGGAGTGGAGCCCATGGCTGACTTTGGAGGGGGGAGTGACATCACCGGGGGAACCAGGTTTCTGCGTGGGGAACCCCCACGATGCCTTCTACTCTTTTCCGCAGGCAGCCAAGGATCTCCAGGTGCCCCAGGCCAGATTGGTAAGGATGTCCCTGACTCTTCTGCACGTTCACCCTATGCTTCCCACAAAAGCTTTGTTGCCTCCCCCCTCCCCACACCCTTGGCCCTGCCTTTCTACTGCTGGGGAGTGCTTGACTGCTAGACATGTAAAACCTGGATCAAACAATTGTTTGGGGGAAAGTGTAACAATTTCTTTCTGGTCTTACCTGCCCCTTCCTCTTCCCCCCATGCCTTGTTTTGCAGGAGAAAGAGAACTGGCGGACATCCAATGTAAGCAGGGTGAGTGTTTCCCTAGACCCTCCTCAGGGCCAGAAATGCCACATTCAAAGGCGTGGAGAGGGGGGCGGGGAAAGCTTTTCTCCCTGTCAGAGATTTCTCCCCCATGAAATGAATGAGAAGGCGATTTGGGGCAGGCACCAGGAAGGGCCATGGAAAAGAACGAAAGTGAATGTCAGGGACTTAGTGCCGGAAGGTGTTTTAAAGGGCTTCAGATCTTTTAAGGGGGGAATAGAGAAGCAGGTGGGAGAAGGACTTATGGTTAGAGGATGGGAAGCTGTACGGAGCCTCCATGTTCAGGGGCACTGTAACTGCATATCCCAGTTGCTGGGGAGCCCCACAGGGGTGCAGCTTTCAAGCCCTGTTTGGGGCTTCTTGGAGAGATCTAACTGGCCAGCGTGGAAGATCTAAGGGCTTGGCCAGTCAGGGTCTGGGAGGGGAGGGCTTTCCTGAAGGGCCCAATCCCAGAAGGATCCTTCATTCCTGACTGTCCCAGAGAGGGGGACCTGTAGGGAGATTGCAGCGATGCAGAATGTGGGAGCTGCTGTTGAGTCTCTCTCTCTCTCTCTCTCTCTCTCTCTCTCTCTCTCTCTCTTGACTAGGTGCAAAGAACTGCAAAGAGCTGCTGGCCAAGGGGGTGACACTGAGTGGCTGGTACACCATCTACCCCAAGGACTGTGCCCCCCTGATGGTGCTGTGCGACATGGTCACAGATGGAGGTGGCTGGACCGTAAGTCTCTATTCAGAGCTCAGGCTTCACATTGCACCTTCTAGTGCACCCCCACAGTCCTGAGAGCAAAGACTTGCGTGGCCATGTGTTCCAGAAATAAAACCCCAGTCCTTAAGCAGGAGCAAACACACCCCGCTTGCCCACAACCCCCTTCACTGCAGGACTGCCCTTTCAAAATTAACCAAGGCAATGTAGAGCAAGTGGGAGTTAATGCCCCACCGATTGCCCTTCTGCAATACAAACGAATGGCCTGTTCCCTCCCCACCTGATTCCCGTCAGGACCACAACATGGAAGGCTGTGACCCTCAACTCCCTCCCCCTGTTCAGGAGGACACTGACATTGTGCAGGAAAGCCACACAAGGCCAGGCTCCTTTGCCTGGGCTTCTTGTGCCTGGGAAATTCCCAGTGGAGTCTTCTGACTGCATTGCAGGTAACTCGTTTATTCCTTGCAAAATAACCGAGGGTGCCTTCCTTGCAGGTCTTTCAGAGACGGTATGATGGCTCCGTGGACTTCTACCTGGACTGGAGTGCTTACAAGAGGGGCTTTGGAAGTCAGCTCACAGAATTCTGGCTGGGAAATGACAAAATCCACCTCCTGACTTCTTTGGGTAGGTTACCTCAGAGGCGTCACTAGGCTTACGTATCGCCCAGTGCGAGAGCTCCTTGTGTGACGACCGTGACGAACCTCCTCCCGTACCAGACCATACAGAGTCAATTACAGTATCGTACACACAGCCTCAAAGCAGGGGCTTCACTAGGGTTGGTGTCGCCCCCATTCACTTATTTGAATATAGAACAGTGCAGGTCACCCAACCGATCAGTGACCAACAAACAAACTAGTGGCCAAAATGGGAACACTCGCACAACCGAACAAGAGTTCTGTATTGGCTCCAATCCATGGATGTGTCACTGACTCAGACTGACCCCTGCTGTGTCTTCATAACACCTCATGGGCTCTCTGAACAATCAATCTCACTGGTCAGGTTTGAGTTAAGGAAACCCATCTTTGGCCTGCCTCCGCCCCAGAAAGGAAAAACGGAACATGTTGCTGTTTTTGACAGGAGAGAACGAACTGCGCATTGATTTCACCGATTTGGACAATAACCACACCTTTGCCAAGTACCGGTCCTTCAAGGTCTTAGGGGAATCGGACAAATACAAGCTGGTGCTTGGAGACTTCCTGGAAGGCACTGCAGGTACCTGTCTGGATGTTTTCCTACAGAAATGCAAGGCATCAATGGAAGCACCCCCAGGTCTGGGTCAGACGTGCAATGGGAATGCCAATTGGTTTCTCTGCACTTGGTGATTGGGGCTGGTTCTCCAAGGAGCAGAATGGGATGGATTTGAAGGCGTGGACGGGCCACTGAAGGTCTGACATGATACGTGGCCCTTCCCTCTTGGCTCTGGACATGGGCAGTCAATGGGAGCTGGTCCGCACGTCCAGCTACCAGTTGAGTGCAGAGAGGTCTGCAGAGTTGCAGTCAGATGTCCCTGAATGCACAAGGAGGTGACACATAATTGCCCTTCTGTCAGAGAGAATACGTATCTGTTCTGGACTCTTTTGGCTTGTAGGAGGTGGACAGGGTTCCCTGCAGTGCCAGGCCAACTGCTTGCCCCGCTTGGCTTGAGGGCCTGGCTGAGTGAGTAGGGAGGGTGATGGGTTCATTTGTAACAGGGAGGGGGCTGCCTTTGGCACTAAGTCTGGTTGTGTTTCACCCCTTTCTAATGAAGTCCTCTCTAGGCCTAGTATTGGAGAATTGCTGACCCAGAGTCTCAAAACTCTTGGTTCCAGGCAAGGGGATGGAGCAGGGAGTGGTCTCCCAGCTCCAAGGTTTAGCTCCGAGGCTAAACTGGACCCCTTTTGACCTGGTCAGGTTTCAGGAGAGACACAATGTGGTCACCCCAGTGGATGACTTGTGCCAGGGACTAGGCGGGGGGGGGTGCATCTTTGTTGGTCCTGCCCACAGTGTCCTTTCTGGGGTGGTTGGCTGTGTTGGGACTCAGAAGCACAGCTTACATCTCTTCAGTGGACCACTGGGAGATACAGGAAGCTGGACTAGATGGGCATTTGGCCTGATCCAGAGTGCTTGTTCTTATACACTGGTCAGTCCTGATGCTGTTTTCAGGGACGCTGCCCTTTGGAATTTGGTGCAGGTTGGGAAGAGACTACCCCACCTGAGTCCCTCCCCACCCCTTGAGTCCCTTCTTTAATAACCCCCCATTCAACCCCAATTTAATGCAATGGAGCTACGGGGCTGCTCTGTCCTCCCAGAGATGAAAATATTTGGTGCACCCCAACCCCTTGGCCAAGCCACACATCCTGGGAGGGCCTCTTTCGTGCCCTATGTTCATGGTGGCACCTTTGCAGGACAGCAGTTAGAGCAGTGGCAGAAATGCAGAGGGGAGAATCGTGTGGTATTCTCTGACGTTTCTGAATGCTTGTTGATGGCTTGTCACCCTGGGCTGCACTGAGCAAAAAGGGGGCTGCAAAATGGAGAAACAAAGACCTAAGTGTGTTTTTTGACCTCGTCCGAATGATTCTACCCTCAGCTGTGGTCCTTCATCTCTGCCTTGCAGGTGATTCACTCTCTGGTCACAGGAACATGGCTTTCACCACCAAAGACAGGGACAATGACGCTGCTGCATCTGCAAATTGTGCTACCCTCTATAAAGGAGCCTGGTGGTACAAGAGCTGCCATGATTCAAACCTCAATGGGATTTACAGGCTGGGGGCACACAGATCCCGTGGCGATGGCATTAATTGGCACGCTGGCAAAGGAAGCTTCTATTCCTACAAGCGCTCAGAGATGAAATTCAGGCCCAGAGCTTAGTGGAAGGCAGGCAGGCAGGCATGAAGCTTTCAGAGCTGCTTTTTAGCTGCTTTACCTCCTGGATGCCTGACCTTCTGTGCAAATGGAGACCTGGCTGCTGGCGTTCCTGCTTTAGTGCCCCCTGCATTAGACTACTGCCATGCTCTCTACCTGGCACTGCTGTTGAAGATGGTTCAGAAACTTAGCTGATATAAACTATAGTGGTTGAGTCACTGAAACCACAATCCCCGCAAGTTTCTCCCACAACGCACAGGCTGCTGGTCTGTTTTTGGCTTCAGTTTGCGGTGCTGCTCGCAACCTTCCATGCTTCGAAGGCCTGGGTCCTCAGACCATGATTTGAATAATTTCTGCTGCCCCATCTTCTCCTAGACTAACCCAGAGGGTGCAGATTGGGAAGAGACCACCCCCTCTGTGCCCCTCTCCCCCTGGATCCCTCCTCCTCCTCCTCCTCCAGGCCTTCAGATGAGCATTATCATGCCTCTGCTGGGTGCTTCCAAAACCCTGCTTGGTGGGGCTGCACCCCTCCCAAATGAACTGGGAAGACCCCCAAACTATCTTTCACCCCACTTGTATTTCAAAGGGTAGAGCCTCTTGAAAAGGGTGCTAAACGTTGTTGGTCTCTCCTGATGCTCTTTTTAAAGTCTCTCAATGTAGGGGAGGGTGTCTCTTCACCTCCCCAAGTATTCCAAAGGGAGAAGTTCCTTAAAAAATCTCCCATTGAACCCCTATTTAATGTAATGGAGCAACGGAGCTGCTCTGTCCTCCCAAAGATGAAAATATTTGGTGGATCCCACCCCACACATCCATGCCACATATCTTTTCTGCCCCAGTGGCACCTTTCTGGGGTAATAGTTAGAGCAGTGGCAGAAACACAGAGGGGAGAATCTAATGGTATTCTCTGATTTTTTGAGTGCTTATTAATGGTTTGTCTCTGTGGGCTGCACTGTGCAGAAAGGGGAACAACAAACCTGGCCATAAACAGAGAAACAAAGACCTGAATGTGTGTTACGACCCCGTCCAAGTGATTCCACTATTGCTGGACCCTCATCTCTCCCTTGCAGGTGATTCACTCTCCTATCACAAGGACATGGCTTTCTCCACCAAGGACCAAGATTACGACACCTCATATGTAAATTGCGCAGTCAAGTACAAAGGAGCCTGGTGGTACAAGACGTGCCACGAGTCCAACCTCAATGGGATCTACTGGCTGGGGGCACACAAGTCCACTGGTGATGGCATGAACTGGGAAGCTGGCAAAGGTGTCAAGTATTCCTACAAGCGCTCGGAAATGAAATTCAGGCCCCGAGCTTAGTGGGGATCGGGTGAGGAAGAGAAATGGAGATCTGGGGGCTGTCATTCAGTGTCCTCACTGACGTCACCTGGGGCAAGAACTCATTGTGGACCCCATGGACCTCCTCCTCTACAGGAACATACAGAATGCTTAGTAATTACTTTTGTACAAATGTTATTCAGAAATCCTAATTTCCATATATCATGGTAACAGTAGCGACATAAACAACTAGCAAAATTGAAATTACACCTTTAAATTACAATAACATACACACGTTTAGGATCAAGCTAGACCAGTGTTTCTCAAACGGTGGGTCGCAAGCCAATTTAAGGTGTGCCCTGATTCATTTCAAGGTATGTTATAATTATGATATATTAGGCTTGATGCTACCATGGTATGTGACTGCATTTGGGGAAATGTTACAGATCTGTGCTTTTAACAGGTTACTATTGTTATGCAGGCTGGAAAGAGCCCACTGGCACCAAGCTCGGTTTAAGGCTTTTTATTAGGAGGAATGGAAAGACCGTGTTTCAGATTCCTCCGATGGAGACAGGAGCTCAGGCAGGCAGGAGACAGCAGGCCAAGGGCTGGAGGCTTGACGGAGGTTCCCCTCTGGTTCTCAGCTCCAGCAAGAGGCTCTCAGGGCTCCTTCCAGCAGCTCTGCCCCCTGGTGGTTTCTCTGTGCTGCTCCAGCCCCTTTTATAGCCTCAGTGGCTCTGCACACGGCAGCCCTCTACCTTTCATCCTGTGGTACTGCAGCCTTCTCTCCTGCCACAGTTTTCCCTTTGGTCCTCCAACTCTCAAGGGCTTGTTACAAGGTACTGAGCAAGTGAGCCTATTGGCTCAGACAAAACTTTGTAACTATTGGCTCAGACAAACTCAAGACTGACTGTCTATTGGCTCATGAAAGGCACAGGCTACGATCCCCTCAGGCCAGCTTACAGCAGTCAACTGAGCCCAAGTTCTGCACATATCACTATATATGTGCTTTTAACAATGATAGTCAATGGGGTTTACTCCTGGGTAAGTCTGTATAGCATTGCAGCCCTTGAGATGTTTGGGAATTTTTTTTTTTTAAAAACAGATCAGCAACTGCTTGGGCGGCTAAGGAGGTGGTTCTTTATTGTAAATAAAATTTTAAACTATTCCTATTGTAAACTTTTAATTCACATAATTGATTTGATTTGATTTTGTTGTAGGAAGGGGTGACAAAATTTTCCCTGTGCATGATGTCACTTCCTGCCATGACTTCACTTCCAGGTTAATAACATCACTTCCAGTGGGTCTGGGACAGATGGTCATTCTAAAAAGCTGGTCCTAAAAGCTGGTGCTAAGAAGTTTGAGAACCACTGAGTCGGACAAGTATCTATAAGAGGATGACTTGTGAAGTAAATGGCTTCCTTGCTACATGTATTTCTTATATCTGTCATCAAATGGATTGCTTTGAAAAACTGTATCTTGTGCATATTCAGAAATGCAAATTATGTGGTATATTAAAAAAAAGTTACAAACTACTGTATTTTTAATCATTGATTTTAAACATTGATTTACTATCTCCATATTTTTAAATGAAGCAAAAATTAACACAGCCTTCTACATTCAGCCAAAGCAAAAAGAGTCCTGTCTTCTTGTGTTGGCTCTGTGACCGTAAATAAAGAAGGAATGAGTCCTGTCTTTATTTTGAAGGGAATGGAAAACCAAGTCACCTCTAGTAAGTGCTGAATTAATCATTAGCTTAAAGCAGTGGTCTTCAACCTTTTTCTTGCCACAATGCCAATAAGCAAATAAATATAAGTCTAGGGACCCAACGGCAATCTCACCCCTCTGCTAGGAGCTGATCCACGCACCCCCCTACCGTCAACCACCCCCACACACTTACTTAGCTGAAGGAAATGGCAGCATTCTTAGGACTGAGAAGTTGGAACCACCTCGTTGTTGGCAACCTTCAGTCTCGAGAGACTATGGTATCGCGCTCTGAAAGGTGGTTTTGGAACATCGTCTAGTGTGGCTGAAAAGGCCAATCCGGGAGTGACAATCCCTTCCACACCGGGAGCAAGTGCAATCTGTCCCTGGTCTGTCTCCCTGGCTATGGGCCTTCCTTCTTTGCCTCTTTGCCTCAGACTGTTGGCCAAGTGTCTCTTTAAACTGGGAAAGGCCATGCTGCACAGCCTGCCTCCAAGCGGGCCGCTCAGAGGCCAGGGTTTCCCACCTGTTGAGGTCCACTCCTAAGGCCTTCAGATCCCTCTTGCAGATGTCCTTGTATCGCAGCTGTGGTCTACCTGTGGGGTGCTTTCCTTGCAGGAGTTCTCCATAGAGGAGATCCCTTGGGATCCGGCCATCAGCCATTCTCACTACATGACCGAGCCAACGCAGGCGTCTCTGTTTCAGCAGTGCATACATGCTAGGGATTCCAGCACTGTGTTGTTAGGAACTTTGTCCTGCCAGGTGATGCCGAGAATGCATCGGAGGCAGCGCATGTGGAAAGCGTGTGGAACCACCATTGCTTAACAAAATGGAAAGGAAAGGGGGGGGGGCTGTGCAAATCTGGAAGGAGACCTGAGAGCAGGAGAAAGGGAAGTTGTAGGTATTTGGCCTAGCATGACATGGCCAATGAGTGAGAGGGTGGGTTGCAATGGCCATTTGGATTCAGATCAAGGGTTCGATTTTAGCTGGAGGCAGAATTTCAAGGGTATGTGTGTGTGTCAATTTATGCTGCACAGAAGTTGCTGGTCACCATTCTGTCCCACAATTCCCCAGAAAGTGGCATCCTCACAAGGCAGTACTCCAGGTGGTATTTGAGGTGGGGGGACTTCCAGTCACAGCCACAAGAAGGTAGCTCAGGGCTTCTCAAACTGGGGCAAATATACTGGGAACAGAAAGGTTTGCCCTCCGGTGGCTGCGAGTAGAACTGCCAGAGGGCTGGCAGGCAAACAAAGGGGACAGAAACGTCTGCCCTCTTGTGGTTGCGACTGGAAATGCAGAAGGGCTGGCAAATAAACACGCATTTAAAAGGGACTATAAAAAAAATGCTCTTTTATTATTTTTTTTCCCATCCAACCTATATCTAAAAGGACTGGCAAATAAACAGGGATTTGAAAGTTCTGCCCTCCTGTGGACACGACTAGAAGTGCAGAACGGCTGGCAAATATACAAGCATTTAAAATGGGATTTTATGAAACGTTGTTTCAATCCCCCCCCCCATCCATTCTATGCCTAAAAGGACTGGCAAAAAAACAGGGATTTAAAAGGTCTGCCCTCCTGTGGACACGGCTGGAAGTGCAGAAGGGCTGGCAAATATACAAGCATTAAAAAGGGGGTTTTATGAAACGCTCTTTTATTTTTTTTCATCCAATCTATACCTAAAAGGACTGGCAAATAAATAGAGATTTAAATGGTCTGCCCTCCTGTGGACACGGCTGGAAGTGCAGAAGGGCTGGCAAATAAACAGGCATTTAAAAAGGGATTTTATGAAACGCTCTTTTTTTTTTTTTTTTTTTTAATCCAATCTATATCTAAAAGGACTGGCAAATAAACAGGGATTTAAAACGTCTGCCCTCCTGTGGACACGACTGGAAGTGCAGAAGGGCTGGCAAATATACAGGCATTTAAAATGGGATTTTATGAAACGTTGTTTCATTCCCCCCCCCCATCCATTCTATACCTAAAAGGACTGGCAGATAAACAGGGATTTAAATGGTCTGCCCTCCTGTGGACACGGCTGGAAGTGCAGAAGGGCTGGCAAATATACAGGCATATAAAAAGGGATTTTATGAAATGCTCTTTTTTTTTTTTTTTAATCCAATCTATATCTAAAAGGACTGGCAGATAAACAGGGATTTAAATGGTCTGCCCTCCTGTGGACACGGCTGGAAGTGCAGAAGGGCTGGCAAATAAACAGGCATTTAAAAAGGGATTTTATGAAACGTTGTTTCGTTCCCCCCCCCCCCATCCATTCTATACCTAAAAGGACTGGCAGATAAACAGGGATTTAAATGGTCTGCCCTCCTGTGGACACGGCTGGAAGTGCAGGAGGGCTGGCAAATATACAGGCATATAAAAAGGGATTTTATGAAATGCTCTTTTTTTTTTTTTTAATCCAATCTATATCTAAAAGGACTGGCAGATAAACAGGGATTTAAATGGTCTGCCCTCCTGTGGACACGGCTGGAAGTGCAGAAGGGCTGGCAAATAAACAGGCATTTAAAAAGGGATTTTATGAAACGTTGTTTCGTTCCCCCCCCCCATCCATTCTATACCTAAAAGGACTGGCAGATAAACAGGGATTTAAATGGTCTGCCCTCCTGTGGACACGGCTGGAAGTGCAGGAGGGCTGGCAAATATACAGGCATTAAAAAGGGGGTTTTATGAAACGCTCTTTTATTTTTTTTCATCCAATCTATACCTAAAAGGACTGGCAAATAAATAGAGATTTAAATGGTCTGCCCTCCTGCGGACACGACTGGAAGTACAGAAGGGCTGGCAAATATACAGGCATTTAAAAAGGGATTAAATGAAACGCTCTTATTTTTTTTTTTTAATCCAATCTATATGTAAAAGGACTGGCAGATATACAGGGATTTAAATTGTCTGCCCTCCTGTGGACACGGCTGGAAGTGCAGGAGGGCTGGCAAATATACAGGCATTAAAAAGGGGGTTTTATGAAACGCTCTTTTATTTTTTTTCATCCAATCTATACCTAAAAGGACTGGCAAATAAATAGAGATTTAAATGGTCTGCCCTCCTGCGGACACGGCTGGAAGTGCAGGAGGGCTGGCAAATATACAGGCATTTAAAATGGGATTTTATGAAACGTTGTTTCATTTCCTCCCCCCCCCCCCCCAATCCATTCTATGCCTAAAAGGACTGGCGAATAAACAGGAATTTAAATGGTCTGCCCTCCTGCGGACACGGCTGGAAGTGCAGAAGGGCTAGCAAATAAACAGGCATTTAAAAAGGGATTAAATGAAATGCTCTTATTTTTTTTTTAATCCAATCTATATGTAAAAGGACTGGCAAATAAACAGGGATTTAAATGGTCTGCCCTGCTGTGGACACGGCTGGAAGTGCAGAAGGGCTGGCAAATATACAGGCATTTAAAATGGGATTTTATGAAACGTTGTTTCATTTTTTTTTTTCTTCCATTCTATGCCTAAAAGGACTGGCAAATAAACAGGGATTTAAATGGTCTGCCCTCCTGTGGACACGGCTGGAAGTGCAGAAGGGCTGGCAAATATACAGGCATTAAAAAGGGGTTTTTATGAAACGCTCTTTTATTTTTTTTAATCCAATCTATATCTAAAAGTACTGGCAAATATTTATTTATTTACTTATTTATTTATATTTACTGGCAAATATTTATTTATTTATTTATTTATTTATTTATTTATTTATTTATTTATTTATTTATAATACTGCCAGCAGATTTAAATGGTCTGCCCTCCTGTGGACACAGCTGGAAGTGCAGAAGGGCTGGCAAATAAACGGGGATTAAATGAAACGCTCTTTTTTTTTTTTTTAATCCAATCTATATGTAAAAGTACTGGCAAATTAACAGGGATTTAAAATGTCTGCCCTCCTGTGGCCGCGAGTGGAAGTGCAGGAGGGCTCGCCCCCTTTCTTTGCAACTTTTTTCCCACGTGAAGTCACAATGCGGCGTTCCGCTCCTGCGCGCCTCGTCCAATCAGCGCCGCGGAGCGTCCACAACTGCTACAGCTGGGCTGAAGGCGGCGAGAGTAGTGGAGTGTTTGGACGTGACTCGGGGGGCTGGACACGGGTGGCTGTGGCACGTGGGAACGCCTGGCTGGGTCGCTGCAGGGCCGGGTGGAGCCTCCAGATGAGGACAGGCAGCAGGTCTGTGGCTGGTTCAGTTCAGGGAAGGAACTGTGGAGGCCTCTGAACTGCACGTGATTGGGGGGGGGGAGAAAGTGCTGCTCCCTTTCTCAGCTCCAGACCCGTGGAGGGCGTCGTCCTCGGAAACTATTGGGGGGAGATGCAGGAAGAGCTTCTCCAGCGCATCTGTGGCAGTCACAGTGCCCTAACCCCAACCCCCCCAGGACTGAAGAGGGACACAAATCAAGCCCCCCCAGGACTGAAGAGGGGCACAAATCAAGCCCCCCCCCCCAGGACTGAAGAGGGTACAAATCAAGCCAGGGGTAGAGGTAAAAGTGTCAGCCTCATTTCATTTGCTACTTTGTTCTCAGGTACAGAGCCCAGTTATTCCAGAGGGGGGCTTGTGTTTGACACCCCTGATCTAGAATATTCTAGAGGGATTTCTCCTCTTGTGGCAACCTCCCCCTCTTCCCACCTATTGTTTTGTCTTGGAAGGAAGCTGACTGTATATACACTTGCCTGTAAGTTGAAAAATGTATACCTCAAATGGACCCTGAAAACCTGGGTTTCCTTAGACACAGGTCAATAGGGGGGGGGAGAGACTGGGCTGAGAAGCAGGAGGGGGGGGGGAGAAAAAGGAGACATTTGACTACTCCTTCCAGTCCTGAGAAGAGGGCGCACTTCCAACCCCAGGATGTCAGCCTCATTCCCATCTGAAACAAACACAGTCATTCCTCCTTGCCATGCCAGCGATGTGTCATAAGTTGTATGTTATGAGTAGAGCCCTGGGCTTAGCCCAGCAGGCACTTCGAGAGGGAAAAACATGCATCTTAGGATCTTTTACTGTGTTTTAAAGAAAGTAGAGACTGTGCCATTCTTGGGTAACACCAGTGATTCCCTCTTCCCCCCCCCCCCCCATTAGCAAGGCTACAGCCAGATTTGAGATGCTGGCCTGTTGGGCCCCCAACCCTCAATGAATGGAGGGATCACAAGCCCAGCATGTCTGAATCTTAACAGTGTCTTTCTTGGTCGCCTTCGGTGCCTGTTAGAGACATATGAAGCTTTGTGGAAACTGTGTGGAGTTCAACCCCATCCAGCTTTCCAGCACTGATTCCCAATGCTTGGCATCCTACAGAGAGAGGGCCGTCTCGGGGCTGCATTGCAGCTGCACCAGTGCTGGAAAGTTGGATAGGATTGGGCCGGGAGCATGTTCAAAAGACAAAGACTGCTGACATTAGACCTGCTTTGGAGGAAGCAGAAAGAGAGATCACTGCAAGTCACTGTATACAAATACCTTTATTTGTACCACCCAGAAAGATGCATCTTAAGAATTATAATCAGGGGAAAGTCCTGGGCATGACCTGGATGGGCTGGAACTTCTGAGAGCCCACTCTGTCTGGGTTTCCCATCTCATTCCCTTGACTATGGTTTAAAAATTCAGGGGGGAGGGATGTAATTGTCAATGGTTTGCAAGAAGTAAAAGCTCATTAACCCTTTCCTTTCCATCCCTCCAGGAGCCACAACAAAAGATGGCGACAGCGTCTTCGCCTTTGTCATCTTCCTGCTTGGAGAGATGGTGGGGGGAGACAAGGAAGACAAGGTGACCAACCGCTTCTGCTTCCAGCTCACCCGCTTGCTGATGACCCATTGGTGCCGAACTCAGCGAGTGCCCCCTCCTACAAAGCCCTCGCCCACCTCTGCCTGAAGAGCTTCCATCTCTTTGACAGCTCAGGCTCTGGAACAGAACTGTGTATCGTTGGAAGGTTGGTCAGAGAGGGCGAGTGTCTGGTGCCTTGTCCAGCTGACGTAGAGCTGGAGGACTGTATGCAACAAGCCTTCCTGATGACCGGTGCCCATTCTGAGTTTCTGACAAGCAGATAACCTACTGCAGGCCTCCCCAAGGCCATTATTAAAGTTATGTATTGGCACCAATGAATGCTGTGATTTGTATGTATCTTTCTGTAGTCTGGGCAAATGCCAAATGGACTGGGATGTGCAGGGTTTGTCGGTGTGCCAGTCTTTAGATAGCACCGCCTGCGATTGCATTTGTGACTGTGTGGAATTCTGTTCCTCTCCTCTCCAGGTGCCATGCTGCTCTTTAGAGAAAGGAGGGACAAGTCCTCCTGATGGTGTGTGACATGCGACAGGATGTCTTGTGTGTTCCTGAAGGCATCTGGTGGGCCACTGTGAGATCCAGGAAGCTGGACTAGATGGGCCTTTGGCCTTATCCAGCAGGGCACTTCTTATGGCATTCAGAATGTTAATTAAAATTAGTCTGTGAAACTCCTGGCCACAGGATGTGGTGATAGCACCCAAAGGCTTAGCTGCCTTGAAAAGGGGATTGGAGGAAAAGCCCATCAAAGGTTACAAGGCATGGGCTCTCTCTGAATGCCAGATGCAAGGGAGGGCAACAGGGTGCAGGTGTCCTGTGTGCTTCTTGAGCCATCCAGTGGCCAGTGTGAGATGCAGGAAACTGGAGTAAATGGGCTTTTGGCCTGACCCAGCGAGGCTCTTTGTAGGTCTTGTCCCCTTAGCCTCTCCCCAAAGTTCATCATTGCCAGGCTCACATGAAGACTTCTGGGGGCTTAACTGACTGTGGAACCAGACCAGGCAGTAGATGAGTTGAGTGTACTGAGTCTTGGGGGGGGGGGGGAGTAGCCCCAGGTATGTACCATGGTGGTTAGACAGGAGCTGCCATCTGGCCCCATCACCTCCCTGCTCTGGGATGAAGTCACAGCATGGGAGTTCTTCCTGGACACACACACACACACACACACACACACACACACACACACACACACACACACACACACACACACACACACACACAGTGTTAGGTGCCTGATAGCAAAAGCACTCCTGCCACAGCCGGGATGGAAACATAAAGGGGTCAGAAAGACCTTGCAGAGATCAGGTGTACCTGGTAAGTAGCTCCTGGAATGAGCCCCCTGCTGGAGGCTGTGGGTTTAAGTCCTGCCTGGGACTTAAACAAACAAACAAAAAGCCTACCTGAGATTGGAAAAAAGGAAACTCCTGCCTGAGACTTAAAATAAAAAAGTTCTGACTTAAAAAAAAAAAAATCTGCTGCCTTAGACTGAAAAAAAAATTTTTTTATTTCTTCATAGAAGGATTCGAACCCTCAACCTGTAGCTCCACATCTCAGCGCTCTATCCACTGAGCCACAGGAGCTCTTGCAAATTGGCTCTTCAGAACTAATACTTGAGGCACTGATGGCCAACAGCTGGGCTGAAGACCTTATATATTAGTTCCGAGCACCTTGAGCTATAGAGCTGTAATAGCCTAGTGGAAAGAGCGTAGGGCTTCGGTTCCGAAGGTTGGAGGTTCGAATCCTTTTGAGGCCAAACAAAAAAAGATTTTTTTTTTTGCTGCCCCCCCCCTGCCGGCAGTGCAAAAAAAGGCCGGATGTTTCTGGACTTATGGGCCCCTACCTGTTCTCTTGGTTCTAAGTTGTTTAGCCCCAATTGGGGTCCTGCCAAGTGGGCCAATTGAGGCTGTACAACTTGCCCAAGGCTGTACAGGTGGCAGGACCCATAATCCAGTAACAACCAGCACTTGTCACTCGGCCGAGCCCTCGGCTGGGATCGAACCAGGGCTGTCGCCTCACGCAGGCTCCAAAACCAAGGTGATCGCCAACTTCACTGAGCCACGGCGCCGGACGAGCGATGCAGGGCTCCTCGGAGTTTTGTCTTCTAAGTGGCTGGGGAGGAATTAAAAAAAAAAAAGTAAGAGCCACAGCAAGTGGCTCTTCCCGGGAAAAACACAGAAAAGGACATAAAAAATGATGGGGAATAAAATAAAAATAAAAAAGTTAAGTTTTTAAAAAAAATTTTTAAAAATTAAAAATAATAAAAAATAGATGTTAACCACAGCCTGCCTTTCCCCCCTCTCTGCTCTGTTGCCTTCTCAGGACTATCTTTTATTTTTTAAAATGTTTAAAAAAATTTTATTTTTTTTATTAGCTATTTTTATTAGCAGTATTTACAGAGAGCTTTTCAGCAGGAAGCTCAGAAAGTGGTTTACAGAGAAAATGAAGCCAAAATCAACCCCTGTCCCAAAAGGGCTATTTAAAACTATGCAAAGGAGCCCCAGCAGGCAGCCAATAGGAAAGGCTCTGCGGGGGGGGGGGCGGTCAGTCTCCTTCCCCTGCTGAATGAAAGAGGAGCAGCCACTGGGAAAAGTGCCTCTGAGCCAGCTAGCAGGGCCCTTTAAGCTTCCCCCAGAGCTCCCTGACACCCAAACACAAACGCACAGTTGATTCTGATCCAGGCAAAAAGGGATCAGAGAGCAAAAGGGGCTTCTACACACGCTCCAGGCAGGCAGCAGGCTGAAAACCCCCCACTAGAGGAGGCTCCCAGACCTGCAGGACTCCCCAAGGCAGAAACCTTGTTGTCAGCTTCCCAAACACAACTCCCCAGAAGAGATCAAACCCTCACACACTTCCACTCTTTTTCTCACTAGCCAGAATGAGTTCAGCTTCTCTTAGTTACTCACAACACCAAAGGGAGGCTGCCTCTCCTCTAGATCTCATCCACCAGCAAGGCAACAAAGATCCCTTCTCTGAGTGTTGCAATCCTCTTCCCTGATGAGCCCAACCACTTTCACCTGAATCTTACACCCAAGGAGCCCCATCTGCTCTGATACCAATGCAAGAAAAAATAAAAACCCATAGGAAACAACAGCTTCATGGCAGGCCCGATGGGGGAAACCTTCTCAGAACATACACTTGAGCCACACGTAGCCTCATGTGGAGGGGGAAGACAGATAACCCCACCTGGGAATCAGCACCCACAACAACTCGGTCTCTGGGCAGCTACCAGATCTCTAAACATCTGTCCCTGGAGACAGCACCCACCAGCTGGAGGTTCACTCCAAACACCCTTGGAGGACTTAGCCCACCAATCTGTGTACCCCTCTTAAGAGAGGTCTCCTGCACCCTTCCCCATTAGCCCCAGTGACTGTTAGGGATGTAGATGTACCCCAGGGAAGTGATTCCCAGTCTTAGCCAGTTCTGGGGTAAACACACCCCACAGGCCCAATGACCCTAGAACCAGCAGGGGTGGGTTGAAGACACCAAGACCCTTCCCCAAGGTGGTTTCCAGGTCAAGCAGCATATGTGATCTGGCTTAGATGGTACAGAGATTGAACTATAGTCTCTGCCCCAAGGAAATCTCCTTTGTGTATGCAAGGTGGGTTCTGTGGATGGATTCTGAGCCCCAAAGGACAGTTAAGGGGAAGAACTAAGTCTTGTATTCGGGGGGGGGATCCGGTTTATATTTATACTTGAATATACACACACATACATGCAACGCACTAGGTCTTATATTTGGGGGGATACGGTCTATATTTATTCATGAATATATACACACACGCGTGCACAAGCTGGAGAGGTGGTCATCCATCAAGAGCCCTGGAAGACAGAGAGAGGCATTTAAAGAACAGCCAGAGGCCCAATCAGGTCCCACACCAAGGGGAGCCCACACACTGTAGCAGAGAGTGTGTTCTCACCCACAGTCAGCACTTTGCATGGTAAGTGGGGCCCACCCTTCCACCCACCCCTGCGTCTGATTTGCCCGAAATCATGGCACTCAAGAAGCAGTTGACAGTGATGCAATGACACGAGCGTGGTGCCACACTTGCACCCAGCAGCACGCCTGACCTAGGACACAGCCACGGTAATTGGGGAGCAGAAAAGTCTGCCCTCTTGTGGCTATGACTGGGACTGCCAGAGGGCAGGCAGGCCAACCAACAGGGAACAGAAAAGTTCCTTTTCAGACAGAACTCAATCAATCAATTAAATTGGGTCTTTTTATTTGTTAAAGTGAGTGTGAAGTGTTAATATTTTCAAATAGCAAGCATTTTATTGAAAGTACTTGTTGCACATTTACAGCACAATCCTATTCATGTCTACTCAGAAGTAAGTCCCATTGTGTTCAATGAGGCACACTTCCAGGAGAGTGTGCACAGGACTGCAGCCTTACAGAGTCTGCGAGGTGCACACAAATAGGGGGCACATGATCTCTCTGCTGCAAGTAACAAGTGGAAAGATCAAGCACAGCTTTAATTAATAAGACACACTGAAACTCGGTATTCATGGTAAGAACTGAGCCTTACCTGGGGCTGGTGCAAGAAGCAAACACCGGCTTTCTTCCAGAGGAGACCCTTTTCTCTTTGGGATGGCAGGACTACATTCAGTGGAAAAACAGCTTCCAGCCATTTCTGCCCAGCCACAGGTGTACACATTTGATCCCTGTAGCCTGTAATGCAACTTTGGGCAGAAATGGCTTCAAGACCCACTTCCAGATTTCTTGCTGCCCCAGAATGCATTGGTATAGACACCATACCACATTCAGCCACTAGATGGGGTGAATAATGGACTCTCATGGAATGAAATTGGAAATATTTGACAGCATGAAGGTAGGAAATAGGATTTTGGTGCTTCATTCCCAATTACAAGGCATTTAAAGGTGGACCTCGGTATCAGCGGTGAGTCAAAACAGTGAATACCAAACCAGTGGAGTCCGAGATCTCACCTGGATAGGGAGATGAATGTCTAAGCATCTTTTTTCCTGGTTATTATTACTTGTAAGTAAGTCTTTCTTTCTACAGACGACTTGTTTCAAAGTCTCGTAACCCCAAAATGTGTTGCTTCCTGGGGAATCTAAAGGTTTAGAGTCAAGATTCCTAGTCAGACATCCCCCATGTACTGGAACACATTCTGATCTGATAACTGGGGGGGGGGGGGAGGACTTTCAGTTTTAAACACAAGCTGTGTTCAAAGGAGCTGCAGGACAGACTGGTTAGAATGTCCTGGCATGGCCACCACCTGCTTCCTCCAAAGAGCTCAAAGGGCTCTTGGGTTTTTAGACTCTGGGGGTGGGAAACGCCCCCTAATTCTGGGTGGGGGAATCAAAAGGACGGGGGTGGTGAGGAAGAAGGGGAAGAGTGGATTCAGGAAGCTAAAGCGTTCCCTGCTTTGCTGTAAAATAATGCAGCCTCCCCAGCCTCAGACAATTCGGTGACTGCTCAGCACAGGGACTCTTCAGAGACCTTGAAAGGTTCCAAACTCTGTCCTCTGGGGACTGAATTCTATGTCCACTCTTCACGCCACCCCCAGGTCCAAAATATAGTGCTCCAATGCTTTATGTCCAGGTTGGTTCTCTAATTAGGCCTTCCCCCTTTGGCCCCCCTTTCAGCCAGGTGATAGAGCTGCCCCTAGCTTTGCTGGTATAGAAGGTAACAGGACCTTTCTCAGGCTGCAGGTGGGCTCCTGGCTTCCCTGGGAGAGGAGAGGGAAGGGGCTCCATGATGGGGTGGATCTGGGGTTTGTTCATTTAAAAAACAGTGCAAAGTATGTGTGATGTGCTATCAATGGAATTTGGCCTCTACAAGGGATTTAGGCAAATAGTCCCCTGCCCTCAAGGAACTAGCAGTGAACCATGGAGAAGACGAGAAATGGAGAGGAAAAGGCAAGAGGGACAAATAGGACCACAGAGACTGGGTCTTAGGAGTGCATTCGGAGATGTGGGGGAGTCTTGGGGGGAAATGTGGGTTATGACAAGCGTTGGAAGGAGAGAGAATGATAGCACCACACACTGGCTCAGGGGAGGGGATATCAGTCCAGAATGATATATAAAGTGTCATTTCCATTTCCCAGTGAGCTTCTACAGATCTGGGCTAGGGAATTTTAACCCTTTGCACCTACACTATTAAATCTCTTCCCCTCCCAGAATTAATTCCTTCTCTCTCTCCCCTCCCCCCCCTTTTTCCACCAGGAGAAAAGGGTGACCCTGGTTTCCATGGTGTCACAGGTAAGAGGCAGGTGACGGGGTGGAATCCAGAGCTGGCCTCCTACTCCCAGAGCCCCTTCTGCCAGGAGTGATCTGGCTCCCGCCCAGTGACAGGGGCAGACATGGTGTTTCTGCTCTCATTTCTAGGGAGTAAAGGAGACCCGGGATACCCCGGAGTAAGTGGTAAGCGTGCCCCAGAGCATTGTATCCTTCCTAACACTTCATTCCCACCCTTCCAAAGAGGAGGCTGTTGAATGCATGATTCTTTCCTGACCCCTGGCCAACATTTGATCCACCCAGCCCCCTGTGAGGTAGGCTTGGCCCCGGGACACAAAGGGAACCTTAGTGCTGAATGAGTGGGGACTTGATGTCGCTGTCCGTGGTCCTAGTTCAGCACTCTTCCTTGGCCTTCCCTTTTGAATACGGGGGTGGGGGGAGTCTAGGCTCTGATTTGCAGCCTGGCCTACCTTTAATGCCCCTTTCGCCCCACCCACCCTGTTAAAGTATCACAGACAGTACAGATTTTCTAGAGATCCAGGGCCTCTGTTCCCACACCAAACCATTTTTGTCTTGGATCCGGGACACAGACAACCAGAGGCACCAGGGATTCTTGATCATGTCTCTCCTTCCCTGGTGAAGTCAAAGGCACCTGCAGGAGACCTGACTAGTGGATTGGCCTAGCTGGGTTGGAACCAGTGGCGTAATGGAGGGTGCGGACTGCATTGGGTGACACCCTTGGGGGGGTGGTGTGTGACACCACTAATGGCCCAAATTGTGGAGATCTTTTGGAAAAACTTGTATTCATGATCAATACCATTATAATATATACCATTTAAAAGGGAATTTCATGCAGACTGTAATGAAACAAACCATGCTGAATTATCAAAGGTTATGGCCCAATAACCAGAAAACACAACTACTTAATGTAACAAGAAGTGGATTTTCTAAACTCCAAGCCGACCAAAAGACTGATTATTTTGAGAGCCACTGAGGTGCTGTTATGACACAGCAGGGAACCAGCCAGGTGTGAGTCTGAGTCAGCCCTGATTTCCATGGATCAGGGCTAATCCTGGGTTTTGGGGGGTTACTGATGTGTTGGGTGACCTACACTGTCACAGCTTAAAATAAAGTTAATGGGGTGACACCAACCATAGTGATGCCTCTGCATAGGATATTCTAATTTATTCTGTAAGGTCTAATATGGGAGGAGGCCCATCATGGGGGTGACACAATGAGCTCTTGCACCAGCAGAGGCAAACCCTCTGACACCTCTGGTTGGTAGTGGGGGATTTAATCCTTTGCACCCCATGCTTACTAAATCTCCTCCTCTCCCATAATTAATTCCTTCTCTCCCCCTCCCTTTCCATCAGGTCTTCCTGGCATAAAAGGTAAGAGAAGGATTCATGGGCTGAATTTGGGCTCCAGGATTCCTATTCCACTTGGCAGCAATAGTGAAACGCAGTCCAAGGCTGACCTTGCACTAGCAGAGTCCCACCCGCTGGGGTTTGGGGGGGGGGGGAATGGCTACTGCAAGGATGCATTTATGCTCTCATTCACAGGAGACAAAGGAGCTGCAGGCGCCCCAGGAGGGGTTGGTAAGAATGTCCTTGCATGCCACCCCCTGCTTCCTCCAAAGGGCTCAGGGAGGGGCCTTGGTGGCTCTTGGACTGGTAGACACATGGATTGAGATCACACAGTTAATTTGGGAACAGTACATCAATGTCTTTCCAGGCTAATTACCTGCCTCTTTCCCCCTCTGCCCCCTCCCCACTCCTTTGCAGAGGAAGGAGACCTGCAGGCCCTCCATTGTAAGCAGGGTATTTCCCTAGACCCCCCTCAGAGCCAGAAATGCTAAAGATTTTCTCCTTGTCAGAGTAGCCCCACAAAACAGATGAGGCCAGACCTATCCACCTCAGGGAGCAGAATGAGGGAGAGGGGCCTCACCCCATGCTGCACAGGGATACCCCTTGGAATGGAGGTGCCCTCTTTGTGGGCTTTGTCATGAATAAGTCCATGTTAGGCCCAAGTTGGCATGAGAAGCCTCAACCAAACTAAGAAAGTGTCACAGAGAAGTTGCTAGCAGTTCCCAGCTGCAGGAATGTGGGTAAATAAACAAAGAGGAAGGAATGTGTTGTCTCTCTTTTGATGGCCAGGAAGGACAGATAACAAGAATTACGACCAATTGGAGTGCTAACACCTTAGCAGACAGTGTTGTCTTATCAAGGGTGATTGAGTGTAGCTGTGGATCTTCAGTTGGGAGGGGTAAGAACTATGAGGGGTTAGCAACCAGGCCAACTTTGAGAAGGTTCTGTCCATCAAGAGTTCTGATTGGACAGTCTAATAATTAGGAAATCACCTCAGTACTATTAGCTTAAGAAGTATAATAATGAGTGCCCAGGGGGTGTGTTGGAAGTTCCCTCTTGGACAGAGAGTCTGGGGTGCGACGATCTGCATGCGTGTAAGGACGATCTCCATGCATATACCATCATGGGCACCTGGCCCCATAGGTAGCCCTGGAGCTAAGAGATCTGCAAAGAGTAACTGACTCAGGTGAGAGATAGGGATTAATAGAGATAGCCAGCTAGCTTTATTATTTTATTGCTGATATGTTTCCTAGATGTTTACGCCTGTAGCATTTGCTGCCTTATTGTAGTGTGTAACCTGATGTTACACTCAGGTTACACACTACAGTCTGCCAAAGATCTCCACTCTGCCAAAGATCTCCAGCAGCTCATGGATCGTTTTAGCAAGGCCTGCCAAGATTTTGGACTGACAATCAGCCTGAAGAAAACACAGGTATTGAGAACAAAACGGCTAGTATTATAATGCCGTTGTACAAATCTATGGTAAGGCCACACCTGGAGTATTGTGTCCAGTTCTGGTCGCCGCATCTCAAAAAAGACATAGTGGAAATGGAAAAGCTGCAAAAGAGAGCGACTAAGATGATTCCTGGGCTGGGGCACCTTCCTTATGAGGAAAGGCTACGGCGTTTGGGCCTCTTCAGCCTAGAAAAGAGACGCTTGAGGGGGGACATGATTGAGACATACAAAATTATGCAGGGAATGGACAGAGTGGATAGGGAGATGCTCTTTACACTCTCACATAATACCAGAACCAGGGGACATCCACTAAAATTGAGTGTTGGGCAGGTTAGGACAGACAGAAGAAAATATTTCTTTACTCAGCGCGTGGTCGGTCTGTGGAACTCCTTGCCACAGGATGTGGTGCTGGCGTCTAGCCTAGACGCCTTTAAAAGGGGACTGGACGAGTTTCTGGAGGAAAAATCCATTATGGGGTACAAGCCATGATGTGTATGTGGAACCTCCTGATTTTAGAAATGGGTTATGTCAGAATGCCAGATGCAGGGGAGGGCACCAGGATGAGGTCTCTTGTTATCTGGTGTGCTCCCTGGGGCATTTGGTGGGCCGCTGTGAGATACAGGAAGCTGGACTAGATGGGCCTATGGCCTGATCCAGTGGGGCTGTTCTTATGTTCTTATGTTTGTTGCTCTTTGAAAAGGTCCTGCGTGGGTCTCAGCAGAGTGGCTAAGCAGATCACTAGCAGCCACAGACAGTTCCCTGTCCCAAAGGGGCTTGCATTGCAAAGGGAATCCTAGGCAAGAGGAGGAGGGGGAAGGTGCTCTTAGGCGTGGCTAATGCTGGGAATTCAGATTTCAGGGCATAAAAGGTAAGAGGTTCTGTCCCCTGGTTCTGGTATTATGTGAGAGTGTAAAGAGCATCTCCCTATCCACTCTGTCCATTCCCTGCATAATTTTGTATGTCTCAATCATGTCCTCCCTCAAGCGTCTCTTTTCTAGGCTGAAGAGGCCCAAACGCCGTAGCCTTTCCTCATAAGGAAGGTGCCCCAGCCCCATAATCATCTTAGTCGCTCTCTTTTGCACCTTTTCCATTTCCACTATGTCTTTTTTGAGATGCGGCGACCAGAACTGGACACAATACTCCAGGTGTGGCCTTACCATAGATTTGTACAACGGCATTATAATATTAGCCGTTTTGTTCTCAATACCCTTCCTAATGATCCCAAGCATAGAATTGGCCTTCTTCACTGCCGCCGCACATTGGGTCGACACTTTCATCGACCTGTCCACCACCACCCCAAGATCTTTCTCCTGATCTGTCACAGACCGCTCAGAACCCATCAGCCTATAGCTAAAGTTTTGATTTTTTGCCCCAATGTGCATGACTTTACACTTACTGACATTGAAGCGCATCTGCCATTTTGCTGCCCATTCTGCCAGTCTGGAGAGATCCTTCTGGAGTTCCTCACAATCACTTCTGGTCTTTACCAAAGCATTCAGGATTCATCCACCTGGCCTCTCAAATGTTTTCCTAACTAAATGTTTTCCTAACAGTGGCTTTGCCCCTTTCTGGATCCTCTTGGGTCACCAATCTGAAGCATGTGCACTGAGTAGATCAGAAGGAAGGAGGAGAGCCTTGAGTGTCCAAACCTGGTTGTCAAACCAAAGCTTTCACCCACCACTACTCCCACAGTCCCGGGTGGGTGATGGAGGAAGATCTAGAGCAGTGAAAACATATGAAAGCTATGGACCCCTGTCCAGAAAGTCACACCATTTTTTGTGCCCTGTTTACGGACCCCCTTCCAGGGACCCCAGACTAAGCCCCTGGTGTAGAGACAGGTTGGGACCCCTGACAAAGGGTATTGGGCTCCAAGAGTCTTTGTCCCTGGGATGGTGGCCTCTGGCTACCCCTTAGGGGTATTTAGCCCCCACCCCAGTCCCTCTCTGTTCCGCACTTTTCTCTTCCTCTCAGAGGAAATCTGAGCAGACCCCCTCCTTCTGACCACGACGTCTTATCTGTACTTTGCAGAAACCGGGAACTACACGTGTGAATTCTGCGGCAAGCAGTACAAATATTACACTCCCTACCAGGAGCACGTAGCTCTTCATGCCCCCATCAGTGAGTATCCAGCCACGGATGTCGCATGGGGGAGCTCTGCTCGCGACCCGGGGATCCAGCTTCCTTGGGGGTTTGATGTGGAGGCCATTGCAAACAGTGACAAGCTGAGCTGAAAAGCTGGTGGCAACTTTGATTTGGTCAACTCTGGTTTAGCAAGCAAGTCCTGCTGTTGGTTCGTTTTAGGGGCCACAGACTTGTGTGTATTTTTAAGCCAAGGTGGCAGCTTTTTCCACACACCCTGCCACATTATATATATGTTACTCTGATGTCACGTTTGTGTTCCTAAACGGAAATGTTCTGAGGGCTCTGCCTTCTTTCTTGGTCCACAGTGCATTAGTAAGTCGTCTTGCGAGCCCAATACCTCTCAATATGGAAGTTCCATGTAGCTGCCCTGGCCTTAGCTGTTGAGAAGTGCCCCTTGTCCAGTGCAGGATGTTCCTTGGCGCAAGCAGGTGCCCAGTGGGGATGCCCTGCCGGCCTGGCACAGGAGCAGAACCCTTGAAAAGCTGAAGATCAGCCTGGCAGAGGAGCCCTGGCCCGGTTCCTGCAGAAATCCATTGCCACACACAAGATGGGGCATGCAGCTTCTCCTGCACTAGAAGATCCTCAGGAGGCCTTTCTGTTTGGACCCAAGAGGTCAGCATTTGCATTCCAGTGATGTGGCTCCCCTGACCAAGTCGCACAGGTGTAGAAAAGCGAAAATAATAAGCTGGGGAGGGTATTTCTCTTTATCTGGCCATGGGAGCAAAGCAGCTGCCCTCTGCAGGACTCAGAGGCTAAAGAACTCAGAGGAGCTGCTCACTAGTTCTCTGCGGTAGATCAGTTCACCAGGGCTTTTGTCTCCCCTTCCCCCATCACACTTGCTGTGTGTTAATAAACCAGGAAAAAAAGCCAAACCAACATCTCTGCTACTGCGTCTTGTGTCATCGGGCACCTCCTAGCCTGCCGATGCATCTTTTGCGCACACCGGTTGGCAAACACATGCTAAAGATTTTGAGTTCTCGGCTTCTGCAGGCTCAGAGGCAGAAGAGGAAATTCAAGGTTTTAAAAAATACAGCTAAGGAATTCTAAACAGGAATTCTCAAGGGTGTGCATGATACAGGCAGGCAGGCAGGTACAGAAGCATCAAAAGCCTGCAGACCTGCATAATTTAGTTTCTCGAGAAACTCAAGGTCTCCATTTTTTAAGCCTAGAAACCTGGCACTTCCAAAGCTGGACAGTGTGGCCAGATTAGTTTCTGAAGTGCACAGGCCTGAGCATTTCTACCCTCCCCACAACAAGCTGTAACCAAATAGACTAATTGCACAAATTTGCAGCATTTAGTTGACTCTCAGTGCCATGTCACAAGTCTGTAAAGCCCAGTAGACACCATCATACTCCCCAGTGACTTCTGGAGGCGTCTTTTCAGAATTAGAGTGCCCAGGCAGGGCAAAAGTCCCTGCAATTTCAGAAGGTTGGGGGGGGGATTTTCCACCGCATGTAGTATTTATGATCCGGCAAATATGGGAATCTGGAAACCTGGCACACATAGCCCTCTCTGCCAAGACCAGCATGCAGAACCCTTCACACAAAACGAAAAACAGTTCAGCAAAACTGACTGGATGTTTATTGTCTATAACCACACCAAAAATATCTTGAAAACACCCCAGGAACAGGCCTTGACTGGAGACTAGTCACAGCAAGTGACTAGTGGGAATTGGCTCAGAGGTTGATCCTGCCCCCCTCCCCCAGGATGGAGAAGACGGGAGCCGGGGTCCTTGCCTTTGAGAGGTTAACACAACACCTCCCCGCATTAAGTGGCACTTCTGGAGGCTACAGTAGAAAAGAGGTGGTGACCTAACAGCTTACCCCATCCTGCTCTTTAGAGATTAGAGGCAAAGTGCTAGTAAAATGTTTGGGGGGTGGGCAGGCAGGGGGTAGGCAGGTGGCTTGTTCTCCTCCCCCCCCAACTATGATAAAGCCTGGTATCTTTTGGTTGGTTGGTTTTTTAAATGCAGTGATGATTGAAGAATGGGATGCATTTAGGGATTAGTTCCTGGGATGGAGTGTAAATCTCACCTCTGAGCAGACCTGTGCCCAGACATGACCCAAAGTGTCAGATCTTTGGGGTCATCACCCACAGCTAGGACCAGTGCACAAGTGCCCCAAGCTGCAGAGCCCACTAGAATAGACACCTCCCCCCCCCCCACACACACACACACACGCACACTGCAGAGAGGCTGCAAAGTCCTTTTTAAAAAACAGATTCCCACAACACTATCTAAAAGCATTGAGAGATCAGTGCTTTGGAATCATTTCCCAGAATTAAACGTGGGGCAATAGCAGTCCACAAGTGTTCCGGATGGCCAACCAACCTTGATCGTAGGCTCCCACTCAATCCTTGCAACACAAAATTGTCTAGCAATAGACAGAGGACCTGAGAGTTCACAGTGCCCCTTATTCAGCCTGACCTGACTGGCAGGAATGAGTCTGAGATGCCTTCACCAGTCCAATGTCTTCTTGTGACTTGTGAGTCTGGGACTGTTCTCGCTGTAGAACTGGGAGAACCAACGCCTGTGCTTCTGGATAGGCCCATCCTCCTTCACAAGGAGTGGCTTGGCAGCAAAGCGCTTGTTATTCCAGACCATAATGTCCCGTTCAAACTGGGGAGAGAGAGAGAGAGAGAGAGAGAGATCAGCACAGGAATGAAGAGAGTGGGGGAGCACAAAAGAAAGAGAGCCTGTGGAATAAGGAGCAGCCACAACCATGCCCCCAACAGCTTTACATACTGAGAGGTGCAAGCCTACTCCAGGATGCATTACACAAGGCTGCTTCGGTCACTTCCACATTTTTTCTAGTGATGGGGAGACTTAAGGAGCTGTGTGCAAGATGTTGAAACCACCCACAGACCACCTGCATGCTCACTCACTCTCCACCTGGCCCCCTCCCCCAGCTTTGGAGATTTCACCTCCCACTTTCAGCGTAGAGGATCACAATCATGGTCCTGTAGCCAAGTATTATAGCCAGTGGGTATTCTGTGCCATTATGGGTTGAGACATACAGACAGCCCAGGTAGTACCTATGTACTTGTAGCCCAAAAATGCTATCCTATAAATGTCCACGCTGACGTTAGTCCCACTGCATTCAAAGGGGCTTACGCTTAGAAACGTTTTTTAAACTAGACCAAGCCAAAAGGAAGGCACATAACGAAGTCTGCTGTCACATGCGAGATTCTGTCCCAGACCAAAACAGAGCTGGAGCAGAACTAAAGGGGTCTGGAACATCAAACAACTGTAGGAGTCTCCCTCCCTTTCCAAACTCAACATTTAATGATCAAGTTTCCAAGTCTATTGAAGCTGATCTAGTTATCAACTTGCTAATGATTGACATCTGTGTTTATGGAAGGCTATACAGAAGAATCCAACTCAAGGCACCTCAGGACCGTGTGAAGGACATAGCCAGTGTGCCTTGGAGGTCTGCCCTTGTGGGTCCTGTCCTTCCACTGCTGTGCAGTCCAGACCTGCCCTGCATTCCCCAAGGTGCTCAGTCTGCTTGCGTCCCTGTCTCCACTCGCCACACTCACCTGGATGGATTCTGCCCACAATAGAAACTTGGGGAAGACAGCTGGGATGTGTCTCTGGTAGTAGATCCGGTGGGTCACTTGCTGCTGGAGAGGCTCCACAGGCGTTATGCTGTGAACCATGACACCTTGGCCCAGGAAAGCGTGCTTAAAGGTCAGAAACACCAGTCCGGGCCCCACCTGGCACATGCAGGCAGGAGAGAGACTTAATGGGCATCATTGTGACCTTACAGATCTTGAGTCATTTGTGAGACTGTCACTTCTGCGACTGGCACACCTACCTGCCTGGCTGAGACACTCAAGGCCAGCAGGGAGAAGTGTCTGCCAAAGATCGTCACGCTGTGCTTCACATTCAGCACGGAACAGTGGGTGTTGGGCTTGGGTTCCGGCTGCCACTCTGCCTGGGAGAGTCCAGGAGAAAACTGATTGACAAGGGGTTCTCCCACTCCTGGCACAGCCCTGAACCAAGCTAAATGAGAACTATGGCCCAGAGGCACAGTCTGAACAGTTAAACTCCTAAGGCAGCCATTTTGTGTTTCACTGGTGTGCCGCGAATGGTCTGCAGATGAGCTGTGAGAGCTGGGGGGAGGGTCAGTAGGGCCAATGGGGATGTGAGCTCCCCACTAACAGCACAGTGGGTCAATTGTCAAAAAAATGATGGTGTGCCTTGACAATTTTAGTACCTTGTCAGCGTGCCATGAGACAAAAAAGGCTGAAAATCACTGAAGGCATTTGTTCTGCAATTCTAGTTTATTCAGCAGATTCAGCAAAAATAAAAAAATAAAGAGATGGAGCCAAATCAAAGCTTGCCTTGAACCAAATTCAGCTGCAATTGCATCAGCAGCATGAGATAAAAGACAAATAGCAGCTCCGCGCACAAGCCACAGTGCCAAGTGTGTTTGTATCTAATAAAATAACCGGCTGTACAACCTGATGAAAGAGATAAATGCAGAACATTCTAGAATGCCACAGGCCAAGGTGGGAGTTACCATCCAGGTTTGCTTATAATTTGTGGGTGCACCTTAAACCAGCCGTTTAGAGCAGGGGTGTCCAAAGTTTTTGGCAGGAGGGCCACATCATCTCTCTGACACTGTGTTGGGGGCCGGAGGAAAAAAGAATTAATTTACATTTAAAATTTGAATAAATTTACATAAATGAATTTATTAGAGATGCAACTTATATGAATGAATGAAGGTCTTGCAATAGCTCAAGGCCTATAAAAGGTCTTGCACAAAGCAAGGCTGGCCTTTCCTTTGCTGCTGCTACTGCATCACAGATGTGAAACAGGAAGCAGTGGAGGGAGCCCTCATCCCACAGCTCATGCAAAAGGTCAAACAGTCACCCTCACGCTGAGAGCAGTTGCGTCCAGCCAGTGCAAGCTCCAGCAAGTCTCCCAAGGGCCAGAGGCTCATTGGAGACTGGGGGCTCCCTGAGGGCTGCATTGAGAGGCCTTGAGGGCTGCATGTGGCCCCAGGGCCGGGGTTTGGGCAGCCCTGGTTTAGAGCATAACATGCAGTAGTGTCAAAAGAGGAATTACAGCTCTTGATTTATCTGAGTTGGAACATACAAGTTACAGGAAAACTGTATGAAAAATTATACTGTCACTGCTTTATAGTATAGTCCTGAAATTGGTATTAATAGGCAAGGATAAAATGATGCTATTAACTGGAAGAAAATATAAATGAAGCCCTGTAGTGCAAGCCACCAAAGGTGTGTGGTATCCTCTCTCTGTGCGAACCGAAAAAAGTCACTGCAAAATGTGGTATTTCTGATACACAACTCCAACTCTACTGGCAAAAATATATGGCCCTAGGCAAGGGAACTGTGTTCAATCTTGTGGTGCCGGCACATGTTAAGCACTGTTGGTGAAAGGAAATTATGGGGAATTATGTATCTTTTACTCTTGCAGAAATGATGAGAGAGCCTAGCCAGGCCACCCCTCTAAGGCTGCCAAGATACCTAAAAGGTGTTCTTAGATCAGAACACAGAGTGTTAAGTGCTGAAAAACTACTGATTGCAACCAAATGGTGCAATAAGGAGTCAACGCCACTCCGAGAAGGGTTAGCCAAGGCACGGTGTGGTAGAACAAACTCTTACGTCACCTTTCAGACAGGTACAAAGGCCTACTGTGTAATACATAAATGCAAAATATCAGATAGATACCTGATGTTCATTAAAATTGTTTATGAGAAAATCTAGAAATTAATAAAAAAGTAGCAACTTTAAAAACTGCTGGCTAATCTGAAGGGTGAATTCTGAACAAAACTAGTCAATGACCCACTGGCAGAGTTGTGGGGTCACCCCCAGCACACATCCTTTGGCACAACTAAATCTCTAGCAAATCCTTGCTGAAAGAGAGCCCAGCCCAGTTACCTGCCAGGAGTGCTTGAAAAAGCTCCAGAGTTTAGAGTTGATGCATCGCAGGTCCGCTCCACTCAGGAAGGAGGGTTTATGGAGGAAGGAGAGGTGGGCTGTATCTGCAGCATTCTCAGGAACTTCCTAGTGTGATGGGACAGGACAGCAGTTAACCAAATGTTCAATGAACGCCTGCAGCTGCCTCATCCTCCAGTCCAGCCACAGGTCTGCCGAGCTCAGCATCGACTGGAGGCCACTCTCCAGGGGCCCTCCAGACTTTCCTGGCCCCGTGACCAAAGGCCTTCAGAACCAGGGATGGTGGGAATCAACCCTGAGAACCATGCCATGCACACACTTTGCTGGTAAGTAAAGCCAGAAGAAAGCCCCCAGCATTCCCAAGGGGCCATGAGCGTTTTGTACTACTGTACTTATTAGAGGAGTGCAGTGAGAGGGATGAGAAAAGAACCAAGGATGATGGCAGATGAAATCACACAGCTTTCCCCCCCCCCCAAGAGACATCATTCCAGAGAAGAGTTGCATTCTCACAGCATTATGCTTCCATTCAAACTCCCCATCCCTGCTTGCAGCTATGGCAAACCCTGCACATGCCCCCTCCCCAGTTCTGGTCCTAGCTGAGCTTGTGGGCCTGGCCTTGATTCCCTCCATTTCCCCTTTCCCATCTCCATTTAGACCAGGGGTGGTTAGCTGTTCACAGCTCCTGGACTTTAGGGCTTCTGGACGTTGAAGCAGGAATTTCAGCAAGTGCAGCTTGTCATCTTGCAGAGAAGAAGCTGCACCAGCTAAAATTCCTTCCTCTATACAATGGTGAAAGTCCAGGAGCCCTAAGATTGAAAGGTTGGCCACTGCGAGTTTAGACTGTAAGCTAATTGGGACAAGAACCTCTTTTTGCCCACTCAGCCCACCTCTCCTGAAAGTAGGAGGGTATTTGCCAGATTCATACCTCAATGTGCGCATTGACGAAGTGCTCAGTGACTCCGCGGAACACCCACTTTTGGGAGGACACCTTCTCCAGCTCCGGGATTTGCCATGTGGGGTCGATCCCATCGCAGTGGTACCAGACAGCAACTATGCCGGCAACTTCACAGGATGGCCAGACCTTTATCTTTGCGCATTCAGGCACTGGAGAAGGGAGGGGGAGGTCAGAGCCACAGTAACGAGGACTTGTCTGCCCCGACCTCCACTTTTAAAGTTTAAATCCCCCCCACGCTTTTAAACAACTCAGAGAAATGCTGCTTGTTTACAGGAAGAGGCCACATACTGAAAGAGTAGCAAGACACCCGCACCCACAAAATGAAAAATCACCTGTCTCGGCATACGGGATTCTGGTGCACTTGCCATCCTCCCCGTTGAACTGCCAGCCATGAAAGGGGCATTCTATGCAGCTTCTTCCCACTACCTGGCCACCCACAGCCAGGTTGGCACCAAGGTGAGGGCAGTAGGCATCAACCACGTACGCCTTCCCGTCTAGGCCCCGGAACACGGCAAAATGTTCCCCTGCAGGGTAGAGAGGAGGACAAAGGTTAGGGAAGGGACCCTGTGCTCAGGGGGAGGTGTTGACTGTGGCTTTGCTCTGGGTGGCTTCTTGCAAGAGTCAGCCCCCCCCAGCTGTGAGCTGGCATAGACATGCTGCCAGTGGCTACGTAGGCAGGTGGGGATGGGCCTGCAAGACCTTGCATGGGAGACTTGGAGCCTGTCTACTCAGACGTTCCATTCATAGCTTTCTCCCAGGTCCCATATCATATCTGGCTTTCTCCCAGGTCAGTGTGGATAGGATTACAGTCTTATGGCGCAATCCTAACCAACTTTCTAGCACAGGCATAGTTGTGCCTGTGGGGCATGTGCTGCATCTCGCAGTTGGGGGGCAGTCATGGAAGCCTCCTCAAGGTAAGGCAGTGGTTCTCAAACTCTTTGGGAGAGTTTGAGAGCCACTAAGTTCTTGCGTGGGGGGGAGGGGGGAGGCAACAGGGGCAGGGGAAGGCAGCGGCACGATCCCCAGAATCGTGCCACTCAGGGGGGCTGCAGGGAGCCCGGCGCGACTGCAGCAGGGCTCCCTGCAGCAGTGAAAGTAGATGTGGAGCAATCGAGTCCTTTACAGAGTCCTTTACATGTGTGCTTGGGTCTCACTTGTGAGCAGCAAGAAGTTCCAGGCACACAGCATTAGCTGGGCTCAGGCTTCCTTTGGAGAAAGGGCCAACAGTGTCTTTGTAATATTTGCTTGGTTTCCAAAAATACAGGTCTGAACACTACATGGAGTTTGGTAGCACATGCTTCTGGAGGCAATGTGGGCTACAAAGGTGTTGCAAGCCCAGCTGCAGCTGCCAACTCTTCCTCTTGGCTTCCATTGCAGCTTCTGTCAGGATGATGCCAGCACAACAGCAGCAAGCTGAACATTCAGCCAGCTACACTGACTTGCACAAAACACTCCCCACTTCCCCTTGCCCTTTCCCTGTTCCAGAATCAGCTCACCCACCGCAAGCTTATAACAAGAGTGTTGCAACATCTTATAAATGGGTTAATGTGGTTAACACAGATAACAGAATAGCACTGGAGGTGTCCAAAGCCCACAGGCACACTTGGCACCAGTGAAAGGAACCAGAGAGAACACTCAGCAGCTGCCACCCACTGTAGGATTTAGCAACAAGACTCTGCCCAGAATTAGGCAGAGCACCTTAAACTGTTGCACAGAAGCCAGAACCTTCCACATCACTCTGCTTTATGCTGCAGTGGTGTGCATGCCATTGGCTGCTTGGGGTTTTTTTTTAGTGCCATCAGTTAGTTGCCTTGAACATATAAGTAGGACATGAAGGGTGCAATCCTACTTTCCAGCAGTGAGGTAAGGGAACAAGCATGCCCTTACCTTGAGGAGGCCTCCATGACTGCCACCCAACTGCAGGATGCAGCACATGCCCCTTTGGGACAGCTGTGCCAGTGCTGGAAAGTTGGTTAGGATCTGGGCCTAAGAGTCACAAGCTTGCTAAAACACCAACAGGCAAACAAGGGCTCTGAGACTTTTTGTAAACAAAGACTGGAAAATGATTAGATAGTTGCATCTCTCAGATACAAACACAGGCACCTCAGTAGCCCCCAAACAGTTATGAGGCCATTCCAGGCCACTCACAGAGCTAAAATTTGATGCACATGTACAGAAGCTGATGAGCAGAAATGGAACATTCTTACACTTAACAGTCAGAACTCAGGGCATGAAGTTTACTCTATAAAGGATCAAACATCACAGCACATAGAGGGAGTCATGCTGAATGGGGACAGAGTGTTGGGGTCCCTGTTCCTTTAAGCTTAAATTGGGGGGAGGCAGGAGTACTTCCAAGTAAAACGGACAGCTCTGAATAGTTTAAGCTTAGCCCGATGTACAGTGTGCTTTCTAAAAGCTAATAAAATAGTCAACATCATTTTTGAAGGCATTGGCTTCTATAATTAAGAAACAAGGCACGCCTTATTCGAGAAAGAAGTTGCCTTGTCTTTGTCACAGAAGCTAATTATTCTCCACAGCCTGGTTTTGATGGGTGGCGCAAAAAGCTTGGTGGCAGTACATCAGAACTGCCCACTGCAAGACAGCTGGCTGGTGATCTTGGGGCTTAGCCACCATTCAACCTATCCTCACTGCCATAAATCACAGATAAGGACCCAACCAGTACAAGAGTGAATGAAGTGACCCCCATGCCCCACTCTGGCATGCTCTGTGTCCCCAACCAGCTTTTCTTGTTCTGGCTTGGGACACAGAATTGGAGAAAGGGTTACCGAACCTGCTGACAGCTCCTCTGAAGAGTGGCACTGAGCTGCTCGTTCATGGAGGAAGACAACAGAGCTGTCAGCCAGAGGCAGCCGCCTCAAGCCTGCAGTCACAGCAAGAGCCAAGACACCAAGTGGAGATGAAGCCCACCATAAGTATAACCAGTCCAAGATCAAATGCAAATGTCACTCAATTCTTCAATGCTTAAGATGCACCTGCTGGATCAAGTCAAGAGGCCCATCTGGCTCACGAAATACAGGGGCCAGCAGGGCTTCTCCAGGAAGTTTGTGAGCAGGCCATGAAAGGAATAGCCCTTCCCAAGAGGGGCTCTCCAGAAGTTAGTATACAGACAGACATGCACTGTTCCTGAACTAATATATCCATCATGGGAAGAAGTCTTTGAGACCTCTCCTCCTCCTCCAGGAAGCTGTGCAAATAACCTGGTAAAAATGAGAGAGAGAGAGAGAGAGAGAGAGAGAGAGACTTCATTGAGGAAAAAATATATCAATGCAAGGGCTTGCTTGTTCTTTAAGTAAAAAAAATAGCATGGTGAGTTTTGACTGAGATCAGAACCATAGTAGGGGGAAGTATTCAAGGGCTCCCCTCCAACCCCTGTGGTGGATCTGTCATATTTCATAGTCCCTCTCAGTATTTGGAAATATAACCAATCCTCCTCCACCCTTTCCCTCCCCACAATGTTGCAGGATTAGGCACCTGTCTACTTTAGCCTTTGCTGTCTGGAGTCCAAACCAGAACCTAACTTCAAAACACCAAGAGTGATGGTGGTCACTTTCAAGATGAATGGGCCTGGAATCAGCACCCTCTGCTCTCAATTGCAGAATTAAGTTTTTGCTTTCCTGTTGCAAGCCTTCTTTGTCAAAAGCCTTTATTGCAATTCAGAGAGAGAGAGAGAGAGAGAGAGACTCCTGCTCTCTCAATAGTTATTATTGTATTCATTTTATAGGAGTGAAACCACAAGGAGGAGGGTTTACTATTACTCTGCATGAGGCTCCTCTAAACCAGTTCAATGTGCCTGCATAGAGAGAGTTAAAACAAACACAAACAAACTTGAACAAGGCTCTAGATTGTTAAGTTCCTGGTTCTTTGCAGCACCCAAGAACAAATATATTTATTTCACAGAAGTATAAGGATAAATCAGCTCTGTGTTTTCAAATAATACCATCATGTTCCATATTATTCACTGTGGAATTTCATGCAGAATGCTCGTATGTTGAAATATCTGTATTCTATCAAAAGTTATTGCCAAATAACCAGAAAAGGAAAACAGGTTGGGTGACCTGTACCATTATATATTTAAGTAAATAATGTTACTTAATAACATAATGTTAATGGGGGTTACACCAAACCTTGTGATGCAACTGCATTTAGGTTGTGCGTATGATATTGTAGTTTATTCTGTATGGCCTGGTATGGGAAGAGGTCCATCATGTGAGTGATGCAATGAGCTCTCACACTGGTGACACAAGCCCTAGTGTATAGGATAAGTTATACTCCTATACAACTCCAAAAGCCCAACAGTGCAGTCCCAGACATGCCTGCCCAGGTACAAGACCTATCAGTTTCAGTGGCGCTTGCTCCCGCTGCTGCCACTCTAAATGCCCACCAAATGATGATAAGCATGCAATATTGGGTCTTAAAGTGGGGCCACACAGTACCCCCTCCCCCCCCCCGCAGATATGGGAGCCACAAGCCCACAGCAAGGTGGGTGCTTTTGTGTTCCTCCAGCTGTATTGATGCAGCCACCCCCAAGATTTCAAATGTCTCTGCCACTTTGCAGGACTTCTTGCCTTTCAACCAGACATCCCAGTTTCTGCAGCCGACAGTTGTCAGGTTTGTCTGCAAGCACCAGCGTCCCAAAGAGAAGAGGCATCGCCTAGCTGGAGAAGTTAAGTCAGCACCTCCATAACCTTAAAAGAAACGTGGGGAGCAGTGAGACCAAGTTCCCACCCTCAGAAGAGTGAGATTCCACTGAGCCAATACTCAAGTATTCTGCTACACCTATCAGTAAAGCTCTCTTCCTACCAGCTTCAATCTGAATTGGGTGCAAGGATATTTCTGAACAAGGAGTTAAATCCTTCAGTGCTAGTTTGGCCCTTGTTTTATCAGAGATCCAATAAGCTAGAGATCCCCTAACCCCCCACCGCCACCATCACTACAGAGCTACAGATCCCTAGGAGCAGAAGGGAGCTATTAACCAATTTAAGACCCCTCCCAAGTCTTGCTACCAGGCTTACTGGATATGCCAGGGACCATTCCACCACAAATCTCTGGCTCCTTTCAAAGAGTATCCCAAAACTAGAACTGACCATTACTGGTTTGCAACCTATTTAAGCCATCATGCCCCCCCCCCAAATAATTAAGCAATCATAAAAACATTGGGAACTGTAGTTTTACAAGGTAAATGAACAACTCAGTTTCACAATTAAGCATTGCCCCTGCCCCACGTCCTCTGATGTTCTGGGGACCTGAAGTTGATGCCTTATTCCTGTCCCATGCTAAACTTGGTGGTGCTTTAACTGATTGCACCAGCTCTCGTTCCCCTCTCATCCCCCTTTTCTCCCCAGCTATACTGCAGTCCACCCAGAAACCCATAAAATCACCCTCTCTGACCTGCTCCCCTGCCCTTCGTGACTGAAACCTGCAAATGTGTTTGTCTGCACAGAGCTCAGTATCTTTAGATCTGCCAGGAGCAATTATCAAAGCTGGGCATGACAAATGAGTTCCTGTCACAAGGAGTTCCTGTGCCTCAATGTTTATCTCTGCACGCTTTCCCCTTGAGGTGATTTCTCTCTGGCTGCCCTAGGAAAAGGCAAGCCTACGGGTCAAAAGGGAAACCAGTTTTGTTTTTGTTTTTTGTTCTGCTACTAACTGAAGAACTCTTGGGAAACTTAATTTACATAAATGAATACATTAGAGGCAGAACTTGTATGAATGAATGTACTGAGCATAATTTATACTACACATGAGAACTATAACACAGGCATGTAGAATTCCATGAGAACTATGAGCCGTTTGCCACACACCTCTTGCACAGTGAAAACATACAGACCAAGCCAGAAACACAGGGAGACACCAGTGGTTAATTTAGTACTGCACAGAAGGTGACACCAAAACAAAAGGCAAGTTCAGCATTACAGAGGACACTTACATGACACTGCAAACTAGATGCCCTACATCAACTTGGTTTAATTCTCATCCTACCTCATCTTTAAATCTTAAGAGCCATTTCCTCAGCTTATCGCCACCGCCCCCCCCCCCCATTGAGGCAAATACTCAAGTTAAAAGAAGGATTCACAACCATACACACTCCCTCTTTTATACTTCCAAACTCTAACCCAGCAGTTTTCAACCTTTGTCATCTCACGGCACACTGACAAGGCACTAAGATTTGCCAAGGCACACCATCAGTCTTTTGAGAATTGACAAAGCATGCCATGCTGCTGGTAGGGAGTTCACATCCCTCAATGGCTCTATTAATAAATAAATAGATTTGCCAAACTCCCAAGACACACCTATGGACCATTCACGGCACACTGGTTGAAAATCACTAACCAAAAAGTTTCTCCCCCACTGCCCTTCATGACTAACCTCTCACAGACACTTTAATGAGCAAACTGCTCAAAGGAAAATCAGGCCTGACCTAAAGCAGCAGCCAGACAAAGGGACCAATCCTATCCAATTTTCCAGTGCCAGTGCAGTTATGCCGATGGGGTGCGCACTGCATCCTGTAGTGGGGAGGCAGTCACAGAGGCATCCTCAAGGCATGGGGACATTTGTTCCCTTACCTCAGGCAGCATTGTGGCTGCATCAGTGCTGGAAAGTTGGATAGGATTGAGCCCAAACTTCTTTCAAGGGGAATCAGGTCAAGGCCAGATACATTTACCTATTCTGCACAGAGAGTAAGGGGGAGATGCCAACACTCCCCGTCTTTTTATTTCCACCGACTCTGGCTACAATCCTCACTCAGCCTAACTGCACACATGTTTTACCACAAAGTCTGTAAAACTTATCATGGAAGGGTGGGAGGAGTGTCACCAGAAGAGCTTTGTAGAATCAGGCCAACGTTCCATCAAGCTACCAGCCACATTCCTCTAGGAAGCCGTCCAGAATGCATGAAGGCAGTAGCTCTCTCTTGCCTCTGCTTCCAACATGGAGGTGCCACATCACCAGCAACAAACTTCTCTTCCTCCATTATTTGGTCAAATTCCCCTTTAAAGTCAGCCAAGTACAGACAGGACTGCAGCCTCAGGGCCTGATCTGATCCAATTTTCCTGTGCTGATGCAGTTGTGCCAGTGGGTGTTTGCTGCATCCTGTCCTGGAGGGGCAGTCACTGGGGGCTTCTCAAGGTATGGAAACATGTGTTAGCATGGGGTTGCATTGTGGCTACACTGGAGCTGGAAAGTTGGATAGGATGGGGCCCTCAGTCAAGCATTAGAGAAACAGAGTATCAAACACAGAACAAGGTGTCTTGTTTTTGGTTTGGTATCCAGAAGCCACATTTGTGCCATCCCCCTTTTCCATGAAAAAGCAAATGAATTCAAGCCGAGGGCAGTTAAAAAGTAGCCATGCTGCTGAGAAGACCAGATAAGAGATTTGTCAGCTGGACAACTGTACAAGCCTCTACTTTCAGAGGTCCTTGACCAACCCAGGATATGATGCCAGCAGAACTCTATTCCAGTGTACCCCAGACACTGGGGCTTGTGTTGACTGAGATTGTGCCAACACAGAGCAGGGAGAGGCCAACTGGCACCATAACTCAGGGCCTAATCCTGAACAATGGGCAAAGAACTGGGTTGACCCTTATCTTCTCATGGTTGTCAGGGCACTGCTGCCTCGCTTTCTGCCTGCCCACTGCACCTCGCTTATCAGCTGTAGTTTCTGATCAAGCACACCCGTCTGGAGGAGTCCCCTCTTCCCCTTTCGCTACAGCATATATCAGACTGGAGCCTGTGGCTGCATGTATGATATTCAACCTGTATTGTATAACAGGCTGCATGTATGTCTGTATTTCAGAGCCACTTTTCTGAAGCTCAGCACAGCAGACCACAATAAAAACACACCATCCAAACGACCCCAGTGCAGTTCAGGGTTGTTTAAGGAAAGCCAAGCCAAGCCACAGCCCCCAGACAGGCAGGGCAGGACGGGGGGGGGGGACAGCTCCAGAGGGGGTCCCCCTCAAACGTCCAGGGAGTGCAGGTTTCCAGCACCCCCGTAAGCCCCTGCCCAGGGCGCTGGCTGCAGAGAAGCCCGCCAAGAGCGGGCCGCGGCCCAGAGCCTGCACTCACCCAGCGCGGCCACGTGGCGCACGTCTCCGGGGCGCAGCTGCTCCGAGTCCAGGAGGCGGAACCAGCCGTTGGGGTAGACGGGCGGCAGCTGCTGCCCGGGGTGGCGGCTCCCGCGCAGGGTGCGCGCAGGGTAGTAGCCCACGTCCTCCGGCAGCCGCAGCAGGCGCAGGGGACGGCGGGCTATCTCGACCAGCGCCCCCGCCAGCGCCGCCAGCGGCAGCAGCAGCAGAAGCCCCCGGGGCTGCTCCCCCGCCCCCTGCAGCAGCAGGCAAAGCAGCGCCGCGCCGCAGCCCCAGAGCAGCGCGCCCCACACCGGCCCCATCCTGCGGCTCCTCCCGCTGGCGGCCCGGCCGCCGCCAGCTCTTATAGCCGCCGCCGGGGCGGGGCGGGCCAGGCAGGCCCGCCGCCTCTCTCTCTGCCCCAGCTGCAGAGGCGCCCTGGCAGCCGCCCTGCACGATCCAGCGGGTCCCCGGCGCATGTGCAGAGTGCCCTGCCCTGCTGCTCCTCCCCAGAGGCAGCTGCCTCCTGGGCCTGCCAGCTGGAGCACTGGCACCACTGATAGGCAGCAGCAGAGTCAGGGCTTCTTCCCCATCCCTGGAGGTGCTGCCAGAGATGGACCCCTGGCCCCTCCTGCATGCCCCGCCTGTGGGACTGCAAAGGCCCACCAGGAGGCTCTCAAGTCTGTGCTGGCCAAATAGCTGGCGCAGACTTGAGAAGCCCCATTGCAGGGCTTAGGCTCATCCTGGGGGAAAGGCACAAAAGTCACCTTTCCCTGAGGAGACCTCTGGTGGCCCCAGCGCTGCTGCTGGATGCAAGGCAGCTAGTCGGGCACAGTGGAGCCGCCAGGGGTAGGACTGGGCTCCCCGTGAGCAAACAGCTTCTTTGGCATTCTCTTGGAAAGTCAATATTATCCCCAAGTTGCAGAGAGGGAAAACCGAGGCCCAGAGGCTCGCCCTATTTCTCTTTCTAGCTCTCTCACCCTGGCCTGCCAAAGAGTTTGGTGGGACTCCAAGGTTTGCTTCTAGCATTGCAAAAGCCTGGAGGTGATAAGGGTGTGATCATCGTGCCTGTTTGCTCTGCTGCTTCAGTGGAGCCAGGTTTCAGGGTTTTGTACCCTCAGGGGACAGCATGGCAAGAAAGCAGGCCTGTAGACAAGGGCTGGCAAAGACTGGCATCTTTGGAAGAGAGGCGGAGAGCAGGGATCAGCCACGTGGCTTAGAACCATGCTGAAACAAAATGGGACAGAAACGTGAGGCTGACCCCGTGATGTCTTACAGCAGCAACAGAGAACTTCCCCAGACTAAGGCAGTGGTCTCCAAACTTTTCGACATGCCTCATATATCTGACACAACATCAAGGGCCAGAAAATAAATAAATCACGGAGAAACAAAGTGCTGAGGGTTTGACTCGATACAAGAAGTGGGTGGGGGTGAAAGGAAGAGGGGAGCAGGGGGCAAAAGGGACTTGCAAAAGGGGGGGAATTTTGGAAAAGCATCATGCAGCCAACGACACAAATCATAGTCATTTTTGTCTTAGCTTCTGTTCTGCGCAAGTTTAACGTAGACATTAACGATATTCCAGGTCTCCCAGCGTCGCTATGTATCTCATTCAGCCACTAGAGGTGCTGAATGTAACACAAGGTGATGGAATTATTGCTTTCTGACGTTGTATCACATACAGCACCTTTAAGTGCAATACATGCATTTAGAGGAGGACAAGTATTTATGATCAAAGCACTGCTGCAGAGGCACAGGGGGCACCCAACGACACATCACCCAACAATTTGGAGGATGGTATGTATTTATAATCAGAGCACTGCTACTGAGGCACAGGGAGCAGACAACAACACATCACCCAAACATGATGGCACAAAAATGGTTTTGAGCCCTCGCTGAAAGAACATAAGGGAGGGGAAGTTCTTAGTGCCCCTGGAAGGGAATTCCATGGTTGTGGTGCCACTACAGAAAAGGCTTACCCCCATGCTGCCATCCCTGACTTGAGATACAGGTGGCACTTGCAGGAGAGCCCCCTAAGTGAGTCGGCCAGAATGTATGGGAGAAGGCGGTCCCTCAGATAACCTGGACTCAGATCATGAAGGGCTTTAAAGGCCGACACCAGCTCCTTGAATTCGGCCCAGAAGCAAACAGGCAGCAGTGCAGTTGCCGAAGCAGCCATCCAACAAAGTCAACCCTCCTGTCTCCAGTAACCCCCTGGACCACCGCATTCAGTGCTAACTGCAGCCATGGCGGTTTGATAGTGAGGAGGATTTTAAAAAATATGGCAAGTTTATTTTAGCACATTGTTTTTCAGTCAAAAACCACCATCAAGTTGGAACTGAACCTGAGGACCAAAAGGTCATTTGTGGCTTCCCTTCCTTGGGGGGGGGGGGGGAGCCAGTTATGAATGGAATCTCCAGCATCTTTTTCTTCTACCAAGAGAAATCTGGAACCAGTTGACTTTTTTTGGGTGGTGGTGGAAAGTCTGGATTTAGGGTGTGTGACTTGTCAGGCTGCATCATGACTCTGACTCTGCAGCCCCTGACTCTGCCCAGGGTGGGCATTTTCCAGGTCGGTGGTCTGCAGATGTTTGGGTCTGCATGATGATTGCCCCAGGGACATGGGCCAGGAGTGAACCAGGCTTCTCCCTTTCCTGAGAATGTCTCTTCTGTTTCCAGACTGGATCCAGACAGCTGCAGAGGAGATGGATGAAATGTGACCTCTCTATGCATAAGGCCTGGAGCAATTCTCCCCATTGCCCCCCCCCAAGTGTCCTCCTCTGCAGGTGTGGCCTCTAGACCCCATAGCAGGGCTCTGGGAAAAATGGAGTCAGACGGGTCCTGTCACATGCAAACAGCACTATAGCAATGACAAGGAATGATAAAACAGCAGTCTGGTCAATTTCTCCCCCCCCCCTTTTAAATCCTGGCTGCAATTCCAAAGCCCCCTTCTCCTGGTCTTTGGAATTCTGACGTGGCTGAGCACCTCACCACTGCCCCCAGTAATACCGCAGAAGCCCCTCCAATGGCGGGCTTGGTTTCTGTGCACAGAGCACATTTGGAGAATGTGGGCCACCGAACTGCTGTTGCCATGGCAACATGCACTTTTCACAGACGTCAGCAGGACACATGTGCATCGATGGATTGGGGGGGCAAGGCGGAGACAGGAATAATCTCTGGTTCCTTTTGTGTCAGGGAAGAACAGAGTGGGCCTTGCCAAAATTGGAGAATGGCAAAGACCACAAGATATTTATGGCTCCCACCCACCAGCCACTTAGGTGGCATTTTGTCATGGCAGTTTTGAAAACCTTCCTTTCTGTGCCTCATCTACAAAACCTTTTAATTTGCTGCGGGTGATGAAAGCTGCCAAGAGAGACGCTCTGGAGCGCTCAGCTTCAAATGCTGCCTTGCTTCCAAGCAGGGACATCTGCAGAGAGGTCCAGGCACCCCGGGAGCAGTGGGGGAGATACCGGCAATCCAGCTGAAGCGAACACACCGCCCCACAAACAAATTCCCCCCATGACTGCCAGTGATCCATACTCCCTGGAATTCTCTCACCCTTGCCAAATATTCCCTGAGTATTTCATATCTGTGGTTGGCCTCTTCTGATTTGGGGGACACTATCACAGCCAGACACCCTGTGCCACCATCTTGCTCTGCCTGTCAACTTGGCAGCAAAATGGGACCACAAGCAGATAGGGCAGGGAGGTGTCACGCCCTCATGGAACTCCTCAGGAGTGCAGAAATACATTTGTGAATTAAAATTAATTGGGGGAACGACTTGAGGACATAGCATGCTCAGTGGCCTGCGAGAGTCACGGGACGTGGAAGGTGTCTGTTGAAAGGGAGGACTTGGCTGTTTGTGTCCCTAAGGCTAAATGGGATCCTGGAGAGCAGGATTAAGGCTGGGGCAGGGGACAGGCGCCATGAAATTTTAAAAGCTTCCTCCATTATATGCATAGGTGTTTTTGGGGGGGGACGGGACACACCACCTGTTTCCTTTCCCTGCTCCAGAAATGCCTTCCTGCAATTTAGCGATACAAGACAATTTGGGGGCAGCTCCAAGCCCCAGCCCTTTAGCACTATAGCACAGCAGGGGAATTTTTTGGGGAGTGGGGAGAATCTGGGTTTAGCCATGTGAAGGAATCTCCTTCCTGCTTCAGATTAAAAACTGCATCGGGATTTCCCCCATCACAGACAGGCAGCGGCCATTTTTGAAAAGCCCAGCTGTGGGACTCCTGGTAGGAAAAAGCTGAGCCACAGATCAATACAAAATTAAATGGGCTTCAGCAAGATAACACCAGGGCTTTCTCAGGCTCTGTTCTTTGCCAGCTGTGAATGGTTGCATCCTACTGTTCCCTTCTCCAGCTGGGCTTCCTATTCTTGGTTCTTCAAATGCGAACCATGTCACGCAAAGCCAGTTCGCGCATGCAGGCCCACCAGCACATGCAGGCGCCAGGGCCAAGCACATGACCTGGAGCATGTATGTGCCAAGCCCAGTTTCTCTGGATTCGTGACAAGACCAGGAGGTGGAGGCTTGCGGGAGAGGAGAGAGTCAGGGTGACCCCCTCATGAGACTCCTCCAGACTCCTCACGAGAGTCAGAGTCAGGGTGGAATAACAGAGGTCTGGCTCTGCCCCATGCTGTGTATGTGCTCCGACAGTGCACACAAAAGGACGTGTTCGGATGTGCTTGTGCATGGCTTGGGGGTCTTTGGCCCCGGATAACTCAGCAGAGGCTTGGTCAGTAATCTGTCTGGCTCAAGGCTGGCCTGACAGAGCAGCTCCAAAGAGCCCCCCATGGGATCTCCACCGTGCGCTCGCTGGTGGAGTTCAGGGAGGCTTCAGGGACTGCCACCCCCACATACTGTGCCGAAGGGAGCCTACTCTCCCCCCCCCCCCAGCTTCCTGGATTCGCCAGCCAGAAAAACCAGATCCAGAAGGCAGGAAGCTGAACCAGCCATCCGAGGCCACCCCCGTCCCCTCGCCCTTCCTCCCCCCCAGACCCTCCTGCTCTGCCCACTGCACGGAGGGAGCTCTCTCCGGCTCTCCCCCCCCGTCCCATCTTGCCGCAGTCTCTCCAGCCGGTGCTTGGACGTCCGTCCGTCCACCCCCCCTCCCTGCCTCCCTCCCTCCCCCTCCGTCCACCTCCATCCCCCCCACCTCTACCCTCTTTCCTCCTCCTGCCTGGCTCCATCCTCCTTTTGGGCTGGGGGGAGCTGCGTCAGCGGCGGCGGCGGCGGCAACGGCATCTGTGTCTCCCCCCCTACCTCTCTACTGGCTGCGCGGGCGAAGGACTGGGGGGCACCTCCGGAGGGGGGAGGCTCGGAGGGGCGCACCTTGGGAGGGAGGGGCGGGCTCTGCGGCCGGGGAGGGGGCTGGGAGTCGGGGGAGGCGTCCCAGTGGGGGGGGGTCTGCCGCTCGCTCGCCACTCCCGGCTCAGCCGCCGCCCCCGCCCGGAGAGGAGGCGCTGCGGCACTGGCGCGGGGCTGGGCGGGCGGGCGGGCTGGCTGGCCGGCCGGCGGTGCGCACGCCGCTCGCTCCGTTCAGCACCAGGGAGAGCGCCCGGCCGGCCGTCGGGCGGGCCGGCGGGGCGATGCGGCCGCTGCTGCTGGCGCTGCTGGTGTCGTTCTCGTTCGCGCGCGCGGGCTGCGAGCCGAAGACGGTGAACCTGGGCGCCGTGCTGAGCACCAAGAAGCACGAGGCCGTCTTCCGCGAGGCCGTCGCGCAGGCCAACAAGCGCCACGGCGCCTGGAAGCTGCAGCTCAACGCCACCTCCGTCACCCACAAGCCCAACGCCATCCAGATGGCGCTCTCCGTCTGCGAGGACCTCATCTCCGCCCAGGTGGGACCCCCGAGCCCTTCTGTCCTCGCCCGGGGGGGGGGGCGATCCCGACGGAGGCCGGCTCCAGCGAGAGCACTCGGTGCTCCGGGGCAGCAGGGGCTTCGGGGCTGGGAGACCCCCGGAGAGCCCGGCTTGCTGGCCGCTCCCCCCAGGAGGAGGAAGACACGCGAGCGCACACGTGTCTGCCCGCTCACACGCACACCCGCGCCTCCGGGGGCAGAAGCAACTGGCAGGGGAGAGGAGGGATGCCCCCCAGGCTAGAGAGATGAGCCCCACTGTGGGGGGGGGAGAAGGGGGAATGGAAAGGGGGCTACCAAGCCACACCTGCACCCCTCCAGCCTCTCCCCCATGTTCAGAGTCAGAAAGGAGACAACGGGACGGGGGAGGCAGCACGGGAAGTCCAGCCTCCCCTCCTGTCCTCCCTGCCATTGCCCGTGGTCCTCCCCCCTCTCTTCAGCCAGCAGGCACTGCCCTTCCAGTTGGCTCCATAATGGCCCTGTGGAAGGGTGAGATGTGGGGGGCAAAGGGGGCTAGTCCAAAAGCAGGAGCCACTGCAGATTTTCTGCAAGGCTTACACTGAGTTTCAGAACCTGTTTCCAGGTCCAGAATGTACAAGGTGCCTGTGGGAATGTGAGGAGCCAACTGCAGCCCAGACGAAGGGGGGGGGGAGCATAACCTGTAAATGAAGGATGTGGGTTGAAGGTGGACTTGGAACTCGGGCATCTCTCCCCCCCCCCCACAACTGTTCACCCTTGCTACCCCCCTGCCATTTTCCTTCAACCGCACTGCAGACCTTTTACATAAGAGCAACCGAGAAATGAAAGAGGTGGGCAGGCACATATGGTGAGATGATGGTGGGAGAAGGGCTCAGAAGCTCTCCTTGCCAGCCCCCAGGGGATAAGCTGCACCAGGCACCAACAACCACAGGAATGAACCCCCAAGGAAGCAGAGCCTGGAATTTTTCCAGCCCCAGCACCTCTCAAGATGAACACACAGACCCTTTGTCATTCTGCACACACACAGTCACATTGCAAGCTTCAAAATCAACATGGCTGGCGCTCCCTGCCTTGAAAAAGGAGAAATGCCTCAAGGGTGAAAAGAGATGTAGGGAGCCGGGGTTCAAAAGATCTGCGCAAGTAGGAGAGAAGGGCAGCTGGACCAGGTGGCTTCCTAGACCTTACTGGGAAGAAGGCCAATCCTCATGCCAGGATGAGGGAGAGTGGCGATGGGGCACTGGGGTGGGCCACAGAGAGTCAGGGCAGAGAAGAGATAGCAGGTCCTGTATCAAATCAAGATAATTAAAGGAAGGTTAAATGCGACCTGTAGTTGCAATGAAGCAGTCTTTGTTACTGGACGCAGGGCACATACCTGGGCTTTCCAGACTGACAGTCCACTCCTGTGCATGTCTTCTCAGAAGTAAGTCCCATTGTGTTCAGCCTGAGTCACACAGAAGTGACAAAGGATGAGGTTCTAGAACGTATCAACAAATTAAAATTAACATCCACCCACAAGTTCTGAAAGAAATTGATAATCTTTTAACCCTCCACCCCCAAAAAGTGTAACTTGTCCTTTAAATCAGTTTCTGTGACAGGGAGGAGGTAAACATTACCCAAATATTTAAAGGGGGGTCCAGGGAAATTACAGGCCAGTCAGCTTAATTATTCTGGCTAAACTGATAGAAGCTTAATTCCAGAGCACATTATGATCACATGATGGAGTTTTGATTTAGTTGTGTATTGATTTGCTCAATTTTTATACCACTTTTTTCCCTGAGAGGTTGAAACAGTTTACAAAAAAAAACTGGATAACATTCAAAGAAGGCCTCTGAGAGGAATTTTACCAGGGGGTACAAAGTTTCATTGGGGCCACTTCCCTTCTTCATTGGATCAGAATTCCTACAAATTATGATATTTAAAACTATGAAGGCTTACACAAAACGTGCATGTCTGTTTTCACACAATATATGCAGACACTGTCTGAGATCCCTGGAAATTTCCACCTCCCCTTGTTTGGCTTCCAGGCCCCCCTTTTCACCCTGGGCTGAGTACTATTATTATTATTATTATTATTATTATTATTATTATTATTATTATTATTATTATTATTATTATTAATAATAATAATAATAATAATAATAATAATATTAACAGTATTTATATACCGCTTTTCAACTAAAAGTTCACAAAGCAGTTTACAGAGAAAAATCAAATAACCAAATGGCTACAATTTACCTCTCACCCCCCTCTCATGGGCCCTGTGAATCAAAACATATTTGAAACAATACCAATATACACTAAAATAGTATTTACAGTATTTAAACCAATAAACAATGACAATATTGGGAAAAGCTTGCTAGAGAAAAATGTTTTTAGTTTCTTCCTCAACACTACAAGTGTGGGGGCTGTTGGGGGCGTTTCCAGAAAGGGAGTTCCAGAACAGCAAGGCCATCACAGAAAGGGCCCCTTCCCTTGTTCCCAACAGCCAGATCTGGGGGTGGGGGCAGAGACAAGACGTCTGATGGTGGGTGAACTCTGATGCATGCTTCAGGTTGATGAAGAAGAATTCTAGGTTCTGTTGCCATGACTAACGGGCAAGAACGAGACTGGTACAGCAGATGAAGCAAAGAGGAAATTCAGGCAGGGAGTGGGTGGAGAAGCAACATTCAGTGCTATTACTGTTAGAAGACTGCACAGTGGCAGGACCACAAATAGCATTTTATGCAAATTACTCATGACTGTCGAATTGGTTCTGTTGTTAGGTAGCTTAAGTCTGATTTACACATGCATGCCCCCCCCCTCAGCCTGCTGCATGGGCAGTTGCAAGCCCCCTGCAGTGAGTCTGCCTGGAGACACATGTTGGTTTTCTAAAGAGAGTTGAATGATGGTGTGGTAGAACCAGCAGGATGGCCCAGGGCCCTTTAAGTGCGCACACGCTCCATGACAGCCATCACTCAATGGCAGAGCACATGCAGATAGAGGTCCTTGTTTCAAATTGGGTAGCAGAGCCAAGAAAAAAACCTTCCCCTACCTGAGATTTTGGAGCTACCTCTGGTCAGGTAGATAATGCTGAGCTCTGGATCAATGGGCTGACTCCTTATAAGGCAATGCCATCTGTGACTAAGTGCCACTGAAATCAGTGGGACTTTAACCATGACCCTTGTCAGCCCAATTCACTTTAACAGGACAGGAAGGGGCAACCAATGCCCTCTGAATTGGGGCCAAGTTCTTTCTCAGGCTTACTCTGCCCCCCTGGCATTTATACCCAGTGACATCTGTGCATTTTCCCTTCCACCCCCCTCCCTCCCCACAGGGATTCCTTCCCCTTCTTGTGCCCAGACTCGTAACAGACCATTTCATCTGAAACAGTCCTTGGAGAGACATTACACTTATGTCTTAACTGTGCGGTTAAATAAATCGCATTATCTAGCATGCCTGTTCTGTGGAGGTTTCTGTTGACCTTGCAAATGCAGCGGAGGGAGAGACTGCAAGGACAAGGACAGGCCTTGAGCAATGGGTGTGCTGGGGGCTGGCTCAAATGCAGATTACCTCTGGGTGACTTGCAGGGGAGCAGCAAGGTTGTTGGACAATGGGGTTGCATCCTGTGCACACTTATTGGTCTGATCCATTGGAGTATCTGAGGAGTTCCCCAGCTATTAATGAGACTTTATGCTTAATAACACAGGCACAATTGACTACTCCTACTTAAGCATTGTTTTCACCCAGAGAAGCTAGAAACTGAGTGTGAGTCACTGTTGGTATCCTATATCCTACAGGTCTATGCCATCTTAGTGAGTCACCCACCAGCCCCAAATGACCACCTTACGCCAACACCTGTGTCCTACACAGCTGGATTCTATAGGATCCCTGTCATTGGGCTGACAACACGCCTGTCTATATATTCAGATAAGGTATGTGATTTATTCTTGTCAGTGAACAATATCGATGTCCCCTGCACTTGACAGAACAACAACAACACAAAGCCTGGATACCTGCCCCAAGGACACAACATAGGGAGGTAATGAAAGCAGGGTGACCAGATACAACGCAGGACAGAGTGCCTATCCCTTTAACCACTGTATAGAGGCGGGGAATTTTCGCAGGTGCAGCTCAACATGGAAGAGTTTAAAAAGCTGCACCGGACAAAACTCTCTCTTCTATACAGTGGTTAAAGGGAAAGTTGCACTTTGGTTTCAATTATATCCCACTTTATCATTCCAGGGAAACAAAATTTGGCAAAAAAAATTTGTTAAAACCATATTACAAACTAGAAGAACAAACCAACAAGCCTGCAAGCAACAGGGGACCAAAATATCAGCAAATAAGGTTACCTCTGGCTGGTCCCTGGTTCTTTGTAGAGGCTGGGCTCATGGTGGGCAGAAGGAACCCAGTCCTGTTTGGAGATTCTGTTCCATGCAGGGGAATGTCTTGAAAGAGTGCTGCCTCATAAGAGCATCTTTGCTCTGGTTCCAAAGCAGCTTCTCAGCAGCTCTGGTCCCTAAAGTGATGCAAGACCTGTAAAAGACAGTAAAAAATGCAGGACAGTAAAACCAGTTGCAAGGAAAAGAAAGACAAGCCATTCATTTAATCACTTAACTAACTTAAGGCATTAGGCTTCCCTCATTCTTTGCTCCCCAGGAACTGAGTTTTCAAGGTCGCCAAACATGGATGTTGCATTCAGTGCTCATAGCTATGAGTGCATGAGACCACTCCTGCCCCTGGCTATCATCATGTCTTGTGGCAGCCAATTCTACAAGTCAATTACGTATCATGTGAAGGAGTTCCTTCAATCAGTTCTGAACCTGTGGGCTTAACTGGGTGACCTTGAGATCTCGTCTTGGAGAGAAATTTCTCCCTCCCTCCCAGCTTTCATAATTTTATAAATGACTATTATGTCTCCCCTCAGACAGGTGGGAGGAGAGAAGGCAATCCAGAGTGTTAAGAGTTCTGTGAGGTCAGGCCTGTGGTCAGCTGAAAGGCCCAGAAGTGAGTGCGAGGTTCAGGCCATGCCAAAATCAAAGTCTAGGGCAGCAAACAAAACTCAGAGCAGCCAGATGCAAGTGAAGGTTGACTCAAGTCTCCAAAAGCAGTGGCTTTTGGGTGGGGAGATAAGGTAAGGAGGGACCCAGGATTCTGTGTAACTACTCATAGCAATAAATTTGTTTGAAAAATTGAATTTGAAAATTGGCTTGTATGATGCCAGTCAAGCTCCTATCCGCTCTCCAAATCACCTGGTCTGTCTGGGTTGATGTGCTCCCTCCCTCATTTGGACTGCTTGCTCTTCTTTCCCAGAGTATCCACTTATCCTTCTTGCGCACAGTCCCACCTTACTCCCACCAGTCCAATGTCTGGTTTGAGATGATGCGCTATTACAAATGGAACCATATCATCCTCATCGTCAGTGATGACCACGAAGGCCGGGCTGCCCAAAAGAAGCTGGAGACCCTCTTGGAAGAGAAAGAATCCAAGGTCAGTATCCCACCCGTCCTGCTGTGTCAAATGTTGTTGATAACGGCGAGATCTTTTAAAGTCTCTCAGGCTTGTTGTATGTATGTAGATTTCTGTATGTAAAACACCTTCTTTCTTCCCATTGTTAACATGACTAACATTATGCTTTAAGCATCAACAGTGTCTCTTGAGTAGTACCTGACAAAAGTTTGTACTCTTATTCATTTCACTTGCTTTGCCATGGTCGAAAATCTCCTACATTTAAAAAAAATAACCAACCAGCAACAACAACTGCAAAACAAATGAGGGGAAGAATAACCTGGAGCTCTGCAAATCCCCATAACCCTCAGCGACAAAGAAGGAAGCCCAACTAGTTTGCCACAAGTCCAGCTTCCAGGAGTGACCTTCAGACTCTGGCCAGGTGTCTCCTAATGTGTGGCAATCCACTCAGGATTGCAATGGTCAGAGTTCCAGCCCAGCTCCATACCCTCGGGCAGCCCATCGGTCCCTCCTGGCCTGGCCAGATTATAAATACTAATGGGATAGGCTAGGTTTTTGCCTGGACATTCTGGCCTTGTCTGGATGGCTTCCAAGTATCTGCACTCTTGATCTCCCTGTGTATTCCTCTGTCTGACTGCCTAGTTCGGGCTGCGCCTCTTGCAAGTTCCTTCTCTGACCACCAGTCCCATTCTGTTGGGATTCCTACTTCCAACACCCTGGACTCCTGACACAAGAAGTTCCTCCTGACACTAGGCTGATTTTGTAAAAGCCAGCACCTAGAGAGTTACACACACCTGCCCCTGATATGCAGTGCAGACATGCCTCTATTTAGTTGACACAATGGCATTTTGTCACACTGGTTGGCAAAAGGGCTTATGCCTAGCTTATAAAATGGCAAATTACTACATGGATATTATGAAGTCAGGAGAGAGAAGTTTGTCTCCCCTTCTCATCGAATTACAAGTTGGGGGTTATCTCATGATTGGAAGCAGGACTTCTTCGCTCAGCACCAAATTGATGGAATTCAGCGCCATGAAGCCTGGTGATTGATAGCCAAAAGCTTCGATGGCCTTAAAAGAGGGGTTCAATAAAGCGATGGAGAGGTCAATCACTGACATTTTGTCACAATGGCTATATAGAAGTTCCATGATATGAGACAGGATGCTACTGAATCCCAGCTTCTGCTGTTGCCTTCATGCCTGGCTTGTGAACTTCCTGAAAGCACCTGGTTGGCCACTGCTGGGAATGGGATGCTGGACTAGTTCTGAGCCAGCAAGGTCCTTCTTAGGGTCTTATGGAGACTGGATTTCTATGAAGCTCTCCAGCCTGTTAATAGAACGCTCACAGCATCATCTCTGCTGAATCACGTGGTCAGCATACTTTTCCAGACACATCGGGCAGGAAAATAAGAACCAATTCACATGTGCAAAAGAATCACAAGATTCAGCTTTCCCTGGCCATTCAGTCTGCAGGAGGTGTGTGTGTGTGGGGGGGGGGGGGATCCCATGTTTGATTGCATCTTCACATAAAAAGAAGTCCTTTCTATACACAGATAACTAAACAGGAGAGACAAAAAGTGAGCATAAAGACATTTCTGAAATGCTAGATTTCTATGTGCAAGGAGATAGGTTGTTGTTTTTAACTGGCAGGGGCATTCAAACATGAGATAGGCCACCCCAGTGCTTTTCAACCTGTGGAACTGCAGAATATGCCAGGTGGTAAGAGAACCACAAGTTGAAAAGCATGGCGCCACTCCTTGCCCAGTTCCTGGAAGCACAGAAGTTCTGCAAAGTCAGGGCAAGAAGGTGGCAATAAAGAGCCAGCCTGAGCTTTCTTTACAAGCTCATCTACATTTACGATACAACGTTTGTCCCACTGGGTCAGTGCTAGCCTGCAGCTGAAAACAGAGAAAGAGGCAATGTGTGGGCACCGCTGGAAGGTGTGTGTGATTAGTGCAAGGAGCACAGCCCTGCAGAGAAGGCAAAAAAAATCGCTGGTAGAGTACATATGTGAACAAATCAATGAACACATAATGAATAATAATGAACAAATAATCATTAATCATAAATACAAGTGAATAATAACAAAGTTTCTTAAAATTCTTCTCTGCCCACTCTCTCTCCCAACTTCTCTTCCCTCCTCAGATTCTTCCTTCTGATTTCCTCCCTGGATCACATTCTCCTCTCTTCTCCTATGCAGGGGTCAACTAGGCTGGTCACTGGTCAAATCCCACACTCATTGGAGGATGGGTGGGGATTAGGGGGTGTCTAAGAGCTCCAGTTTTGGAGGTCCTCTTAGGTTTTGGAGGGCCTGGGACTTACGTTTGGAGGGTCTCTTCCTTTGTGTACTCCCTCTCTAGGGGCACCATAGGGTTTTCCCAGAAGCCAGAAAATAGGGAGTGTTTCTGGTAAATAGAACAGCTGGAGTGTATTCTGATAGAAGAATCCTAGAATATTAGTGTTGGATGAGGCCTTAGAGACAATCTAGTCCAACCCTCTGCTCAGTGCAGACTGCAGGTGACTGTCTCTGTCTGTCCATCCTCCTACTGTGTCCACTGGGACTTACTCCCTAGTTAGTGTATTCAAGATTGCAGCTTAAGATCAGTGGATTGCATTTGTCAAACACTGCCATCAATTGCTCCAAATAAGGGTTCTCTTTAATTTTTTCCCTTTTCAGTTCCATATTACAAAAATGCACAGGAATCAAAATGCCCTTGAAATAAACAAGTATTATCCTAATCCTCAGTCCCACCAATGAAAACCCTCTCTCTAATGAATCAACTAATGGGGCAATCCTATCTGCTTACTCCTAAGTAAGTTCCATTGAGTTGAATGGGATTTCCTCACAAGGAACTGTGAATGGGATTGCAGGATAAAAGCATTACTTAATTACTGATTTAAAGCTTGCACCCCCAGTCACAATATTTAGGACCAACACAGTGTTTTCCTTGCAATCAAAACCTGCTCCATCTGAAGAGTCTTTAAAACCACCCTGCAAGGGAGGACAGGAATATTTGCTCCCCTCATTCTGTCTGACAGAGGGGAAGAAGGGAATTGATGCTGAAGCAGGGTGGCTTACTGAGGACCACTCATGACTCAGGAGAACTGATAGGTCTGAGTGGCTCATTGCTTAGGTTCTTGACCACTGCACTACACCTGCTTCTGAAGCTTAGTGAAATACAGTGGCTATGTGTTGGCAGAGCTGCTGTGTCTTTGTGTTTCACCCTGATTTTTTTGTCCAGTGCAAACTGTAACTGAGTGACAGGCAAACGCTCAGGCTTCAAAGCCGGGGGGGGGGGGGTCTACTTCTTTAAACAACCACATTATAGAGGCAATCAGTGCATAATGGAGAGAAGCAGCGACACGCTAATTACAGAGATTCAGTCTTTCTGACTGGATAATGACCGCTCAAAGGCATGCCCAGTTCTTCTAAATGCTGCTTTCAAAATATTTTGAAGAAATTGTTTCACGTGTTATAAGATTCCTCATAAGGACCAGAAACCTTTTTTATTTTTAGCCAAGCTCAACTGCCAAATTCTGCTTAGGAGAACATTTCCAGGCATTTTTATTTATTAGTTTCAGTGAGTTCAGCACAACATATTTCTTAGTGGGTCCCAATTTTCTAAGAGCCGAGAGACTCTTTTTCTGTGTTAAAATTAGAGGCCCCTTTTGCTCCGACTCCTGAAGAGATTTCGCTTTCCTTAGAGTGTACAAGAAAGCGAGGCCAGAACAAGTGGATTGTGCAGAGTAACAGTGGGCAACTTCCTGTTTCAAAGGTTCAATGGAATTAAGAGTTCAGTCTTAAATTAGTCCAACATCAAGGCACCTGCTTTGCATGGAAAAGATCCCAGCATCTACAGGTAGGGAGCCCCCTGACTGAAACCCCAGAGAGCCTCTGCCAGTCAGATTTTTTTCACTCTGTACCAGGCAGCTGTCTGCAAAGATCTCTCAACCTATATGCTCACTTCGTTATCGCCATTGAAGTACACAGTCAACACCATTTTCCAGACACACTGGGCACAAAATAAGAGCCATGTGCAAAATACAACCCCAATAATCATGTGATACATTTTTTATCTGGAAAGTACCGTTCAGGATGCAGGGAGGATCGCCTTTTTTGAATGCACTCCAACGAAAGGATAAAGCCCTCCCCACACACTAAGAAAACCAGAGGCCAAGCGCAAGGCAAGTCTAGAAAGCTATCCCCTAAAAGTCCTCCAGGGGCTGGACTCATCATCAGGGCTGCCAGTCGCCAACCTGGCCAAAACCATTCAGTGGACATCCCCGCCACATTTCCCAGCTGCCGGTCCGGGGTTTTGCGTGCTCCAGTGTTATCAAGTCCCCTTTTCGCGAACAGTGGAGAGAAAATAGTTGGATATTGGGTTGCTTTACTACACGTCATTTTTTTCAACTGTTTATAATATTCTTCTGTGTCTACATATTTTTTCTGTGCACATTATTCATCAGAGTAAAAAAAGGAACTATGAAAACCTCGAACAACTATCCTATGACAACAAGCGAGGACCCAAGGTATATTTGCATGGACAATGCACGCCGCCCACGAACCTAACTAGCAAAATGCTGAAAATAGCCACAGGCACCCAAAAAAAAAAAAAAAATTAAAATTAAAATTCTTTTTTTAAAAAAATAAAAAAGTAAAAAAAGAAAAGAAATTTTGAAAAAGAAAAATCGAATATATATCTCTATATATCAAACAAGCGAGCAAACTCCATGTTTTTTGGTAGCACGTTCTTTTTATGTTGAGATAAGTTTGGTTTGATCTTGAGAATGGAAACGTAGCAAGCTGACCCTGACAATGTTTCTGTTGGAGACATGCATGTGAAGCAATAATTAACTTGCAAGTTTTGTTTTTCTTTCTTGGAGAATTGAACGAATCCCTTTCCTGCTGTCCCATCCTGCCTCTTCCCACCCCTCCCACCCCAAAAGGAAATGATTCCTTGGTGTGAAATGCTCACTTCGATTCCCCCCTCCCCGCCCTCCCTGGAGGTGAACCTTTGTGAATTTTTTCTTTCATTTTTTTTTTAATTTTCATTTTTCAGTTCCCGTGGTTTCTTTGTTTCTGAAAAACAACACTGGTTTGAGTTTTCAATTGCATTGCAAAATAAAATAAGTATATATCAATATTATATACATATATATATATATGCCTTTTTTTCTCTTTCCTATACAAATGCACGCCTCTCCTTTGGGTCTTGAGTGAATTCAGTTTGCATGCAGAGTGCAAAACATTTTTTTAAGGAAAAACAGATTTAGACAAAAAAAATACAAAAGAAAGGGGGCAAACAATAATAACAATAATAATAACAAACCTAAAAGAAAAATGAAAAGGAAAAAAAGAGAAACAAAAATAAAAAAACAACTTAGCTACCCTTCCTTTCCATACTTAGCAGTGCTTTGAAAGAGTTTAAGGAGCTCTCTTTCCTAGATCGCATGGCTCTCACCTCAAGGGACTGGGCTACCCCACTAACCTGCTTTGCTCACATGAATTACAGGCAGAGAAAGTGCTTCAGTTTGAACCCGGAACAAAAAATGTGACTTCACTGCTGTTGGAAGCGAAAGAACTAGAAGCCCGGGTGATCATCCTCTCTGCAAGGTGAGCCCTGCATGTCAGAAGCCATGGACTGTGCTGCTTGGATTTTCACCCAATTTGATTTTCCAGTCCAGTTCCATTTCAGAAGGGAAGTCGAAATGGCTCCCAAAACCCCATAAGAAATACACATTTGTTTTTAATTCCGCTTTGCTATCATGTTGCATCTCCAGAACCACTGTTTTGGCTTCTGAATTGGGGTATGTGCACACTGATTTCAGAATAGGACTGCCAGCCCCCCAACCCCAGGAATTCCGCATCAACCTCTAGGTGACTACCAAAAATCATTATGGGAATTTTAACAGCCCCCATCTCTAGGAATTTCCAATGTTAGAAAAGATCCATTAATGGCTTCAGTCAGATTTGGTAGAATAGTCACCCCTGTTTTATAGCCTGATGAGAAACAGACTCAAGTTGCCAAGCTAAGACCCTGAGATGGCTCCTGTGCCTTTTGCTGCTTCCCCCAGTTGCTGTTTCACCCACCCATTGCAACAGGGGCTTGGAAAAAGTCATACCAGGGAGTATTTTTTGTCTTCCATACCACTTTAAAAGATTCAGGATCCCATTCAAGGTCTTGATTTGGCAGCCTTGAAGTCTGGCCCACTCTGTTCCTCTTTCATTCATTACAAAACAAAAGCCTGAATGAAATGGGTGACAGATATGCCATTTATTTCCTTCAGGCTCTCTATTTGCAATGAGTGGGGGAGACTAGCTATAATGTGGCACCACTTCAGATTTTCCAGTGTACCCTGGAGTCAGCGTACTCTGGATCAGAGTATCCTGATCACTCAAAACCTGCCTTGGCTCCAGCCACTGACCATTTAAAAAAACGTAGCTTGGCAGCCTTGCTACAGCTTTGTCCCACATTATCTTTCTGTCCTTAATCACCCATAGGCTCTCTCATGCCCACAACATTCACAGCTCCAATTCTACCACCCTCAGCTGTCCCCCCACACCTTGCTCATTCTCCCTCACTGCCCTCCTGCTTGAAACTACTACTGCCACTTTTTCTCCCTTCAAAATCCACCTTTTCTGTGAGGTCTTTGTCTTAACCCTTTAATCTTCATCTCCAGTTAGTTGACAAGAACCGACCTTTTATCCTTCTCCCCTTCATTGCTGCCCAATTTAGACTGTAAGCTCCTTGAGGGCGGGAACTTTTATGGTGTTATTTTTATTTTATTTTTTTGCTTATGAAATGCTGTAAAGCTGCTGATTAAGTGAGATATTTTCCCCCCCACACAAACTTGTTTCATTGCTGATTTCTATCTCTGCAGTTAGCTCACGGAGATAGAAATCTTCCATGCTGAACCCCTACCCTTGTGAAACAAACTTGAGCAACATTATGGAAGGAAAGTGATTACAAAATCAGAGTATATATAAAAGTGTTTTGGTGGTGCTGCTAGGAAGCCCTGCTGGGCTGGTTGATCATTCACAGGTCATGTTGTTCCCTGAACTCCTATGACAGTTTGGCAATGCCAATGTACCATCAGGGGGTACAATGGAAGATCACATGTAGGGCTTTGCCCCAGTGCCTCCAGCAGCCTGGCATGGGTAGCAAAGACCTGCGCTTTATGTCAGGCATCAGTCATTTTCATGTACAGGCACTGGGTAAAGCACAGGTTCCAGAGCAGGCAGAATGGGGGGGGGGGGTAGATACAGGTACAGGCAGTTCTCATTATCCTCTAGGGAAGTGGTCCCCAAACTGTGGGTCAGGACCCGCTAGCGGGTCGTGACCTGATTTTTGGTAGGTCCCGTAGCAGTTGAGCAGAACCTCCAAAACACAGGTGATGAAAGTATCAGATAACTAATTGCCTCAACCGAAGGCTTTTCAAAAATCAGATAGCTGCCTGTTGCCCTGGAAAAAGGGAGGGCAGTTGCAAGCATGTGTAAGTACAGGGAGATAAATGTTGGAACATTCTTTTCTGTTTATTGTTACATGTAACTAAATAAAAAAATATTTTTTCTTTCTAGATTTTTTTTAAAGTCTCATCAACATAGGTGGGTCACAATAGAGAGTCATTTTAAAAAAGTGGGTCCTGGTGCTAAGAAATTTGAGAACCACTACTCTGTAGAAAGGTTAAGAACATAAGAACAGCCCCACTGGATCAGGCCATAGGCCCATCTAGTCCGGCTTCCTGTATCTCACAGCGGCCCACCAAATGCCCCAGGGAGCACACCAGATAACAAGAGACCTCATCCTGGTGCCCTCCCCTGCATCTGGCATTCTGACATAGCCCATTTCTAAAATCAGGAGGTTGCACATACACATCATGGCTTGTAACCCATAATGGATTTTTCTCCAGAAACTTGTCCAATCCCCTTTTCAAGGCATCTACGCCAGATGCCATCACCGCATCCTGCGGCAAGGAGTTCCACAGACCAACCACACGCTGAGTAAAGAAATATTTTCTTTTGTCTGTCCTAACCCTCCCAACACGCAATTTTAGTGGATGTCCCCTGGTCCTGGTGTTATGTGAGAGTGTAAAGAGCATCTCTCTATCCACTTTATCCTTCCCATGCATAATTTTGTATGTCTCAATCACGTCCCCCCTCAGACGTCTCTTTTCTAGGCTGAAGAGGCCCAAACGCCGTAGCCTTTCCTCATAAGGAAGGTGCCCCAGCCCCGTAATCATCTTAGTCGCTCTCTTTTGCACCTTTTCCATTTCCACTATGTCTTTTTTGAGATGCGGCGACCAGAACTGGACACAATACTCCAGGTGTGGCCTTACCATCGATTTGTACAACGGCATTATAATATTAGCTGTTTTGTTCTCAATACCCTTCCTAATGATCCCAAGCATAGAATTGGCCTTCTTCACTGCCGCTGCCCATTGGGTCGACACTTTCATTGACCTGTCCACCACCACCCCAAGATCTCTCCTGGAAATCCTAGCAGATAGTGAATTATCAGATAAAAAACCATTGATACTTTAGGATTGCTCCTTTAGGATCAATGGGGTTAAGTACAAGGGGTATGCTGGGGGGGAGGGGTACCTTCTTAGCCATCAAAAGAATCCAGCCAAGACCCTCAGGAAACCAGCAGAGTGCTGCAGGAAGTGCCAGAAAAATCTCTGAATACTACAGCTATCTTCTGGAAGCTGCACGGACTATCAGAATGGCACCCACAACCAACACAGACCCCTTTAACATAACCAGTGGAAGCTTCTACTGGCCATTTTAAAGGAGTCTCTCCTGGCCCCCTGCAGCCTCCAGAAGGTCTCTGCATAGCAGATAAAGAGAACAGAGACATGGATAATGAGAGAAGGTGGCAATTCTGTCCCTTGCAGATGAGTGAATTTGCATATAAAAAGAACTGACTATGTGGTCAGGAGAGAGAGAGAGATATGAAGGTTCTGCATAGTCAGGTTCCAGGAGGTATTGGTGGTTGGCTCAGGCAGAAGGCTGTGTTCAGGTAGTTGGTGAAGGGCAGGGGAGAGAAGGCAAGGCAAGTCTCTATGGCTGTTCATAGACATGAGTTGCTCAGTTAAGCAACAGCTCTCTAAAGTCACCCAGACCCCTACTAGTTCCCCAGATCATCTGGTCTGGCTGGGCTAATGAGTAGCAGTCCCATCTCTGGCCACTGTCTGAGTGGTGCTGCAGAACAGGCCCAGTGGCACAAGGAGAAAGGAAGAAACCTGGGCTGGCTGTTGGAGCCCTGGTTTGATACCGGAAACAAACAACTCTATAGTGTAAGTAAAATAGGATTACCGCCTTATTGGACACTTAATAGGCTTACCTCTGAGTAAAGCAAATGACACCATTTTCAAATGCCTTTACTGTATACATCTTGTCACAAAGATCTCCAGACAAGTATTCCTTTGGGGTAAAGGTCTTAGGCGGGGTATGAGACAGCCTTCTGAAGTACTCTTGTGTTCTTTCCCAGCGAGGATGATGCAACAACAGTGTACACAGCAGCAGCTAAAGAAAATATGACTGGCCCGGGCTACGTGTGGCTGGTGGGAGAGAGGGAGATATCAGGCAATGCCTTGCGCCATGCACCGGAGGGTATGTGGTCCCCTTTGATCTGAAGTTGCTCTGCCCCCAATTTACATTTTATTCTACTCCTATTTTTTGATGTGTCTTGCTACTGTTGGCTATCGATCCTGCCCTCCTGTCTCTCCTAGGACCTCAGTAAATGCTGATGGGGGGTTTGCATGCTAGTAGCGGAGTGAGTCAATCTGAGCCGTGCTGTGCGGATTGTGAAGAGAACATGGAACTTATAGCTGAAAAGGCAGGGTATACATATATTGCATAAAGAAAAGAAAATGGTTACAGAGAAGGGTTTTTCCTTCTCTTATACTAGAAATCAAAGGTAACCTAAGGAAAATGAAGCTGCTTGTCAGTGGGCTTAGAACACATTTTCTCAGACAAACTGTGTAATTAGTTTGTGGCACTCACTACCACAAGATATGAGATGGCCACAAACGTAAATGAAAGCATTAGACTCCTAGCATCTGCTGATCATATAGCAGTAGCCGATCAAGGGTGATGAGCCATAACAGTGAAATGAGAGACAGCACACCGCGAGGACCAGATGTGAGGGAGAAGGAAGAGGGTGTGCAACTGGAGGCACCACCTAGTGTTCACCTTTAACAGCCACTGACAGACCTCTTCTCCTCCTCCATTAGTTTGTCTGATCCCCTCTTACAGCCAAGCCAGGGGCCAACTTGTGAGCTCCATACACTGATTACGCGTTGTAGCAAGAAGGGTGTTTGGGGATGCTGGCATCCCCTTCATCTGTTGCTGGGAAGCAACATGAACTACGAGGACTGGTCTGACCTGGCCAGACATTTCTTACATGACATTCTCCCTCTTCCAGGCCTGATTGGTTTGCAGCTGATGAATGGAAAGAATGAGTCCGCTCATATCAGAGATGCCGTGGCTGTGGTAGCACAGGCGGTGCATGACTTGTTTGAGAAAGAGAACATCACAGACCCCCCAAGGGGCTGTGTGGGGAACACCAATATCTGGAAGACAGGGCCGTTGTTCAAGAGGTAACCCCTTTCCTATCTCTCTGCTTTCCTCAGGTTCCACACAGTGCATGTCGCTCTGTAGAGACTAATGAGGAAGGTCTGCTATTGGCTGAGCTGCTCTGATGTTAGAAGGGGCAGAGCAGGCAGAAGAGTCTAGAGACAGAGGTGGTAGGACCTAGGAAGGGAAGGAGGAGACAATAAGCAGAAAAGGAAGCAGGAGGGGTTTCGGAAATGGCAGGGGGTTGGCTGCCTAGAAGAATTGTGAATAAAATGGAAGCTAGGAGGAGGAGAGAATGGCTGGAGGAAGACAGAGGCGGCCTAGAGCTGTCGAGATGAGAAAAACTGAAGTTTGTTTTTATTTGAAATAAGTAGGACACATCCTTGGCTGCAGCTCTCTAGTCTTAAATTCAAAATCTGCCCCAAGGGGACTTAAGCGCGGAGACCTGAATCTTTTATGCAACAATCTCATTTTAATTTAAAGTAACTAGGCCAAACCCTTTGATGCAGCTCACTGGTCATTAATGCAAAATATTGCTGAGGTCTGAATGTGCACTGTAGGTTCAACATTGCTACCTCTGTCATAATAATTGTCATAATACCTCTGTCATAATATCTCTGTCATCACTATTGTCATAATTAAAACTGTGGGCAGGGTGGAATAAAGAGCTGCCCACACACTTTGAAGCTTATCTTCTGAGCTGGAAGGCCTAGAAGTGTATGCAGTGCATCTGGGGACTCAAGCTGGAGCTTCCGGGCTCAGGTGGCATCATGGCTGCTTGCAAGCAGTTGCTGGGCTATCTTCGCACTGCTTGGCCATCGTCGCTGCACATAGCTGGGAGCGGTACTGCAGCTTCCAGCCAGGAAGTGGCACAAGGAGCCAAGAGGATTCCGGCCTGGCGGCCTAAAGACTTTTGCTTGGCTTATCAGTGTGAGCAATTTGTTGATCTGGTCCGGACCCAATGACTGCTTTGGGTGCTTTCCTGTCCATGTGTGTGTCTGCCTGCTTGCATATACTCCCCCTGGAACCCTGTGTGAGCACATGGGATACCAGCCACTTGCCTCCAGGTCTCTGTTTCTGGCAATTTATTTTTTTAAACAAAACCAAACATTGCAGACTGCTGAACCTCTCTTGCTTTGTCTCAAGGACACAGTTCTGACACTTAAACCAGGACACTTCTCCCTAGGGTGCTAATGCAGACCAAGTATGCAGATGGTGTGACTGGCAGGGTGGAGTTCAACGAAGATGGGGACAGGAAATATGCCAACTATAGCGTCATGAATCTACAAAACAACAAACTGGTGCAAGTTGGAGTGTACAATGGGAGTCACGTACGTATGTCCCCAGCGGAAGGAGGTGCAGTACAGTGAAGGCCAAAGAGCTTTCACCTCTCAGACCCCCTTATACATAACCGTACCACTGAGAATGAGCCTCTTTTTGGGATTCCTGAAGGGAAGGTTCTTCGCATGTGCTTTGAGGGTGTAGTTCTGGGCACAGAAGGTAGGAGCTTGCAAAGATCTCCAAAACGGAGAGTTGATGGTGCCCTGTCTCTAGAGGTTGAGAGGGGAGAAGAGAGTACATACTGAGCTCACACCATGATTTAACAACAAAACATTCTGTTTTGTTCAAAGCAAGCTGGCAAGCAAGTTATTCTGGTACTACCATCCACGGGGAGGGGCACAGCACTGAAATCTTGCCCCCAGCCACAGGAAACCCACCCCACCCCTCAGGTTTTTAAGATTCACATTTTCAAGCCTGTCTTGTCTTGGCTAGAATTTTCTTTAGCTCCACTGTGCAACATACAACACAGGCAGAGAAGCCAGACTGACAGAACAGCAGTGGGCTGTTAATGCAGTTATCTGTTGCAGGGCCTCCCTGGCCCAGGTCAACCACGAGTGGGTTTATAACTCTCCCCCCATACCATCTTCATGTCTCCACAGTTCCTGCCCAATGACCGCAAGATCATCTGGCCTGGAGGAGAAACAGAGACGCCACAGGGCTACGAAATGTCTACCAAACTCAAGGTAATAATCCCTGCGTCCAGGATACACTGTTTCAGCAAAGCATTTGGCAAAGACTCCCACAATATCCATGCTGAAAAAATGGTGAAATGTGCAAGCTTAATTTAGAAAGGGTGATTTTAATGGGCTCAAGTGAAAATTAAGTAGAGCACATCTGACTACCCTTTGCTTTCCATTCCTCAATATCAAGAATTCCAAGAAGATGTGGTCCCTTTTGCCTAAAATGTCCTCCACTCACCCATCCACCACCTCCAGCCATCTCAAAGCTTCTCTCAAGCAACTCTCCCCTTTCTCCCTTATCACCCGATTCCTGCGATCACTTCCCAGAATGCTTCTGTGATGCCACCTCTCTTGCTTCTTCAAATCATTCCTCAAAAGCCACCTTCCCAACATCTTGTTCCAGCTCCAATCCCCAAGGCAGACTGCAAGCAACGATCAGGATTTGAATGGAAGACCTGACCCCATCTCCCCTCACTGTTTTCCGGTCCACCTCCATTTCTTGGGCAAGCTCCCTTTCACAGCCCTCCCGGATTCAGTGTCTGAACTGGTCACTACACTGCTTTTTCAAAATAGTATCTGAATCAACCAAAACGGAACCCCCTGAAATTAATTAATAGTTTTCCCACCTGGAAACAAGTCCAGGAACCTGGGACAGTCATCGATCCACTACACAGCCATTGGAGCTGTGCTTTAATTGGCTGCTCATTCTATCTGGGATTGATGGCAGAGCCTCTGGGTCAAATGATGCAGCCTCCAAGCAGGCTTGATTCAAAGCACCTTTTTTTTTTTTTTAAGTGGGGGCTCCATGGTAAAGGGACGATCTGTCTGGCTTTTCTTTCTGCAGATAGTCACAATTCACCAGGAGCCATTTGTCTACGTCAAATCCACCTTGGCAGATGGGAAGTGCAAACCTCTCCTCAACAGCACAGGGGGGCTAGTGCAGCAGGTTCTCTGCACTGGGCCAAATGAAACCATGCCAGGTAATGTTTTGCAATCGAAAGCAAAAACACAGAGCAGAACTGGGGGGATGGACAGACATGTTACGTTTCAAAAAAAGAAATATGAGCATTTGCCAGACTGTCCCATTTTTACCACTGATTCACATTTTAAATGGGACAATGTATTTATTGAGAGCTGGTGCAGCACAGTGCTTAAGGGCCCAATCCTATCCAAAATTCCAGTGCTGATGCAACCATGCCAGGGGGTATGTGCTGCATCCTGCAGTGGGGGAGCAATCATGGAGGCCTCAAGGTAAGGGAACCAGTAAGGTGCTGGAAATTTGGATAGGATTGGGACCTAGGAGACTGACAGTCCAATCCTATCCACACTTCCCTGGGAGTAAGCCCCATTGACTATAATGGGACTTACTTCTGAGTATACATGCATAGGATTGGGCTGTGAGCTATTGATCAGGATTCCCCCAATACAAATTTCACTTCTGCCACCAACTTGCTAGGTGAGTCTTGCACAAGGCATTTGCTCTCATCCTTCCCCATCTGCAGTATGGGAGAAATATTACATCTCTTGCAAGGACAACAGCCACATAATATATGTGAAGCTCTGCACACTCAGAATGCGGCTCATGCAACTGCTGCTGGAATAAGGCTAAAGATCCTCCCCATCCCTGGTCCCTCCCAATCGGATATGTTTATCTGTCTTTTAAAACTGACAGCCACCCTTCGCCCCCATGCAGCAGACAAGCAAGCAATAAAGCAATACAACCAAAGCAAGCGTTAGCCACAAAGCAGCAGCAATAAAAACCCAGTGGAAACAAAAAAGCGCCCCTGGAACGCCTAGGAAAATTAAAACATGGACTTCAGTACTGGAGTCCTTTACTCCACTGATGTCAGATATCAAAAATGAGCAACATTCTCCTGTATGTATTCTCTCTCTCTCTCTCTCTCTCTCTCCCCCCCCCCCCCAAACACTGAGGCAACTTTGGAGAGAAAATTTCTGGGAGCAAGCAAGTTTCAATTCCTGCACGAGAAAGCCAACCAGCCTTCAGAAGAACTGGCACAGAGGGTGTGGACTTTGTGGACATAGGAGGGACCTTAGCCTGAAAACATGCATGTTGTGGATCAAATAGGCTGGGTGTGGTTCTGAAGGGTGGGCCTTTGTATCCAAGTGGCGCCCATCTGTGTTTGGAGGTTGAGCACTTTTACCCAGAAGTGAAAGTAAACAGTTTCTAAAGCAGCTTGTACTGAACTTTGAAACAAAGTTCTGAGGACAGTTGCTCAGTTGCTGTGTTTGTTCATCTTGAACAAAAGAACCTTGACACAAGGTTCAGGAACAATTATTTATTGCCTTTCAGTTTAAATATGCGAATGACTTTACATACGCATATGAGCATGTAGTACATTCAGGAAACCACAGATGAGACTGCATGCGCCTTTTGCTAAGCACACACATACAGAAAACATTTCACACCATAGAAACTTCAACAATGTGCCAAGAAAACCCAAGCAGTATAACACCACTTCACCTTACTGTAGGGCAGTGTTTCTCAAACTGTGGTTCAGGACCCACTAGGTGGGTCACGTAGCACCTAGCTCAGTCACTGCTGAAAATACAGGCTACATAGCTAGGCAGGGTGAACTCCCGGTGGGAGAGAGACCTGGTGCTTTACCTTGAAGAGGTGTGAAGATGGGATGCTGGAAAGGTGGGAGGGTTGTGTGGTTGGAGAAGGAGCCAATTCTGCCTTCTGCTTTGACTTCTGAGCTAGAATGTTTGAATTCCAAGCTATGCTAAACAAGTGTGATGGGACCTTTGGCTGATTGTGGCTTAGGTACTATGCCTGAACTCTGAAAAGTGGGTCCCTGTGCTAAAAAGTTTGAGGACCTCTGCTGTAGTGAAACCAGTGACAGTAGGGAGAAGGAGATTATAGAAGTTCTTAGAAGTTTCCTTCTTGTCACGTAGGGCGTCCCAGCGTGATGCTGTGTTGCTACGGCTTCTGCATTGACTTACTGATCAAGCTTGCAAAGACTATGAATTTCACCTATGAAGTTCACCTCGTGGGTGATGGTAAATTTGGCACTCAAGAGCGGGTAAGTGTGGGCAGAGTCTGGGAGATGTAACCTCAGGTAAAATCACAGGTGAGGTTAGCAACTCTCCTGCACTTGCTATGAGTAAAAGAGGAGTTCCTGATGTCCCTTCTGGTCAAGCAGGGAGGGAGCTCTAGGACTATGCTGGCGTTGTGGCCAACTGCATTAGCATCAAAACCTGGAGGGTGTGTCCTCCAGCCCAGGTTCCCAGAGGTCAGTTGCCTGAGCTGAAGGAGATAGAAGCCTGACATGCAGAAGGGGGAAGGTACAATTCTGTTGATCAGGTGAGGGCAGAAGGCTTGGAATTCTAGGGTTTATATCAGGCTGTGACCAGTTCAGACGCTTTGTACTGCCTGCCGACCACAGGGGCTACTCCCTTTCTGTGCCTGAAGAGGGCACTGACACCTGAGCACACATAGACCCACAGCACTAGATTCAGAACTTGAGACATCCAGTTCAAGTCCTTAACTGAGGAACAGGCACAAATGTGGGGAGGCTAAATGGCTGTGTCCCCTAGATGTGAGATTTCTGTGCATTTTAGAGCACATTTGACACGCGAAACTGCCAACAGGAAGACTTCCCACCCTGATCCCCTGGCCCGGATTGTCGTTGCAGGTGAACAACAGCAACAAGAAGGAGTGGAATGGGATGATGGGGGAACTACTGAGTGGCCAGGCTGACATGATTGTGGCTCCCCTGACCATCAACAATGAGCGGGCACAGTACATTGAGTTCTCCAAGCCTTTCAAGTACCAGGGACTCACCATTCTGGTCAAAAAGGTAATGCGCTCTTGGAGAAGTGCTCTCAGGACCAGGCTGTAGCCGCCTGGGAGCATGGAGAATTGCAGCAGCCGCAATTCCCAGCACTAGGCTTGCCCAATCTCAGGTGTTCTGCCTGAGGCTCAAGTTTCGGAGAGCCTCTCTGCTGCCTTCCTTCCATTCAGTATTTAGCCTGTGCTGCTGGCATGCACAGGGTTTCCACCCATCCAGGATTGGCAGGAGCCTCCAGGAATTTCCAACATTACATCAAGTCCGGGAATAAAAATGCCTCCAACCTGAAACCACTGTTGGAAGGGGCCACAGCACCAGAGGCTTAGGATGAGGATTGGCAACTGGTTGTCCTTGAATAGAGTCTGTTTATCCACCCACCTCCAGTGGCCATGGGGGGCAATAGGTGGGTGCTGAGGGAGACACATTTGCAGCAATGGGACCCACAGTTGACACTGGTAGTGGTTAGAAAAAGGTTCCGTTGAAATACTAGCTAGTGCTCAACTGAGGACAGGGAGAAATAATGGTTGCCTTCACTGCTGTTTGTGGGCTTCCCAGAGCATTTGGTTAACCACCATAGAAGACTGAAAGGGCAGACTAGATAAACCTTTGGGACTGATCCAGCAGGGTTTCTTAGGCTGAGGTTCCTGTTAGCCCGGTAGTTAGGAAAGGAGCCTCCCTGTTTAGAGGCAGTCTAACTCAGAACACCAGGTGATGGGGACATAAAACCAGAGAGGACATTCATCTTCATGCCCTGCTCAAAAACTTCCTGGGTGTATCTAGTTGGCCAATGTAGGAAATAGAATGCTCGACTAGGTGGGCTTTTTGGTCCAATCCAACTGGGCTTGTTTCACCTTATGCTGAGCAGCTACCATTTCGTCTAGCTGGTCTTTCCACACTCTTGAGTCTCCCGACTTGATGCATGCTTGTTATCAGAAAGTCAAGACTTGGAATTAAATTTTGCATCAATTTACACTCATTATTATTAATTGGGGGTGGATGGATGGGGAGTCTTATGAAATAACACCTTGGAGATCATCCTGACCAAATCCAGCCTTGCTCTGCCCATTGTCTGTTACATAAGAACATAAGAACATAAGAACAGCCCCACTGGATCAGGCCATAGGCCCATCTAGTCCAGCTTCCTGTATCTCACAGCGGCCCACCAAATGCCCCAGGGAGCACACCAGATAACAAGAGACCTCATCCTGGTGCTCTCCCCTACATCTGGCATTCTGACTTAACCCATTCCTAAAATCAGGAGGTTGCGCATACACATCATGGCTTGTATCCCATAATGGATTTTTCCTCCAGAAACTCCAGAAACTCCAGAAACTGTTATTCCCTTCTCTTCTAGGAAATTCCCCGCAGCACCCTGGACTCATTTATGCAGCCATTTCAGAGCACACTCTGGCTTCTGGTGGGCCTTTCGGTGCATGTAGTGGCGGTGATGTTATATCTCCTTGACCGGTTCAGGTAATCGCCCTTTATGGCACATGTAGGGCAGGGTCAACTTGGGGTGCGGACAGCAACTGTGAAAGGTGTCTGAAAGAGGAGATGCCCAAATGATTAGAGCAGGCTGGAGAGCTTTCTGTCCAGGATGGGAGATCCAAAAGGTATCCCACTTCTTCTTGAAAGGAGCTGTGCAAGTGGTTTGAAGTGATGCAGGTTCCAGAATTGCCTTCTTGAATGAGGCTGTGTGTGCATACACAGGAAGCTGCACTTCAGAGGACTGGGGGGGGGGGGAAGCAGGACTAGGCAGGTCTGGGGAGGGAAGCCAATTTGGAATCCTGAAGATCAAGGTCCAGTCTTTAAGTCAGAATTTGTGCTGTGGCTCTGGACATGCAACCATGTCTTAATCTGAGCACTGGCTATGTGCAGGAGTCAAGAACCCATGCAAAGGACCGAAACTCTAACCTTCTCAGGCTGCCTCTTGCTTCTGAGATTTTGCATGCCTCACAATTCATAAGGTCTTGGTTTTGTTTTGCAAACTGAGGTTCCGGGGGTGCTGAATGCTGAATGCTTGCAGACAGATGCAAGCAGGCAGAGGACACCCACGGAGTGTATAATAACAATCAGACTAAAATAAGCAACTCTCAGTGCTTGATAGGCAGCCCACTTGCTCTCTTGCAGCCCGTTTGGCCGGTTTAAAGTGAACAGCGAGGAAGAGGAAGAGGATGCCTTGACACTGTCATCTGCAATGTGGTTTTCCTGGGGAGTCCTGCTGAACTCTGGCATTGGAGAAGGTGAGCTTCTTTCCTTCCTCTGGCCAATGGCGGAGGCCAAAGTCTGATTACTTTCTACTCTGCAGTCCCCAGGCAACTGCTAGCTGAAGCAGGTTCCTGTTTTCTTTTACACATCGTCTCCACTGCAGGAGGAATAAAAAATGACATACAAAAATGAAGCAAAACCAAAGCAAAACAGAAAGCAGTCTCCCTGTAGCTGCTCCTCCTCTGGCCAATGGTACTTCTTAGGTAAAGCTGTAGCACAGCAGTTGTTGTACACAATCAAGAGCAAAGGCAAGAGTGTTGGGACACTGATGAAATTCCTCCCACTCAGGTTTCTGCCTGGGTTCTGGGGCTCCAGTCTTGCACGTGGAGTCTGCAGCCTGCCATTCTTCCCCTTTTCATTTCCTGACTGTATTCAGCCTGCAGTTCTGTGGCCCTTTCCTGCTGGTCCTTGATGCTCTCCCCCTTTCTGTACCAGGTGCTCCCCGGAGTTTCTCAGCTCGAATCCTTGGCATGGTGTGGGCTGGATTTGCCATGATCATTGTGGCCTCATACACAGCCAACCTGGCTGCCTTCCTGGTGTTGGACAGACCCGAGGAACGAATCACAGGCATCAATGACCCCAGGGTAATAGACCTGTTGCTTGGGTGCTCAGCAGGCACAGGGCTGCTTTTTGAAAGAAGCAATGAAGCCTATTTGCAGGGGAGGACAGGAAACGAAGCTGCCTTAGACTGAGTTAGAACCTTCAGGGCCGGGGGTCTTTCCCAGCCTGTCCTGGAGAGACAGGGATGTGGCCAAGAATGAAAATGATTAGCACCTTCACTAAACTACCCACTAAACAATTCCCAGAATTACATGGGGAAAGCATGAAAGTCCCTTTCTATCCACATCTGATTTTTTTTCCAGTTGCGCAATCCCTCTGATAAGTTCATCTACGCCACAGTGAAGCAGAGCTCTGTGGACATCTACTTTCGGCGGCAGGTGGAACTGAGCACCATGTATCGGCACATGGAGAAACACAATTACGAGAGTGCTGCTGAAGCAATCCAGGCAGTCCGGGACAAGTACGTGAAGGGGCTTGAGGTGGGCTGGGCTGCCTGGGGGGAGTCACTTCTGACAGGTGAACATAAAAGTCCAAGTCGCCAAACAGTAGTCCCATTGTTTGACTGCTGCATTGGTTCAGGTGAACCAATGGCTTAAGTCTGGCTACTAGAATCCTTGGTTCAAGTCTACGATAACTTCTTGTAGCGTGTCAGGCTCTGTAACACTTATTCTAGTACCACCATTTCTGCAAGATAATTCCTTGGTAAGTGGTGAAAAAGTGGTCTGTTTTGACCCTGGAAGGTTGGCTTTTATCATGGCAACCCCTCCCTTTCCTCCACAGCAAGCTCCATGCATTCATCTGGGACTCGGCCGTGCTGGAGTTTGAAGCCTCGCAAAAGTGTGACCTGGTGACCACGGGGGAGCTTTTCTTCCGCTCCGGCTTTGGCATCGGGATGCGCAAGGACAGCCCCTGGAAACAGAATGTCTCTCTGGCCATCCTCAAGTCCGTACCATCTCTCAGCTGAAGTGCTGAATGTCCATAAACTGCATGGGGTGGTTGGGAAGGGCAGGGGGTGGGAGGGTACCACAGGTGGGTTTCTTTCATTATTATAATGGGGACCAAAGAGAACTTGAGAGCTTAAGCAAGAATTTAGAACAGTAATTCTTAAGCACATACATGTGTGGTGAAAGAACTGCCAGCTTGTCATGAGAAACCGAACAAAAACATTAAAATAACCATTTTAAAATATAGGTTCAAAGAGAAATCTGCCTGCTGCCTCTCTGCATGACTCCCTGCTCTTGCCAATCCTCCTTCCAATCAGCTTTCTCTAGACACAGGGAACTCCCTCATTGTCTCTGCATTGCCTCAGTTTGGATTCTTCCATCACAATGCAGGAACACAGCAGATTTAGAGAGGGTCACCTGCCCCATCTCTGCATGAGTCACTGCTTTAGGTTTGCCTCTGTCCATTTGGGGAGCCACCCCCCAGAACAGAACCTAAGGCCCAAAAAGAGTCCTCACCAGGAAGGGGAAGCAGGCTCCTCTGAGAGAAGACGGCTCTTCCCCATAGTCTCTATAAAAGTGAACCTTACTGTGAAGAGCGAAGCATGCTGTGAATTTTAAATCTAAAAATTAGTTTGAGGAGCCTGCTTAGGTAGCACGAACAAGGCACAAGTGGCAAATCAGTATATCAGCACATCCATCCCCCAAGCACCATCACTACCACTACCCAACTATCATTTCTGCCTCAGCTGGAAAACCTGCCTCAGTGACTCCTTTCTGTCCTCTCTCTTTCTCTCTGTTTCTCTCTCCCTCCCTCCTTCCTTCTGCTTCCAGCCTCCATGAGAATGGCTTCATGGAAGAGCTCGACAAGACTTGGGTGAGGTATCAGGAATGCGATTCCCGTAGCAATGCCCCAGCGACGCTCACCTTTGAGAACATGGCAGGTTTGTCCCTTCACACCTGCCTTCTGATCTCCCCCTGCCAGGTTTCCCTGGGGAGGCTGTTTGCCACAGGGACACCAGAACCGCCACCCCTCCCCACAAAAGCAGACCCCACACTCTTCATAAACCTCCTTTTGAGGGAAATCTACCTCAACACCAAAATAGCACACTGCTGACTTATTCTTTCCATTTATATCCCGCCTTCTCAGCCAGAACAGTCTCCAGGCGATTCACAGATACAAGGCCAATCAAATAAAGCAGTCACACAAATAGAGAGAGATCACAGCTGCAGCAAGATGCACAACCCTCAACTAGACGTTATGGGGAGATACAAGCAACCCTCTGCCCTTTTTCTTTCCTCCCACCCACTCCCTTGCACTTTGGGGCAGAAATACCATTGGGGAACACCTGCAACATAATGTTGCTAGCCTTGCCTTACAAGCATGCCAAACATCCACTCTACCAAAGGAAGGAAAGTGGGATTATTGCACTAGCTGACCTACTGGCCCCTGTTTTGCCAGATTCCCAGTCCAAGCTTCACTTAGAGAACTTATGCCCACTTTAAGCTAATTAGCTCCCCTTCATTCCCCATAAAGACCCTAGTTCTGCCCTGCAGCACTGCTGGACCCCACAACCAGGGTAGCTTGCCTATTCAACCTCCAGAGGTCCTCCTTCCTCCCTTCTCCTGCCAGCAGCTTCTCTAGCCACTACAGCAACACCTTGGTCCTCAGCAGGTCTTGGGCATGGCAGCCACACACCAGTCTCCAGTGTCTCCGGCAGTCCCTGTTCCAGCAACCCTCAGAAGTCCATTCACCCATCTGTGCATTAGTCAGTCAACAGGTCCAGCAGTCCATCAGCTAGTGCATTAGTTCCTCAGTTCATTAACAACAACAACAACAACAACAGTATTTATATACCGCTTTTCAACAAAAAGTTCACAAAGCGGTTTACAGAGAAAATCAAATATCTAATGGCTCCCTGTCCCAAAAGGGCTCACAATCTAAAAAGATGCAACACCAGCAGATAGCCACTAGAAAAGACACTGCTGGGGTGAGGTGGGCCAGTTGCTCTCCCCCTGCTAAATAAAAGAGGAGCACCACTGACATTAATCCATCAGTTTAGTTCTCTCTCCTCCAAGCTCCTTCCTTCTGCACCCACCAAACACTCCTCTCATCAGGTGATTAATGATTTAATCCCTTAAAGACCTGGTTGCCTCTAATGGCTGCAGTTATGCAGCACAGTCACTGCAATCTAAGGCCCTGATGTTAACCCTGTGCCTACCAGCCAGAGCAAGGGTCCACTGGACACCCCACCCTCTTGAGGGATCTTGCACATTTCCATTACAGCCCCAACCTTTTGTGACCTGAAGTGAAGGTAACAACTAAGTTTCTGTGTGCGTGAAAGATATCCACGTAGGCCCTCCATGCAATCAGGAACCTTGTTCTTCAGGGTTGTGGGGAAATATTTACCAGTTTCTGCAAAAACTCAGGTCCCACCTTGACCTTGACCTACAAAGACCAAATATGGGGCTAGTCAGCACAGTCCCATTTCTCCACCATGTGTAGAGCATTTGCAAGGACAGGGCTACTGGTTTAGGGTTTCTCAGCCTCTTCTTCCTCCTCATGGGCTACTTCTTGTGGAGGAGGCAATGAACTTCTACTGGACCTATTCCTAGAGCACCCCAACTCAGTTTACAAATGGAAAGGGCAGGCCTGGAGCAGAAGAGGGTGTGTTTAGACTAATGGGGGGGGGGGGTGTTTTCAAATACTGTATTTAAATTGTTATATCTTCCTTTACCTTTACTATACCAAGGGAGAGATGTGGGGAGGGTATCTCTGGGCTCCCTTCTTCCCTGTGTTAACTTTCCTGCTTCTTTCAGGTGTATTCATGCTGGTGGCTGGAGGTATTGTGGCCGGGATATTTTTAATATTCATAGAAATAGCTTACAAAAGACATAAAGACGCCCGGAGGAAGCAGATGCAACTGGCGTTTGCGGCTGTTAATGTGTGGCGGAAAAACCTGCAGGTAGGACAGACCGTTTTTAGAGCAAAACCTCCAAAACAGGTGCGGTTTTTTTTGTTTCCCATCACTTCACCCAACCAGTGACTACAGTGCTATGCGGGAATAGCACAGGGACAGACTCCCCACAGCCCTCTCCGCAGCCCACATCCCACCTCACCTCCCTAGCTCCCTGCAAGCATCACTGATAATGGGCAGACTGGAGCTCCAGCTGCCCCAGTTGGTGTTGGCCTACGAATCCCAACCCAATGTACTTGGGAGGTGAGTTGCACACCATGTGAATCCAGGTCCCTGGCAGGACACATCCTGTTTGGCCCTTCCCTCTGCCAACTCCAACCCCCACACTCTTCCTGGCCAACAGCTGCTCTTCCAGATGTGGGTCCTAGTGTTTTGTTTTGTGGCCCATTTAGGCTTCTAAGTCCTCTGAACTGGCATCCCAAATCTGAGATCTGGCTCTGAATGGCAGGAGGAAGGCCTTAGAGTGCTCCACCTTGCTCCTGCTCTGCTTCTGGTTATGTAGCCAAACATTTCAAGTGACCTGTAGCACAACTGCTAGCCTTCCTAATACAAGCTTACAAATGGGGCAGGTAACGAACCCCAGACGGCTGCTCCAATAAGTGCTAGGCCTTTGGCTCCACCTACTGGTGCGAGGAGGGATTGCAAACACAGGCAGGGTAGATATCTGTATTTAATTTGGCTGTGTGCATTGGCAGACCCATTGGCAGTGCCTGTTAGGCCCTAGAGGTGGTGTCTGCTGGGTGTACAGTAATTCACATACTGTACACTCCAATGCCTATCCCATGGTAATTCCAAGGACCCAGAGCCAGGCAGCATAGCAAATGCCATTCCCATGGTCTGTGCAGGGCTTACCTTTAAGCAGAGAGCACCCAAAGCTCAGCCCAGACCAGTTATCAGTGCCGAGTCTCAGCTACTTAGGTTCTGAAATTCTAAGAATAAATATGGGTGTTGCCTCTGAGCATCTGCAGACTGCCTTCTCCCCACCCCCCACCCCGCCCACTGAGCACCCACAGTTTCACCACCATGCTGGGGTTGTAGTTGAAGGATTCCAGGTACAACTTCAAACCAGGTTAGGGGTGTTTTAAACCATTAAGTGCTGGGACCTGTAAATGAGATCCCTGTGAGAGCTCTGTGATTAGAGAATGACAGGACCCTGCAGCAACCTGAAGCTTACTGTGCAGTGAATGCAGACAAGGTGCCTTCTGGAGGGAACCTGCAGAGCAGCTAACATTCTCAAAAATAAATATTTTTAAAAGGAAAAATAATCCCTGCAAAAGCCACGTGATTGGAAGCAGAAGGGCAGCTGACATAGAAGGTGAGGGAGAAAGGCAAGCTGGTGAATATCCCTCCATTAGGAAAAACAGAAGAGATCCGTTATTTCTACCCCCCTCTCTTTCCTTCTTTCCCCCCCTCCATCCCTCCCCCTCCCCCTCTAGGCAGCAGCAGCATCGAAGGGGTTAAGTCCGCAGGGAACCAGAGCACATTAGTCACTGCCATTTTTCACTTGCCAACTTTCTAGAAAAAATCCTGCCCTGGGTCATTGGGGGGAAAAGAATCTTGGGGGCTGTCAGCCAAGCATGCCACCCCGTGGGTTATAGTAATTAAATAAAGAGAGAAATACACTCAACAGAGACCAGTTTGACAATGTAAGACTTTTCCGCAGGAGGATTCCTCAGACCACTAGTATCTGGTACATTGCTAGAAGGTAGGCAAGTGGAAAGATTTCTTTGTTCAAGAAAAAAAACAAAAAAACAAAAATTATATTTTATATATATCTATATATATATAACTGGGCTTTTTTTGTTCTGTTCTGTTTTGTTTCCTGGGGAAATCAGTTTTGCCATGGCTATTTTCGACGATGCCATGGAAAGGCACCAAAAAAAAAGTTTCATCCCATCTCATTCTCTTGCTATCTTTTACTTTTTTTTTTTTCTGTGCATGTGCGCAAAAAAAATCTTGGAGAAAAACTGAAAAGGAGGAGGAAATGTACCCCCCGCGCATGCTCCATGCACCAGCGGGATACATTTTTGGTCACCCCTACCCTGGGTTGGTACAGCCACACCTGGTCACTCCCTCCCCACTCCCCAAGGGGTTCAGAACACAAAATGGGAAAGAAGAGTCCCGCTGTGACTGTCTGGGCCCCATCCTCTGCCTTCCCCCTGCAACCAACCCAGAGACATGTCCAGTGCTGACCAGGTCTGACTGCTTACCACCGATAGCTCTCTTTTGTTGAGTTCTGTTTCTTTGAGTTCTGACATCCCTAACATCATCCAGAGCCTTAATGCTTTGCTTCTTCCCTTTTTTTCCTCGTTTTAAGAAGCTTTATTTTTAATTTTCCTTTCGGTTGTTGTTTTTTTCCTTTACTTTGGACAACAGTTTCAAGCTTTGCGCCAAGCGTCATTGAAATTTTCGGAGTACCTTTTTTTTAACATACAATGACCTTCTCTTTCAATGCAGTCCTCTCTCTCTCTTGTGGCCGTAGGATTCACCTTCAGAAAAGGCCCCGAGCATTTTTATTTAGTGGTAGGTGAATGTGTCTCAGCTCTCTCTCTAGACAGACCAGCTGTGGCAGGAAGGGGTAGGGACTAGGGAGTGATTTGTCTGCCCAGCAGCCGGTTTCAACCCATGGAACCGTTTTGTGGTTCTCATGGGGAAGCCAACTTCATCCCCCAGGCCTCTGAGCTATAAACTCAGCAGAAAAGAAGCTGCTTGCCCCCTCCCAGCCCTCAAGGGGTTTGATTCCTCCAGATTCTAATGTAGACATAGTAGTGATGTGATCGGCCCTCGTGTAATATCAGAGCGACACTTCAGGGCCATGTGCTTTTGGGACTGACAACTTTGTTAAGGACATCTCGGTTGTTGTCTTGACCACTAAGAAAAATACCCCAAAACCAAACTTAACAAAAAAAAAACAAAAAAAAAAAACACCCAGAAACCAGAAAAAACAAAGGATCGTGACGTGGGGCAGTATTCATCTAGGTGTAGAGGTCCAAATCACCCACTGGAGATCTAATCGCTTATATACATATTCATTTTAGGATAGAAAAAGTGGTAGAGCAGAACCAGACCCTAAAAAGAAAGCCACTTTTAGGTCCATCACTTCTACCCTGGCCTCCAGCTTCAAGAGACGTAGGTCCTCCAAAGATACGGTAAGAGGAAGAAGAACAATTATGCCCTCTCTCTTTCTCTCTTTCGTTTCTCTCTCTCTCTCTCTCTCTCTCTCTCTCTCTCTCTCTTCTGCCATCCCATCAACAACCACACACCCATCCCAAAGCTGCCAGTGTAACCTACCATAGCCTCATGTCCGTCAAGAGTCAGTCGGTCAGTCAGTCAGTCCTTTCCCTGTCCCTCGAAAACTTTCAAAGCCCCGGAGGGCAAGGAAGGTCTTGGTGACTTTGTAGTGTCCTCTGTGAAGAGTTTGGAGATAACTGCAGTGAGTTTCTTGTTCTTAGTTATTTTCTTTTTTTCGTTTGTCGTTTGTTTTCTTGGACTGGATTACCTGCTTTGGAAATGTGGTTTTAAATTTTCCTCACCTTATTGGTGCCAATCTTCTTTTTTTTTTAAAAAAAAAAAAATGCAGATACTTTTTTCTTCCTGTTTTTTTGAGTGTTCTGTACTTATTTGTCATTGTATGCCTAAAGTGGTCACTGACCCCTTCTGCATCCCCCCGATTTACCCCACTCCTGATTCCACCCCAGTTTAATTTGGGCACCGTCTCACCTCACTCTGGGTCATGGCGTTTCTCACATTCTTTACCTGTGATTTTTGTTTGTGATTTAAAAAAAAAAAGAGAGCGAGGAATCTTCCAGAATTCAGCCTTTGCGGCTCTGCTGATTACAGCGCACACGTTCAGAGCAGTGTGGGGAGAGAGACAATCACAATTGGAGAGGGACACTTGGGGAAAGCTAAATTTTTGAAAAACATAAATAACTCCAAAAACAAAGCCAAATGGAGGAAAAAGAAAAGAAAGCCAACCCGATTTGAAACACAAGCGCTGTTCCATTTCGACGCAAAATGCCTCCCATGAGATGAGAGGCAGCGTCGAAATTCTTGCTTGCTCTGAGCTTCTTGCTTCCAAACGTCCCCCTCTGGTGGAGGGGTGGGGGTTTGCACGCGCAACTCAGTTAAGGTCGGGGCACTGCCCCATCTGCATGAGCCCTGGGCTGGATGCCACTTTGCACGCTGAAACGTTTGGAAACCAGGAAATTTCTGTTCTGTGTGGTGCAGCACAAGGAATTGGCCCATGCACACCAAAAAAGCCACCTGCTGTGAGATGGGGGGGGGGTGAGGGGTGGGGTTGGAATCTTTTATTTTTGTTTGATTTTGTTTTGCACATTCTTATTTATTTATTTATTTATTTATTTTTGGAAGGGTTATTTTTCTTTCTTGGTTGTTTGGCCCTGGATCAGGGATGATCAGGAAGACGTTAGCGAGATGTGCTTGGGTAGCAAGAGAACACCATCCCTCCTCCCAGGGGTACAACAGGAAGGGTCCAAATTGCATTCCTTGCTTCTTGGGTGTGCAATGCAGGCTTTGGGGGAAGAGCTCACTTGTGGAACAGACAGTAAGAAAGTCGTCTTCTGAGCACATGCAGGGCACTCTTCCTGAGGTTGCAGTACAGGGATAGGAGTTCACCTGTGGAATGTGCAAATAAGAAAAGTGAGAGTGCTTCTGAGCATATGCAAAGTGCTTTGATGAGAGACATGCACTATCTGGGAAAAGTGTTTCCTAGTGGAAGGGTGTGATTTGTGGCAGCCTCCCATTTTGGAAATGAAGTCCTGGTGTGGAAAAGAGGGGAAGAGCATCCCCACAGACTGAGGCATTCAACATCATGCCTCCACCCTTAGAGAAAGGCAAATTCATCTTACGAAGATGTTGGAATACCAGTGGTAAGGTGGGCAGATCCAGTCCCATTTGTCAGGGCTGTGCCTTGGGGTGGGGAGGGGGGAGGGCAGATGTTTCCGCAGATCTCCTTTGGGAAGTCACCCTGGGAGAACTGAGCTGTTCATGCAGATCATGAAATGTTCTCCATACTAGAACTTCTGCCTCATGGACAGGCCTCATGGAGAATAGACAGGGAGTGGTCAAGCACTCATTTTCCCAAAAGGCCACTTCAAGAAGAGAGTGAGGGCAAGAGTTGGCCAATGCCTTGGCCACAACCCCCTCAAACAGCCTGCCAGCAAGCTCTGCGACCACTGACATAATTTCTCCCACCTTTTCCTCCTCTACATTGGCAACTGGGGAGCTATCAGCATCCCTTAGAGAGCTGGGTTTGGTCCAGCAGCATCATTGCTGAGCTCTGCTCTCCACAGCATCCTAATACTACCTTGTTTAAGAGAAGCTGAAGGATTCCCACCCTTACCTGTGGGGATTTCCAGACCATATTCCCAGCAGATCCAAGATGGCAGCCATCTTGCTATTACAGCTATTATTGGGGTTGAAATTATCTCCATTCTTTTAGAATGAATGGGCCTAACCAATTGCTGTTTTGGGGGTTGAACATTAATGTTCTCTCTCCCCCCCCCCAACCAGATTGGCTAAACTAAAGTTCCTTGGTTTTAGGGTGCAGCTTGGCTTGCTTGTTCAGAAGCCACACAAGCAAATTTCTACAATCCACTTGCTCTCTGTACATTGTGGTCTGGATTGCATAAATTAGTCAGTAGGGGGTTCGCAGGGTGGTTAGTTCTCTCCTTAAACAGAGGATCAGACCAGATGATTATGTGTTGTTCCAATGCCAGGATGGGTTTTATTTCCTTTATAGACTTAAAAGAACCCTTACCCATACTCTTACAAGCCTAGTTAATCAATCATAAGGCCTAGAAACTTCATTGGAGAGCAAGCTGAGCTTTTCAGGAAGTTGGATTCCAATAACCCCATGACCCCATTCTGCACTTTAACTGTGCTCCCCTGGCTTACAATATCAGCCCTACTAATAAGGTCAGCTCCGGCATGAGGAGGGACAAATTCTGCTTCTAGTGCATAAACTAATGGCATTTCATGTCGATCCTCATCCCATTTGTGAAGGCTCATGGTAATCCAATGGCATAACCTCCAGCATTTCTGTATAACTGCACAAGAACTTTAAAGTATCCTAGTAGGCTATCCGAGCAGGCAAACCACTTCCTTGAGGTCCAGCAGCATGTCCCACCCTTCTAAGTTTGTGAAATGTCATGAGTTTCCAAACAGACATTGCTTTACAGCCCCTCAAAAAGGCTGCCTTCCCTGATATCTGCCATACAACCAGGTGTGCCCCAAATGCCAGTTATCAGATTCAGCCCCTGCTTGTGACATAATGGGGATCAATAAAGTAGCTAAATATGACATCTTTCAGAGAGATGGGAATGCAAACCTGGACCCCCCCCCACACACACACACCTCCCTTTCTAGAAATTAAGCACAGTCACCTATTTTTCTTGACAGCTATTTAGTGAATATAGTCCAAAAATGATTTGGAAAGTTTTAACACTTACATCTGTAGATGGCACAGCAGTACCACTGTGACAACTTATGCCCATACTCTGTGCCTGACTGTACCAGCTCACTTTTGCCCTTGGCCATGTGATATTTGTAAGCCCCTGACCACACTGACAGCCCAGCCCAGCCCAGCGGAAAGTGACCATGTCAGTGCTGTTTTCTCCTGGCTGTGGAGACATTCTACACACCTGGGCCAATCCACATTCAAAACATTAACAGCTTCCATGTGGATCCCTGAATTTGCCATTTTTCTGATGCATCACCATCATCCTTATTATTATTTAATACTCTTGTCCCACTATTCTGCTTAATAAGCATTCAGAGAGGCCTACCCAAAAAGAAAAGAAAGAACAGTGCAGTAAAGCTGTATCATACAAAAATAAAACCTTAAAAAAAAAAAAACCATTAAAAGTAGTAGATCACAAATAGTGCAATCCTATACATATCTACTCAGAATTCCTGTTGTGTTCCATGGGACTTACTCCCACGAGTGTACTGTATAGGATTGCAGCCTAAGAGCCCAATCCTATGCATGTCAACTCAGAAGTAACTCCCCTTAGCGTCAATGGGGCTTATGCCTAGGAAAGTGTGGATAGGATTGGGCTCTAAGGGCCCAATTCTATCCAACTTTCCAGCACCAGAGCAGTCGCAATGCAGCCCCAAGGTAAGGGAATAATGTTCCCATACCTTGAAGAGGCCTCTTTGACTGCCCAACACAGGAAGCAGTGCATATCCCATAGGCACAGGAGCACTGGCACTGGAAAATTGGATAGGATTGGGCCCTAAATCATTAAGGCCACAATCCTGTCCACACTTACCTGGGAATAAGTCTCATTGACTATAATGGGACTTACTTTTGAGTAGACATGCACAGGCTTGGGCTCTTAAACAGCATTAAAATTGTCTATTGGAATGTTTAAAAAAATTCTAGTTTCTGCATAAAAGAGGAAGATGAGCTCAAGCATGTGCCTCAAGGGGGTGTTTTGGGGGCCAATGTGAGGTTTTGCCCCAAGATCTCCAGCAGCCTGGCACTGGCCTGGTGAATCTCCACAATAGAAGGCATTTCAAAACTGTGAACTGGTCCTCTAAAAGAATCCAGAATGAAACTAATTTGTCTGTGAGAGCATTCACACAATCACTGCTTCACAGCTTCCAGGGCCCCCACTTTTTGTCCATGGAATAGCCATGGCCTGTTTCAAATGATACTCGACTCCAGTCCACCATTCTAAACGTATTGGGGAGACACATGAGTACTCAAGTCTCCTCTCCCCCTGGCGCAGCATTGCATAAGCATGAGGGATGTGTGTTTCCATCCAATAAAAATCCTCAACACATGATTTAAATACTACTATAAAGTAGTATTTAAACTGTGCACAGAGGGGTCAACTGCAATGGTGCACTGGTGTGCCAGAAGGGGGGCGGAAGATGTGCGTAGCCATGTGTCTTCCCCATACGTCTAGGAGGGCAGTTCACAGTATTCAACTTTATTCATTTTGCATTTATATCCCACAGTTCCATTATAAGATGATGCCCAAGGCAATGTCTGAGCATGTTCATGTTTTCGCAATCCAGACCCATAATTGGTGTTCCTAATCCTCTCTAAGCCTTTTGCAGCTTAATATCATAGCCCGGGGTGGCCAAACTTGCTTAATGCAAGAGCCACGTGTGCTAAACTTCAGATGTTTGAGAGCCGCAATATTTTAAGAAGCATTTAAATTCTTAAATATATTCACATTTCCTTGTGAGAATGAGTGTACTTGGGTTCATTTTAACAGATCCACAATCTTTACATGCCAGACCAGCCTGAAATGGAAAATGTAAATAACTACCCCAGAACAGAAGACCAGGAATTGTACCTGGGTACAGTTTAACATGTGATTGGCCCTTTTATATGCCGCCGTCTCTTACGGTTGGTATAAGTCAAACTAAATAAATAAAATTTAATTGTAAAAATTATTTAATTGATCGTCACCATCTTGCTTTTTGACAAAGTTTGTTTTCAAAATAACTAACAAAGAGTATATTATTATATTTTGCCCCCTCTTGTGGGTTATTTTGTTCAGAATACATCTAATTTTGCTTTTCTAGTTTGCACTGAATCCACTGAACCCAGTAAATTGGGGGATGAGGGGAATTTGAAAAAGGAAAATAAAGGAAAAAAGAAATTTGAAAAAGGAAATAAAGGACTGCATGATGAGAACTGATGTAATATAGTGGTTATTGAGCATCAGTAACCTCTCTCTTTCAGATTTTGCCTCAGCCATGAAGGAAAATGGAAATAAATTAAATACTTGCCTGCCTCACCTTTGTGTACTGTGAGAATGGCTGAGATAGATAACACAGGCCTACAAAAAAACAACAACAACACTTGTTTAGTTGCCCAAGGATGTTTGAACAAATTTAGGATATATTTGGTGTGCTGAATCAAAAAATGGCATCGGTTTTTGTCCAGTTGGCTCTAGTTTTGAAGGTACAGCATAGCCACCTTATTCAAGCAGCTTCCTCCTGAGGAAGCCAACAGCATGGCTTCCTCACAAGAAATGTATTTAGTTATTTATTTAAAGAATTTATATCTGCCACACTCAAGGAAGCTGCTTGAATCAGCATATAAGGTGGCTGTGCTATACCCCCCAATACTAGAGCCAATTGGGCAAAACCGATGCCATTTTTTAAATTCAGCACCCCAAATATACCCAATATTAGGTCTAACTTATAAGACAACAAAATGTGTGTTGGCCTATGTCATGCATGTGAAGTAATTTAAACACTTGGGAATAAGTGCTGTATAAATGCTAATTATTTTCCTATCAGAAATAAGGAAAATGTCTCTTCAGGGCCTTGGCCAAAGATTAAAATTATTTCCCCCTTCACTCCAACCTGACCCCCTTAAATTCCCACCTATGAATTTGATTTTGGATTATTTTTGTGTATTTAAAATATACATTTGCCACCATTTTGCCCTGTTAAAGAGACCAAATAAATGCAGCATAGGAATTTATTTGGGGTTTTTTATGTTAAATGTGAGGCTTTTTTATGTTAAAAAAACTCATCTCAAAACAAGTTTAAGCAACCTGCCACCTCTGGACCTGTTTGTGAGTTTTATTTGTAATGAGGATGTTTTTAAATTTGATTTGATTCTTAAATCAAAGTTGTTTGATTTTATCTGTAAACTGCTTTGTGAACTTTTTGTTGGAAAGCGGTATAATAATTATTAATATTAATAATAATAATTATTATCTCAGTTCTGAGAGAAAGACCTGAGATATTTATTATTATTATTATATTATATTAGTTATGAGTTATATATTATGTTAGTATATTATTATGCTACTATTACTACTACTACTACTAATAATAATAATAAATATCTCAGGTCTTTCTCTCACTTCTGCAAACACTCAAGGCAGCTAACTTTGGTCAGGCAATCCTTGCCTGAGTGTAAAGCCCCATAGAATTGAATGGAGCTTACTTATGAGTCGACAGACCTATTTTTAGTCTTGGGTTGGGTGTTATTTTTTTGTTTGTTTGTTTTTCCACAAATAGGATATAAATGTTTGAAACAACAAATATATATATATATATTTTAGGGTTATTGAAGGGTGCCGTCCCGCACACCTTTACTTGGACATAAATCCACATTTATGAGGGGATTATATCCACGTAAAGGTGCTTGGGCCATGGTGGCTGCTTCACCCTTATAACTTGCCTCAAACCTTGAAGAAATGTGTGGAAAAAATGCACACATTTCCTCACCTAAAGAAGGGGAAACTGTGGGGGTGAATGTAGGGACGGCCATTGTCCTGACCGATGGTACGTTTGTCGCCTCAGACCGAGCCACGGGCGATGAGTTATGTCTGTTCTTCTTCTGTTACTTATGGAAGGCATTTGTCATTTCGCCATTAAATACCATTTTCTGCTCTCCATGACTAAATTTCTCTGTCAGAAACAACAGTGGGGGCCGGTTGGGGGGAACATTCCTATCAGAACTTGACTCTATTTACATTTCTGAGCCCTTATGATTTTTCTGAGGGGGAGGCTGCCCTTAATTAAAAAATGGCTGCTGCACCCTCTCTCTTCCCCTCCTTTTTTGCCTCAGAAGTGTAGGAATTTGGTGCTTTGCACACAACTGTTGTCAGTGGACACTGAGGCGTGAGGTCAATAGTACCGAGCGCCATCTTTGCTGAGACAGAGCATGGCGTCCGTCTCACAGGGACGGATCCTTGTGACAGTTATTTCAACTTATTTTTTAAAAACAAACCATGAGGGCATTTGTTTGTCATAAAGGGCTTCACTCCTGTACTTTATGACTCAATTTCTCTGTCAAAAACAGGCATCAAAATTTGCCTCAGAGGAAATACGTTGCCTTCAGAATCAGACTTAAGATGGCGGACCCCACTTATTAAGGGCCAGCTCATGACGCTGACTGAGGCGGTCACCCTCAGGCAGCAGGTGGATGGGTTGGAGGTGCCCACCTTGGTCCACCTGCCCTCCCCTGTTGCTCCTGTGGCAAAGGGAGAGAGGAAGTGTTGAGGAGAAGGGAGCAATGGGCAAGCTTAAATTCCTTGTAAGCACGCTCAGGATGGCTGCCTTAAAATGGTTGCAAACACCAACTTTATTTATGTCACAACTCTTCAGTTTGCACTTTTTGGAGGGTGCTGACTGCGGGGTTGGTGTCCTTAAAAAATAAGATGCCTTTACCCCTTCACTACAATGTTCCTCACAGCCGTCTCTGGCGGGAGAAGGAACTTGTGGAACTCATTGCCACTGGATGGGCAAAAAGTAGTCACTGGCTTGGATGGCTTGAATAGCAAGAAAATTCATGGTGGCTGTCAACGGCTGTTCACAGAAATGGCCACCTTTTCAAGAGACAGTTTGAGTGCCAGATGCTTACAAGGGGGTGGGCTACCCCCCCTCATGCCCTGTTTAGGGGCATGATGATAGGTAGGACCTGACACAAAGCAATGGTTGGTGTTATAAGTTACAAAGTCAGCCCAGAAACAAGCAAGAAAATAGGCCCCTCCTGACCCAGTGGTTCTCAAACCCTTTAGCACGAGGACCCACTTTTTAGAATGACAATCTGTTGGGACCCACTGCAAGTGATGTCATGGCCAGAAGTGACGTCATCCAGCAGGAAAATTTTTAACAATCCTAGGCTGCAATCCTATCTGCACTTACTCAGGAGTAAGCCCCATTGACTATCATTGTTAAAAGCATATATAGAGCATCCTGTTAAAAATATCAACCGGTAACATTTCCCCCAAATGCAGTCACATAGCATGGTAGCAATATTGAAATGAATGGGAACCCACCTGAAATTGGACCATGACCCACCGAGTGGGTCCCAACCCACAGTTTAAGAAACACTGCCCTGACCAATTAAATAGGCCCAGGGGCAAGGTATGGGGCTGCCATCTTGGGACTGAGAAAATTGGCCGGGAAGGCTTCGGTGCGCTGTTTGAAAGGCCTGCCTGAATGATAGCTGGATTTGTTTGTGTGGGAGGACGGGGGAGGACGTGACGTTTTTGCCAAGGGTTGTCCAGGGCCACCCACTGCACGTGTTGTTGGGCGGGCAGGATGGCGTTCTTTTGGGCACAGCGACGAGGGTTTTGCAAAACTCGATTTTGCCTTTAACTCTGGAACTGCAGCCGATGCCTCTGTAATAGACAATCCCTTTGATGCGCCTGCTCCCTACAGACAGCCCCGCGATGTCACCACGCCCAGAATCCGTGAGCTGCAGATAGCCCTGTAGAGAGTCCCCGGCTTCAGGAGCTGCTCAGCACAGGGTGGGCTCTTGTCCTGAATGTTCATTCGCTTTTGTCCTGTATCCAAAGTCCTGTATATGATGATGGGGGTTTGCCATGCGCAGGGAGCACATGGGCTCAGGCAGGGACAGCAAACAGGCGGGACGGGGATACGGCAGGCCCAGCGGAAGGTGGGGAGGGGGCCTAAGGTCGGTGGGTGAATTGAACGTTCCTTTGGATGTCCCAAAATGTATAGAGGATAGAGCCAAACCAATGGAGTGTGGAAGTACCTCCAGGGGCCGCCACTGGTCACTGGTTTTGGTGGCCATTGGAGGGCCGGAGGAGAGGGCTGGCTCTCCAGTGCAGTGTGGAAAGAGGGCCGCCCACCAGATGGTGTCCAAATACCCTCCCTGTCCTCTGGGGAATCCCTGAGAGATGATGCATAACTCTGCTGTCGTGGCAGGGAGACTGGGAAGGTGCAAGCCGAGGGTCCAAAAAGGCAAGATCCAAACCACGGGTGATGCAGGATAAGGGCCCGGAACAGCCTTCAGCTCTGCCACGTGATGAGAAACCAACAAGGGACATGAAACTAAATTAAAACGGGGTCTTGCTGGGCAGGCATTGGCTTCTGGTGATTCTGGTCCCCAAGGGCCATGTGGAGTGGGGATGACCAGTGAGCTGATCCCATACATTTGCACTGTGGAGGTTGCAACAGTGCGCAGAGCTGGGCACTTGGAGCCTCTGATTGGATTAGGCACTAAAAGACTGCCACAATCGGACCTGTATTCTTGCCACTAAAGCTATGGCCACGGGGCAGAGCAAAGGCCGCCTGCAAGTCTGTGTTAATGTGACGGGTTGAAAATGCACTCTAGTGCTCTGGGGTTGCAAATGCCTAAGTGAGGGAGTGGGCAGGTGGGGCCTCCCTCCCACAAGGAGTGAGCAGGCAGCAGGGTCCAAACCCGGAATCCAAAGTTTGGAGCCAACCAATTGGCCTTTCCTGGGGCTAGCACCAACCCCCCTCTCCTGGCAGGGACAGCAGAGACCCAATCACAGGCCTTGTCTCTAACACATGACATATGTCGGCATCTTCACCTAACAACTGTCTTTTCAGTTTTATCACAACCGAACAAAGTGAGTCGCGCATTTCTTTACCTGCCTGAATCCAAATTCGAGGTCCTGGAGCTTGGGGGGTGGGGGAGACACGGCACAAACTCCACAGGGAAGGAGGCAACTGGGTGGTGCGGGAGGGACCCTCCTCGTTCAGCCCCAGCCTGCCCTCCTGCATTGTGACCCCCTGCCATAGATTGGCCATGCCTAGGGCCTCCTTGCTTTGTGGTTCCACCCTGGAACAGAGACCAGGTGCTGCCTTGTGCAGAAGCGCCCTCTCCAGAGGCCAGGCGAGTGGGGATTCCTGATCGGGCAGTGTGGCTCTTGCTGGAAGCTCTGCTTGCCTCTCAGACCTGCGGCCTTTGCATCATCCCTGAGAGATCTCCCATGGGGGGCATGCATCTCGACTGAGTCCACCACGTAGCCAGGCCGAGCTCTCCCTAACACCTGGCCCTCTTTGTCTGTCTGCTTGTCTCTTGCAGCAGTATCATCCCACCGACATCACTGGGCAGCTCAACCTCTCCGACCCCTCGGTCAGCACTGTGGTGTGACATCTGGGTGCCGACACTGCCGACTCAAAAGGGACGGACCAATGGAGACTCTGACGGGTCCTTGCTGGAGACACTTTGCCATCCATCCGCAGCGTCTGCATTGCTTTCTCTCCGCCCCCACCCTCTGTTGACCCCTTTCTCTTCCTAGGCCAGCTGATATTCTGAGGCCTTGGAATGAACTTTGAGCAGCCAAACCCCATTTTGCCGTGCTGATGGCCAACTAGTTCTCTTGGTGGCATCAACTGACTCAGAAGTTGGCTCCAAGGGGTACATCAGCCATGCCGAGGGTGGACTGTGCACTCCTACAGGTGGACTTTGGTTCCTTTGCAGTGGGGAGAGAGTCTCTGTATCATGCATGCACAGAACCTCATGTGCCCACATTCTCCCACATGTTCCACAGTGCATAAGAGGACTACAGAAGGGCATCTCCACCCCCAGCGCTCACGGGTCATCATTGTACATAGAACTCACCCATCTCCATCTCAACAAGCCTGCCTCCCCTCCCCCAGAGAGGAAGCTTTAGCAATAAGGCGCATGTTCTCTCTGGTAGTGGTTGGGATGGTCCTGGGCTTGGTGTCTGGTTCCCTCCCTGTTTTCCAGTTCGGGGCTCATTTGTGAAAGGAGACTTCTCCTGCCTCCTTCCTCTCTCTTGAGGAGTTTGGCAATGCATATTCAGAAAAGCAGAGAAAGTGAAGATTGAAGGTGAAGAGAGATGGAACCTGTTTCCTCCCCCCCCCCCCTTGAATTCTGGGTTTTGATGGCCATGTGGGCTTTTCCCATCCAACGTTACCTGTTAGCCTGTTGCACCACGCTGGCTTTAGCCTGCCTCCACCACAGGGCTCTGCTAATCAGGAGGGAGCAGCTGTCTCTAGTGTTGATTACAGCCCAGAGTAGCAGCTCATTCTCAGCCCAACAGCACCACCTTCTGGCTTCCTCTAGAAGAGCAAGTGTCGCTGGAGTGTGCTAGTGTGGCCCACGGAGCACCTGATTACACTGCACTCTTTGCACATTACCTTGAGCTGTAGGAGACCCAAAGAACTCACAATAAGTGGGAACAAAACCCTTGTCCCACCTGATGCAGTGCCTACACTCTCCCTGCCACTGTGTGGCCCTGCACTCTCATCTCTGAGTGGCAGAGGCTCCTGAAGCTCTCAGGAAGAAATTTTGCCAGCCCTGCTACCTGAGCTATCTTTAACCACGAATGCCAGGGACACATGCACTCTGCTAGAGAGAGGTGGGGCCATCCCCATCACAGTGGCTCATTTTTATTTACTTTCATATTTGCTGCTGCCACGTGTCCTATTGGTCCAGAAGACGGGGGTATATGCCTGCAGACTTGACCAGAGGCAGCTTAACGGTCCAGGCAGAACATGCAACTGTGGATCTCAAACAAAAGGATAAAAATCACTCTCCTTTTCTGCAATGTATTTAAGAGACTATTTTGTCCACAGAGAAGCACACACCACCCCCCACCTTTACAGCAGCTTCCCCTTTCAAAGACCCCTCTTCAAAAAACTCTTGGCATCTTCAGAGTTGGAGATAGGCAAGGGTGTCTGGGCATGATACTGGTCTGGCTGTTACTCTTGGGCTTGCCAGGCATCCTGGGAAAGTGTCATTATCATGTTAGGAGCTGTCCAGATGGAATCAATGCCAGTGTCTGAACCCCAACACCCTTTCAGTGTCCAAGGCTCCTCCTACCAGAGAGGAAGGAGCTGCACACTGAATTGGGGGCTGGCTGATGGTCAGGGTTTCAGCCCACAGACACAACCCCTCTGCTGATCCGTTCTTTCTTCAGACTCTGGTACTTGATAGTCCAGGTTCCAAGGATGACTGAGATAATGGGAAACTCTGGCAGCACTACAGGCTATGTAAATGTTAGATACTGTTAATTGGACTCATCCATTTTTGGTGATTGCAAATACAAAATCAAGCCCAAAGCATGTTTTCTCTTATGCATAGGACTCCAAGCAGAGGCAGCCTGGTCCTGAAGTGTTTGCTTTGGTGCTTTGAAGCTCAGCTCAGTGGATTGCCTTAGGGATAGCAAGCCTCCCTCTCACAGGCTCTGTTTCCCTTCCTTGTAAAATGGCAATAACCCCGACAGGTCCTACCCCAGCTGTCCATTCTGCAGCAGTGGGAGCTTCAGAAAAGTCAACAAGGGTAACCCCCAACTGAAGTTGCATTAAAGTAGTCTAGCTACAGCATGAAATGACTTTCCCTGCTTTTCAGAGTATCAGCCAAACTTTTTTTTTTTTAACAACTCCTTTCCTGGTGATGTGTTGTAGAGCAATGCTAACCAGGGGCTCAAACACAAGAACATTGACTAGACATGAATTAGGTACCCCTGAACACACACTGAACCTGTTTTTCTACAATTTACACTACAGGAATAGCAGCCAGGGGGCTTATTTCCTTCCTTTCTATCTATCCTTTCATCTGGATTCTGATTCAGATTTGCACATCTGAGTGTAGAAGCTGAGGGGAGGGGGACAGGGGACACTAGCTGTTCTTTCTTAGTGAGTTCATCAGGATGTTTTTATATATACAAGCGTGTTTACTTGTCTGTGGGCCCAGAAATGTACTGGGTTATTCTGTAAATAGATGGGTGTGTGTGTATGGAATTTTTAACTGGGCATCAGCATCCAATTATTATGAATAATAATCATGTTTATTTAGAAACTGTGATGTGAGTTTCTCTTACACTGCTGGGATGGACTTGATGGATTGAATTTCATAGAGTGGTGCATGTGTATTTATGTTGGGGAGCGCAAGATTCTTTACTTATGCCATTTGTTTCTGTGGTTGCACAGCACAATCCTATGCATAGCTGCTTGGATGTAAGTTCCATTCAGTGGGACTTACTCCAAGGGAATGCGTATGAGGTTGCAGCCAAAAGTATTCATTTAAATTTACATTTGTTTCATCATCTCCTTTATTTTTGTTTCCTATTTGTTCCATCCTTAGCAATGAATGAGTCCCTTTTTTCAGTTTTTATATAAGAAATGGACGCACACCCCTACTCGCCATTATCCAGATTTAAGGTCACAAGGCAAGTGGAGATATCAGCACCCACAAAACACTGGGAGTTCTGCCCCTTTGGCTTCTGTGTGTGCATCAGATTTCCCTTGGCCAGGGCTGTTGAATCTTAGAGTGTTAGAATTGGAGGCGACATTGGAGGCCATTGAGTCCGACCCCTGCTCAGTGTAGGCAACTGGTACAGTGTCCCCGAGAGGTGGCCATTCAGCCTCTGACTTGAAAACTCTCCAACAGTGAGAGTCCACTACTGCTTGAGAAAGACCACTGTGGTGCTAGGCAGCTCTTACACTTTGGAAAGTCTTCCTTAGTTCTGGTCTAACACTACATCCCTGAAGTTTTAACTCATTGGTTCTAGTTCTGTCCTCAGGCACCACAGAGTGCGAGTCTTCCCCTTTTTGGGGGTGACAGCCCTTCAGGCACTTGAAGATGGCTTTCCTTTCTCGTCCTAGTCTTCTCAAGGTTAAAGCATACCAAGTTCCTTCCTCACAGGACTTGGCTTCCAGACCCATCACCATCTTTCTTGCCCTGAGGGTGATGAATTGGTTCCACCAAAAACAGAAGATGACTGGATGAAGGTGAGCTTCCTGGAGATCTCACCACGTCTTTTAAATAAGTCATGTTTCTAGCCCTTCTGCTTATGTACGAGCAATGCCTCCTGCAATCACAGGAGTGAGATTGTACTGAGTGACCAGGAGACAGTGCTTCAGCTGTGTCCCTGCCCCAGACTAGCTGAAAGTCAAAATTGAAAACACTGCAGAATAAATGAGAAATGGTTCATTTGCAGAATTGCTTACAGTGTAGAATTTGGGATATTACCTTCAGACACCATAATTTTTTGGTGCTGAACACACAGTGTGGTGCCCAGCAAACGAGAGAATAGTAACAGTTATTGAGCTTTGTCTCAGTTATTGAGCTGAGCAATGATTACACTGCTAGTTAAATGTGTTGCATTTAACACCCACAGTGCTTTGGCCTTCAGTTTGTAGTACGATTCATCTCAAAATGCACTAAATCCAAAACCAGAGCCCAGCAGTTGCGTGGGCAGCATCTGTCTCCGAAACAGGGTGAAGCATTGTGCAAATAGAGAGAAATGGCAAACAAGCCTCTGTACAAATGGAGAGAAAATGCTTTCCTCAAATATTTGCACAGACCAACATAGAGCAGAGAGTGTGATGGCTTGTTGGTTTTTTGTTTGTTTGAGGAAAGCCTTCTTGACAGTAGCTTTGGAGGAAGAAATGGTTGCAGGAGGGAGAATCAGCTGGCGGCTGACAACTCACCACACATGATGCCCCTTGCAAATTAGGCCTGTCATTTAAAAAGATGGCCATGGTCTGGAAGGACGGACTGACTAGCGCCGCTTGCGCTCGGCCCGCCTTGCTAGGGACCCCAGGCGAGTATAGGACACCGCTGTCATCTTGCTGTGGGCCACAGCCAAAGAGCCAACCAGGATGCAGATGCAGAGACTGGCGAAGAAGGTGGAGGGGCCAACCAGCAGGAAAAAGGCATAGTCCTGCAGATGCAGCCACGGCTCCTGGCACTGAGTGAAGGACTCATTTCCGATGAGCACAATGGGGTAGTTGGCGAGATGAGCCGGGAGTCTGCAAGAGATGGACATCACCTCTGGGGAAAGAAAGGGGTGTGGGGGGGGGGAGAGAGAGGAGAAATTCTGTGATCATCTCTATGAGAAGGGGCCAAAACATCCACTGAAGAGGGTTTTTTTTCTACACTATGAACATAATCCTGTTTGATGCCAGGAGTATTTTAGCAATCCACAATATTTCTTGATATCTAAGCTGCAAACAGACAGCTTAGGTCATTTTCCTAAGGTCATTTTGGTCATTTTCCAAAGAGTTAAATATGAGAGAGGAGTCGTTTGCCCATGAGACACACTCATCTCTTTCATCCAACTGTTGTGTCCTGTCAACTCTGCAAGCATTTAGAGACACAGACACCCAGAAACAAAGAAAACGGGGGTGGGCTAAGTGTGAACCCCACTACTATATTGCCTCTGCTGTACCACCTTCATCCATCACATGGGATACTGAAAACATGAAATCACAGTTGGGTAGCATGTTGACATTTGTTCAAAAGCAACCTGGAGAGTGGACAGTTCCACTGTGTTGGCATTACAAGGAGCTCTGGGTATTTTGACACCCCTCCCCCCATTAAAAACAACATCAGGAGTTCCCATCCCAGTGCTGCTAGACTTTCATGGTAGGAGGCGGTAAGAAAAGGCACTTGGGCTATGGGTGGGTTTTCAAGTATTTTCTAGATTTCACTCACCTGGGACTTTGTCTGTGTTGTTCCTGAGCCACTGGAACAGAGGTTCGATGTCACAGGAGCACATCCAAGGGTTGTCATCCAGCTTGAGGTGGTTCAGGGAGGGCAGGTTCTCTAAGAGGCCAGAGGACAGGGTGACCAGAGCATTGCCATGTACAAAGAGGGCCTGGAGGTGAGGCAGGGCCTCCAGTAGCTCTGGATCCAGACTCAGAAGCTTGTTGTGCTCAAGATGGAGCGTCGTCAGACTTGGAACTGGGAAGAAGGTTTCCAGCTTCAGGGTGCTCAGGTAGTTCCTGCTCAGGTCCAGCTCCTGAAGCGAGCTCAGGCCCACCAGTGCCCGGTGATGGACACTCACCAGAACATTGCCACGGAGGCTAAGGCGGCGCAGTGCCTTCTGGGCCACAAAGTTGCGGTTCCGGAGGGCCGCGATGTGGTTGTAGTCCAGCAGGATGGCAGTGGCATTGACAGGCAGGCTGTCGGGCACAAAACGTAGCTGGTGCTCCATACAGTCCACCTCTCCTGAGGAACAGCTGCAAACATCTGGGCAGCTGGAGGAGGGAGGTGGCGGCAGGAGAAGAAGGACAGCGAAGAGGATCATGGGGACCCACAGGCTCCTACAGTTGGGAATGTTGGCTGACAGGAGGCAAATCCGTTTCCTGCTACTCCCAGTCAGGAAAGGAACCGATACATCCAATGAATTCTCCTCATACCTGTCCTGACACCTGAGCCAAGTGGCACACCCAGCTCCACCTTCCTGTGTCCAGCGCAGCTCAGGACACAGAGGCAGGCAGAAGCTGGCAATCCTGTCTTCAGCCACCCTGGCTGCCACCAAGAAAGTTCTGCAGGGCAGCCTGGGTTCTGTGCAATGACCAGCTTGGCTGTCCTGCATACTTCTTCAGTTAATTCTGGGTGGAGCTGCCAGCTCTTCCTTAGCAAATATTTCAACTGAACAGCATTGCCTGCCAAGGGGCAAAGCCACAACTTCCTTGTGGGTCCAGTCTGTCTCCAATGACAGAGCAACACTAGGCTGCCCTGGGGCAAGCAGGCCCTTGGCTGCACCTGGGAAAGTGGCTTGCTGCAGAAGGCTGCTTTCAAGCTGGCCTGCAACAAGTCAGGGAAGCCAACCAGTTAACTAGCTTTGAGGGCATTTGATGCTGCCCTTCCTCCAAGGAGCTGACAGAGCAGAATATAGGACTCGCATATCCCTGGAAGGCTGAGACACAGAGATGCCCACCCAGCCACCCGCTCAAGACCAAAGGAATCTACACCGCTGACACTGTCAACAAAGGAGGACAACTCCATTAAGCCCCATCCCATGAGAAGCCACTAGCCGAAGTCCTCACATCCCTGCCCTTACTTTCATGGACATGAAAACCCCCACCTGCTTCCCTGCCTGAGCTTTGCTTCCACTTCCCTCTGTTGTCTCCCTTGCGCTGCTTGTGCCTGGAGACAGGAAGCAGCCTCTGCACTGTTTTCCTACGTCACCTGCTTTGCAAATTTTTTGTTTCCAAGTTGTGTCCTGTGTCAATACCTACAACTTGCACAATAACTCACAGAATTTACTACTGTGGGGCAGCAACAACACTTAGGTTTGCTCGTTTTTTTAAAGGAGAGCTTAGAGGATATGAAACATGAAACAGACACCTAGTTCAAAGGAAGCAGCCCTTTTGAGTAGCAGCTGCAGGGGAGCAGGGGCAGGAGAGGGGACAGCTTCATGTCCTCTTTGTGTGGCTTCCCTGTCTCACCTCTGCCATGTGCTCAGGAGGAAGCCTGTGACTAATCTCAGCTCCCTAGCTGCAATTCAGAAACTGCAACACCAACTTACCTGGAAAGACTGCATTACAACAATAAATGTGCAGCCTTTGGATGCCAGGATGCAACTGGTTAAATGTTAGTCTTCATGGGTATTGCTGGCAAGTTGCCATGAAGAAATGTGCCGATGCCCTGACCCACCCCCTTCCCCCCTTCTCAAGGGTGGCTGGCAAAATCAGAGTGAAGACAGACAGTGCTACCCAAGGGGAACTCACAGTGGCTGAGGTAAGCTTGGCTTCCTCTCAGCTCCACAAGGGACACAACAGGGGTGTGCAACAGTCACCCAAATGCTCGCCCAGCCGGGCTCCCTCATTGCCATGCCTCAAGTAGGCTGTCCAGTACAGAAACAGGGCCACATTAACTCCATGTACACAACACACCGGGACGCAGCTGATTGCCAACAATCTTGTTGGAACTCTCCAAAGTGAATGACAAAGGGTGAGGTGGCCAATTTCAGAGGAAAAAGTCTGCAACAAAGCGACTCTTGTTCTTTGCTCCTGCGCAGGAGTCTCCGCCGCTGACTTACACAGAAGCAGAAAGACACAGTGTGCAAGAGAACAGTCCATTCCAATGCCTTCATGGGCCTTTTCCAGGCTGTGGCCATCTCAGGGATATCTGGGATCATATATGATCTTGGACGAGTTCCCTCGATCCCGTTCATCTTCTGCCGTGAGATTGAGAGAGTTGGACACTTTGAACTGAACCATCGTGATGAGAGCCAGCTCCTCAGGGTCCAGGTTGCTCATGCTGGACTCTGAGCAGAGAAGGAGAGAAAAAAGAACATGTCAACTGACAGGTCACATACCTGCTGACTTGCTAAAATCCAGGAGATGAAGAGCTTGTGCACAGGATCTGGTGCAGGAGTCCTTCCCACCAATGCAAAGGTATGGAGTTTCACTAGTGCAACACAGAGGTTTCACTTGGGGCCATAAAACCAAAGGTGCTGTGTGAGGTAGGATATATATACAGATGGGAGATGGCCCAGCAGGGCTAAGATGGGCAGGGACTGCAAGTGTGAAACAATTCCCTCTGTCATGGCTGGCACTATGGAGGCAAGAAGGCACCAATCAGCAGGGACTTGAGCCAGAAAGCAGGTGAGACATTGCAAGTTGGTCAACCACTATGTGGGAAGTCTGACGGCTGCTCAGACTGAGAAGCCAGATGCCAGAGTCAGCAGCCTTCTAGGGCCTGGTGAAATTTTACTGGCCTCTTGGGTCCCCTGACCACTGACGAGCAAGGAGTTGCAATGCACACTCAGACCTGTAAAGCTCTTGAGAAAAGGCCCCTCAGAAAATGCCAGGGACAGTGTGTTGAGAAAGCCTCACCAAAAGCAAGCTGTTGTCCCAGAGAACCAGGCCCAGGGGGGGACTGAGATAGCAGGGAGCCCACCCCATATTCCTAACCCAAGCGTGTGGGGCTAGGGGGTTAGTAGCTCACCAGTGCAGACAGGCAGGCAGAGAGAGCAATCCCTCCAAGAGGTCGTACGCTTGCAGTCATCCACGCACTCCTGCACTGGAACGCCACAGACTGCAACAAGACAGGCTGGCGGTTATTTGTGGCAGGCCAAGGGCCTCGGTCACCCTTCCTGCCTGAGCTTTATGTTACTCAGCTACCCCACCTCCAGAGGACCCTGGAAAACAGAGTTCTGTGGTTGGGGTGGGAATTTCTAAAGTAATTCTCAGCTCCTCTCATCCAACTACAACCTCCAGGATTCTTCACAGGAAGACAACAGTTAAAACACTATATTTGTTGTCCAGGTTCACCCCTCTGTGTGAATGGAGGCCTTGACAAAACCACTCCAGGCACAATGGCAGAGAGGAGATCGGGCTCACCTTCTGGGCAAGTTTTTGTTGGGGTTTAGGTATGCCTGGTCACACCTTTGAGCCCCCACAGCTTCCACTGTGTGAGGAAATGGTGGGCTCAGCACAAACAAGAGCCCTGTCCATCCAAGGTGGAGTTTTGGCCAAAGCAACACATCTTAACCTCACTTGCAGAGATGCTCAAGCTGCGATGAAGGCACCAAGTGCCCTCCAAGTGCCAAATCTGAAGAGCAAATGTGGGTCAAGGTGTCAGGAGCTGAGTCACGTCTCTGGAATCCCTTCCCCGAAAGAGCAGCACAACCACCAGTGCAGGGAGACACAGCCAGGCCCGCAATTCATCAGGCTTCCAGAACAGGATGTTTCATTCCCATAAAGATTTGCCATCTCTCCCTGGTGAAAGGACAACACCTCAAGAAGTTCACAAACCTGACGCAGCAGCAGGTCCAGCTGGAGTCATTTCAGTTAATCATAAACCATTCATAGAGCGAGACATGTTTTGTTTTCTGAAAAAGTTACTGTGGAAACCCACCCACACCCTTCCCACCAATGTACCAGTCAGCATTCCACTGCTGCCACCGCCACCACCCTGCACAAAACATCCCCCATCTCAAACTTCTCCATGACTTGAAACTGGAGTGCTTTCCCAAGGAGGAAAGTCACTTCAACTTGGACAACGCCTAGCACAGGAAGAGGTGCTCCATGTGTTACAGCAGCAGCATCCTAGCCTCCCGGAGAGGCCTTCAAGAAGACAGGCCAATAAATGAGAAAAGGGGAATGGAGGAAGGACAGAATTTAAGTCCTGAGGAAAGCAGTACGAAAGTAGGGAGAAATCCATCACATCCAGGGCAAGGGAGGATGGCTCGTGTTTAGGCCACCTGCCAAAAGCCAAGTCGCTGAGTGTGCAAGAACACCCTGCTGGAAAGTGGGTCTGGCAATACACCTGACCACAAGGCACAATGAACAAGAGACCTGCACTGCTGCAGGTGCAAGCAACAGCCTAAGAAATGGGCCTTCACAAGTTGCATCCTCTACGATGAACACAAGCCACCAGTTCTGTGTTGTGGCAGGCGCAGGCAAGCCACAAACTTCATGAACCACCGATAGTCTAATATAGCAGACACTGGAAGCTACCTTGCACCAAGTCTCTAGTATTGCTGAACACGGACTGGCAGCAACTCTCCAGAGTTTTAGCAGACAAGGGTCTTTCCCAGATTTACCTGGAGACGCTGCCACAGATTGAACCAGACTCTCTGAACAGATCCAGGAGCTATGCCACTGAGCCATGGCCCTTCCACTGTCCGAGACGGGCTTTGTGAGAAGGTTCAAATTAACAGCTGCCTACCCAGGCCAGCCTGCACCATGCCGCTGCTCCCTGCCCCTTCATCTCTCCCTCACCTTTCTTGGCTGTTGTCTGGAACTTGCCACTGCAGTCACAGGCTGGTCGTGGTGTGGGTGTCAAGGCCTTGAAGCAGTGCGGGCCACTGAAGCCCTCTGCGCAAACTGCCAGAAAGGAGGAAAGAAAACTGTTATGGCCATGATCAAGCCCAGGCACAGGAGGCAAGACTGTTGTGGCCCCTCAGCCCCCTGCTCCCCCAAATTCCTTGAGTTCCACAAGACAATTGCAACAGCCAATGGGATGTTTGCAACTCACATTGAACCCGAAAAACATTACTCTAATTCAGGGGTGTCAAACATAAGGCCTTCGGGCTCCCATGGGGGCTTTCAATCAGGGCCATTGTGGAGAACCACTGACCAGCCTCCTGGTTTTTAGCTTAACAAAAGCACTGGCTGGCCAGCATTCCTGACTGCTAACCTGTTGGGCAACATTTCTTTTCACTCAGCAGATAACAAAGGAGCTTGGTTTGAAGCCCTACATATAACACAGCAATGGTGTTTTAGTTCTTTTGAAGCACCCTTAAATAATGGCAACAATTTGAAGAGCTGCTCCTTTGTCTCCCTCCAGAAAATGCACTTACTGGTCAACACATAGAGTGTGGAATCCGACTTGGAGACAATCGAACTCAGAGAGCTGATCAGATAGAAGCCCGTCCCTGTCTGGAGGACGGCAGAGCACACACTGCGCTCAAGCAGGCATTCCTGCTTGGCCTCCTCCAGGCTCTCTGCCAAGGGAAACAGCAACGATGGGTCTCCTGCCACGCCACGGCCGGGCTGCTGGTCAAACCAGTCTGTGGCTGGGAAGAGACAGGGAGCAAGGTCGGGTTCGGTGCACTACTCTGTACTGAACGGCTGCAGTGGGGTTGAATGACTCTCTCTGCTGGAGCAACACACTCTCTGCCTTCCCAACACAGCCAAAGACGTGTGGTCTGAATCTGTCCTGACAACAAGATGCTCACTCAGAATCTTGACCTGTAATTGTCCCATTGCCTTTCTCTTGACACCTGCAAGAGCTGGCATGGGAAAGGGCTACAGAGGTTCCTTGGAAGGAGGATTTGCCCCACGGGACCACAGCCCTCACTCTCACCTTCACTACACTTGCACAAGAAAGGCCTCTTCTCTTTGCAGCTGGTGTCTCGAAGAAGGCCAGTCTCTGTGTCAATCCACACACAGTCCTTCAGGCCACCGTTGGCCAGGTCATCTTGCAAGTACCTTTCTCATCAAAAGCGAAGCAATAAAAGTGGGGTTGGTATCTGTGTTTTGGGGCAGGGATGAGGGTCCCAGGAGCCCTGAAGGCGACAACACCTCCCACAGGACTGAATGCAGCACTTCTAAGTAGTTCTTAAAAGACACCATAGCACCTTCCAGTGTGAAGAAAGTGACATTGAGGAAGAGCAGCTGCAACTCTAACAGAATCAGCAGGCTCTTGGACACCAGAAAAACTTAGCAGAGAGTTGGAGAAGGACAAGTCCTTCCTCCAAGAATTTCTTTAACTCTCTGTGACGTTATTTGTTTCAGAATTACACACAAAAACTGCAAGAATTATCTCCACCTGGTGCTTTGACAACATTTCCCTACAAAGTGGAAGGATGTCTGTAATGGACAGCTGCAGTTCCAATTCCAGGAAAGCAACACTGCAATATTCTGGCAGGTGGATGTCACAGAACTGGTCAGAATTGGCCCATTCACTGGTCTTGCAGCTGCCTTGTGGTGATTCAACAACAAGCCAGACCTTCTGGGCAAATGCAGGACAGGAGGGAAGATTTGGGGTGTGGGGTGGGGGTGGAGACATATCTGAGAGTCTCTGGAGGCCCTGAAAGCCACACAGGTCTTGCTTACTGTGCCAGCTCTTGAGCCAGAGGCTCCCGCGTTGTCCATCGGAAGACAGATTCCTCCTTCAGGTCATTCAGGCCTGTCCAGAAAGAGCCTGTGAACTTTGAACACACCCAATCCTAGGAGGAAAAACCAAGGGAGCATTGGCTTTCCTGGGGTGACTCATGCAGTCACACTCAAGATTGCACATGCATGAATAGGACTGCAAGGTTGTTTTTCCCCAGAAAGCTCAAGATCTTGGAAGATTCCTGTGTCTCTGGCACAGCACCTTGAGGATGCGCTGTGGGGAAGGCCAAGGGACCAAGCCGCTCAGCTCCTCCTCATGAGTAACTCAGAGCAACTCAACTGCCTTCAGCTTCTTCAATGCACTGAGGGCCAAGAAGCCCCTCTCAGTTCCTTCCTTCTTCCGGCAAGCTGGTCACCCAGCCCTTTGGTCATGATTTATCTATTCAAGCTTTTGCCATGCTATGATTTGGGGTTTTAATGTCCTAAATTCAAAAGCAGTTTATCACTTCATAGCAATTAAAATCCAGCAGTATCAAGGCTGGACCGAAGGCAGCACGAATCTGTGGAGCTGTGGCAGCAGCAGCTCCAGACAGCAACTGGAGGTTTGTGTCAGGCTCAAGGTTCAGTTAGTCCAGCAGCCCCAGTATTGTCTACCCTGCCTACCAGCAGCTCTCCAGGGTCTTTCCCAGTCCTGCTAGCTGACATGTATCAGCGGGTTGAACACGGGACCTCCTTCAAGGATAGTAGAGTTCCATCATCGTTCCACCCTGCTCCTCCTCCTCCCTTCTTTTAATCATAGTTAAGTCTTTAATCATATTTAGCATCTGGATTCTACTCTGAGTGTGCAAAGCACTTCTCATATCCTTACAGCAATGCTGTAAGGTGAGCAGGTCTTATTATCCCCTTATTGCAGGGAAGGACTAAGGCCACGTGGGACCAGCTTGCCTAATGTGAGCATGGCAGAGGCATGATTTTATGTGGGGGGCACTTCTGATTCACCACTGATTCCTAGCTTCACTGGCTCTCTAAAGGCGATAGCCCCCACCAGCACTCCAAGAAGTCAGAAGGTCACTCAGGATGCCCTGAGTCCTAGCTTCCCTACTTTCAGTTTCAGCAGGATTGACGCTAGCTCCCAGCCAGGTGGCCAGTTGCTAGCAACCCCAAACACATTCCCTATGAGACACATTTCTCCAGCAAACCTGACACCCCCTGCTTTTGCCTCCGGAGAGACTGAGGTAACCAGAGTAGTACCTTCTCCTGGGACGAGGTCAGGTACAGCAGTTCTGTCTTCCTGAACCTCCGGCAGGCCTGCCGGGCTGCATGCCACTTGCTAACCGATGAAGGGTCCCAGTAATAGCAGCTGCCATTCCAGGGGGTCCACCCAGGCTCTGACGGGCAGGGACTCCAGGGCGCTGAGGCAGAGAGGAAAGTAGTTATGGAGGACCCCACTCATCCATTTGATCCCTTTTGAAATGAATGCACCGTATGAAATGAATGGGAACATGCAGTGGGTTCCAGGACACCAAGCAGAGAGGAAAATTTCCATACAACAGGAGGTACAAGAAGCAAAAGTTCTGATGAGGGTGATGAGAACCAAGGCAACTTTTTCTGCTTGCAGATGTTTTCCTTAAAATCTCAAAAGTGTATTCTGGTGGATCTGGGGCTTCAGCTAAGGCTAAATGTCTTGCCAACACTTAGCCACTTTCTGCTCACAAGTTCTCTGCAGCAGGGCCAAGCCATGATCTCCTGGCATCTGAGTAGAAAACCAAAACCACCACCGTTTCTCCTCCCGCTCCCTGGAATCCAAAATGAAGAGCAGGGCTGAAGCTCTCCCCACTGCTCTCTTCTCCTCAACACTCCTTCCACCCTGTTCCCCTCTTCCTTTTTTAACCCAGGGAGCAGAAGGGGTGGAGGCGGGTGCCCCTCACACACCCACTGCCTGAGGCAATTGTCTTCTTGGATGGACCAGCCATGCTCACAGCACGCTTGTGGTACTGACTTCACTGCACACCAAGAGACTTTGGACCCAGGGCTCCAAAGCTAAATCCAGCTAAACTCAAAGCCCAGCCAAGTACTTACCCCAAGTCCCTTCACACACCCAGGGCTTGAGTTCAGAGCAGGGAGAGGCAGCCAGGTTCTGCTCCCCCTGGCCCCCGATCTCCAGACACTCTCCTGTGGGAAGCTGTGTGCCAGCCAGCCTAGTGAGGGAAGCAAGAGAAGGATTACGCACAGCATGGAGTGAGGGGTACACAATCAGTGTCTATAGACGGGAAACTTCACAAGTCCTGGTAGATGCCGCAGGACCTGACCCCAGGTACTTGGGCAGAAGGTCCCAGCTCCAATTTGAGCCTCTCGGCTAAAGAAGCAGGCAGCAGGTACAAGAAAGGCCTCTCTCCGTCTGAGGCTTAGGAGAGCTACAGCATGTCTGAGAAGGAAACTGTGCCCTAAAGGGATCCATGTTCCAACTTGTTCTGAGATCACTCTGGGGGAGGGCAGACAAGTTCCTGTGCTGAGGCCTGGCTGCCTGTCTTTGAGTGCTGATGTGGTTGCCCACCTCTGTCCGCCCCAGAAACACACACCAAGAAGAAGAGAGGTTGACTGCCTGGCCCCCTTCCCACATCCAGGTCCCGTCTCCATTCACGTCATTCAGTCCTGTCCAGCTGCCCTTCAGTACCATGTCCCTGACCCAGGCCTGTGGGAGAAGAAAGTGATGTGCTCAGCTGATGGTAAGTTCTCTCCTCTGCAGGTTTTATCTGACAAGCTGGGAGGGACAAATGGACTCACAAGCTTTAACTATCATCGCATCTGTGAGGCTTCTCACTGGCCCCACAGATGAGTTTTCTAAAGCCCAAGCAGAGGTGGTTTGCAGATGAAGCTTTGCCCCACGATTAGCTCAAACATAACATCTCACCATGGAGGACAGATACTTGTAAAGGGGGGGGGGGGGTAGAAAAACTTTGCCCTGGCATGATCAGATGCTGTTAAGAAGCAACACTGCTAAGGAATTTCAAATGGTCATTAGACAAATTCACAGAGGACAAATTCAATTCGAAGGCTACTGGTCATGTGCTACTTCCCAACTCAGTGGCACAGAGTCTCCACGTATCAGTTGTGAGGGGATGATGCAAGGAGACAGATATTGCCTTGATCTCCTGCTTGGAGGAAGATTCCAAGAGGTATCTGGTGTGCCGCTGTGGGAAACACTGGATCGGATGGGCCCCCTTGGCATGAAGGCACAGCCTGTGCAAAATGGGGCTGACAGACCACCTTTGGAAGATGAGAAAAGCACCCACTACTGGGCACAGGGCAACCCCAGCCCTCTCAATGGCTGCTGCCTGTTCAAGCCTGCCCTCCACGCCTTGCTCCCAGGCATTCATGCCTTTTCCTTGGCATTGCTGAGGTTCAGCAGGCCTATGCCTTTGCCATACGCCTGGCAGGCTTCTTTTGCCCCCTGCCAGTCCTTGCGGCTGTGCTCCTCCACATAATAGCAGTGCCCATCCCAGAACCACCAGCCGGGATGGTGGGGGCATCTTGAGTTCACCAGACCTGGAAGCCAAAAAAAAGAAAGAAAGAAATAGAAAAGGAAAAGAAAAAGAGAAGAACGGCAGGTTAAGACTAGGAGCTCCACTGGCTATAGGGAAGGGTAGCCTGTGTCTGTCACCTCCTTTAGTCCCCTTTCCCCCACTCTTGCAAGATGCTTACCTTGAAGACAGGAAGGGCTGAACTGACGCACGCAGCTCAAGTGGCCATCACACTGGCCCGTCAAGGGGTTGTAAATACGCGTAGACAAGCAAGGAGAGCAGTGCTTCTGGCACCTGTTCCCACAGAAGCCAGGAGAGCAGGCTGAAAAGCAACAACAACAACAACAACAACAACAGTATTTATATACCACTTTTCAACAAAAAGTTCACAAAGCGGTTTACAGAGAAAATCAAATATCTAATGGCTCCCTGTCCCAAAAGGGCTCACAATCTAAAAAGATGCAACACCAGCAGATAGCCACTAGAAAAGACACTGCTGGGGTGAGGTGGGCCAGTTGCTCTCCCCCTGCTAAATAAAAGAGGAGCACCCACTTGAAAAAGTGCCTCTTAACCAGTTAGCAGGGGTTAAAGCACAGACAGTTACTTCTAAGATGGTGGGCAGAGATTCTTCCTTGCGTTATTAGCTTAAGAGCTATGTGTGCTGATGGCACTGCAGGAATAATAATATGGCAATATCATGCCAGGGTCAGCTCTGGCAGTCCTAGAGTCTGGAGGCAAAGGACTCATCCAGAGCCACACAACTCCCTCAAAGAAGTCAACAAGCAGAAGTGACCTCCTGGGCTGCGCTGGAGGGGAGGTTCTGAGCGCTGGCTGGCTGGCTGTGGCTTTAACTGCCCCTCCCGCTATCAAAACTATGGAGGGAGTGGGGGAGGGGGCTGCGAGGGAACAGTGGCAATGTTTGATAACCCATCCAGGCACTGGCCAGACCTAGAACCTTGGCTCCAACTGGGCAGAATGCTCATTTTCATTACAAATGCCTCCCTCTCTTTTGCTTTCTTTTCCACATTCCCCATTACAGGACAGAATGCAGGATGGCTGTGTCATGCACACAGTATCTGCACCCTGAACCCCTTAAAGGTCTAATGTTCTACCCAGCAATGCAGGACCATGGGCCAGAAATTAACAGTGCAGCCCTGAAAAGCAGGAGGAGCTCAAGCTTTTGCCCACCTCCATACTTTCTATGGTCCCGCTTGTTTGCAGCCACTGACCTGCCTTGACATAGAGTGTGGCGCCAGATCCAGGGCTGTCAACCAGCACTGTTCCGGCCACCATGTAATAGGCATTACGCAGGCTCAACACTCCGGTGCAATGCTCCTTGTGCAGGTAGCAGGCGTCCCTGGCTTCCCACAGCGATGCCCGCCTCTGTGGCAGAGTCGAGCCCTGGAGGGAAACGAGCAGCTTCTCCCTAAATGATGGCAGCTCCACGTCTGCAAGAGGAATTGGGGGAATGGGCAGGACAGACAGGCGGAAAAAGAAAACATCATAAAGAAAGTTCAGGGCATGCACTGGAAAATGGGGAAGTAGCAGACCAGGTTTAGGCCCAGCTGAGGCTTTACATTTGTATTAAAAAGCAATGGCAGCAAGTCATTTGCAAGTCTTGTGCATGAAGACTCTTGTTAATTTTTTTTACCTCCCACCTCTGAACTCATGTCATTAAGAGGAAAGGCAGTAACTTTGGAATCAGTTCCTTCCCCAAGAGCAGGAAAGAAGGGGGGGCCCACCTTCAGAACGTCGGCACGCCCAGGGGAGACCGTTGGACCCAATGCCTCTTCTTTGGGCATCAGGGAAGCCGGCTGGGATCTGAAAGGGAGATGATGGTAGTGACTCAGCAAGCAGGCCAGCTCAAGTTGGGATGGCCGTTCCGTGAAGCAGCTGCCTCAGGGAGCAGGTTGGTGGGGCACACCTGTCTCTGCCCCTCTGTTTCCTCCCCTTCCCACTCTGTTGAGAAGGAAGTGTGAGGGAGAGTGGTGGGCTAGAGAGTCAAAGACACCCCCTTCTCAAATCCAAAGAGAGAGCAACAGAGGAGAGCTGGTGTTCCATTCAGGTAAGGGAGGGGCATTGTTGGATCCACCACCTTGGGCAATTGGGAGGTTTCTGGCTGGTCCTGATGTCAAGCACTAAGTGCTTTGCATGTAGGCCAGTGTTCTGCGCACTTTGCTGGCAAGGGGTCTGAGAGATGGTGGGGGGGGGGTGGTTTGCCACATGAGGAGGAAGGAATGATTCAGCTGTCCCAGGCCCAGCCTCCAACAGAGGCTTGTTCTCACCATATCCAGGAAAGGCCTCACCTTCCACACTTCAGCTCCCAGGTATCTCTGGCAAGCCAACTCTGCTTCCTTGTGACTCCTGTAGCGTTCTGATGACACGCACGACCCACCCTCGAACACCCAGTCATCAAACGGCAGGCATTTCAGAGAGGCATAGGTGGCTGCAGAAAGGGGATTGGCTGTTATCAGGGCTGCAATTGCTGCCCATGCCCTGGCTGCTACAGTTTGGGGCTGCCCTCTAAGACTACCTGGAAGCTTAAAGGTAATGCAGCACCTGCCAGGGCTTCACACCATCAAACATCAAAACTCCAAAGCTGGGGTGCACATTAGTATGGTCGCAAATGAAAAATAACTTAGATAAGTGGGGTTCGTTCTATTCATTACTGTTGATACACTAGAATACTACGTAACAGAGGACAAGCTAATTAATTGACCACAGAGCTGCCATTGGGGAGAAAAGCCTTCCAGGCTGCCAATCCTCCTGATCATATATGGCCCAGCCCTCCCAGCCCCAGCCTTTCCACCTCACCTACCAGAGGCCTCCCTGTAGTACAGGAATCCGTCACAGAGGCCTGTTAGTGGATTGCAGCTCATGCTGGGCTCACAGTGGGGGCACATGGCTTGGCAGTCCTCCCCAGAATAGCCAGGGGAGCAGCTCAGTTTGACATGCACAATGGCAGCTGGATCAGCAGCGGGGTCCTCCAGAGAGGCAAGGCGGGTCCCCAGAGCAAGGCGGTGGCCCGTCCCTGTGCTGACCACCATGTTGCAACCCTTGCCCAGGGCTGTGCACTGCCGCTTGGCAAGCTGCAGAGAAGAGAAGCTCAGATCCACGGATAAGGCGCCATAGAAGGATTTCCCTGGAAGGGTCACGTAGGAGTCTGGGGAAGAAGGGATAAGGCTGAAAGGGGGGAGCACTCAAGAATCCCTGCCAGCAAGACCTCCATGAGGTGGAACAGAAGGTGCACACATTCATTTATTTTCAAACACTGGCACACCACCCTTCAGGACCATGTCCTCTCAGGGCGGTCAACAGCAGCAAGAGAAAACCACAATTCACTGAAAAGGATAGTAATAAAAGAATGATAAAAACAGGCACAGCCAAACACGGGAACCAAATGTTTACATAAAAAATCCAGAGTCTTGCAAAAGTTGACAGCCTGTTCAGAAACAGAAAGGAGGCAGCCGTCCCTGGGGACTCGCCAGGGGAATTGGTGCTAAAAGTCTGGCCAGGGAGCAGAGCTTGCGGGACTGACTGCAAGGCCCCAAGAGGCTCAAATGGGCCCAAGCAGATCTTCAGGGTATGTGACACCTGCAGATATTTTGGGCAGAGCAGTCAGGCAGGTCGCTGTTGCTGGCACACCCACTCGCCTCCTACCATCCCAGCTCTCAGAGTGCACTGGGCTGGCACCAAAATTCCAGACCAAGCAGGCTTGAAGCTAATGTCATGGTTCCTCCCCAGGAGCAACACCTGGGAGAAGCCCAAAGCCTCTCCATCGGCCAAGTGCTGTTTCTCAGGGCACACCCATGTACCGTCGCCCGTATGAATCAGCCCCACGAGTTTTGATCACCAGGCAGAGATGCAAACTGGCGCCTTCTTGTGGTGGTGCCTTGTCTCTGCAACAGCATCTACCCTCTCTGCCAAGTCACCTACAAAGGCCCGGCTGCATCTCTCACCACCCTCCAATGTGCAGTGGGCATCCATGCTAGAGAAGGGCTTTTCCAGGGGTGCGCAGGCTGTGGAGCTCCCTGCCCCAGGAGGCCCGTCTGGCCCTGCTGGATTCACAATCCCTCAAGGACTGGGCATTTTTCAAGTCAGCTTTTAATCTTTAATCAGTGCATTTTACTTTGCCCCCCCCCCTTCTATCTAATGTACTTTATTTCATGTGCAATATGTTTTTAGATTCTTGCTTTTAATTGACTGCAAGCTGTTCTGGAGAGAAGAAAAACCAAGGCTGAAATATTTTAAAGAAATAAATAACATGCAGCTCTGGGAAACCCGACTCATCTCCTCCCTCCTTGCCTTCTAGGATCCGGTAAAAAATGTTTTTAGACATGCCTTCACATAAGATTTTGGGCAGTTTGCTATTCCTGGTATTTTACAGTCCTGCAAATTGCCACTGTGGGGTTTTTCTTGGTTTTGTACTATTAATTTTATTAGGGGTTGTAGCTGCTTCAAAGCTCTCTTAAATGGAGTTGTTAAACTAAATACATTTTTTAAAATATTAGTACACACAGGGTGGGTCCCTCTTCCAGCAGGGCAAAGCTGGAGGGGCCAGTTATTCTTACCGCTCTTGTGTGGGGCCTGACATATCCAGCGGTGAGGTCTGTGACATAGCTCGGCCTTCAGGAAGCCAGAGGTCAGGGCAAGCATGCAGATCTTGTCACGGTAAGGCCCCTGGGAGAAAATGAAGCTGGCTCCCAAAAGAATTAGAGAGGTAGGGGTCAGTGGGGAGAAGAAGGCAGGGCTGCCACCTCTCACACTTGTAGGATGAGTCCTCCTCCCTTTCCACTCCTAAATCTCACATCTCACCTTCACTGTGATCCATACACAACTCTGTAGGCCACTGAAGCAAGCTTTTCAAGACCCAAGCTTGCCAAACAAAGCAAACATTACAAGACGTTCCTCTGAAGGCTGATTTGTCAGCCTTGCAAGACCTGAGCTGCTTATAAGATTTGCAAATAGAGGAAGGCAAACTTTGCTGAGCTGCAGGAACACTGCTCTGAAAGGTCTTTCAAGGAGACTATGCAAGACCTCTGCTCTCTCAGCCAGCAAAGGAGTAGAGCAACAGTGGCCTTGATCGACTGGCTTAGGCCAAACAGATGTGGTGCTTCTCCAGGCATCTCTTCTGTGGCTTCCTCACCTGCACTTCTTCACTTTGAGGGACCCCAACAGTGAGGCTTACTTCCAAGTAAGCATGCGAAGGATTTCCACATTAATAACCTGGTGGTTACACTGATCAGTGCACTGAGACTGGGAACGCAGCATTTTTCTTCATACAGTAATCTGTCAATGCTGCCCTCTGCTGTCTTGCACTGCATGAGGGAAGACAACTGTGCAGAAGGGGGAATCTTACCGCTGTAGTGCTTTGTTGAAGGGGATCCTATCAGCCCAGCTCCACAGGTTTCTGCCAGTGCTGTGAAGACCGGTCCAGACACTCACCTGCAGCTCTTCCTGCAGCCAGATCTGAGGAGGAAACACTTTGCCACAGTTTTGACAAGGCAACCATGCTATGGGGATCAGGGCCAAACTAGGCAGGACAGGCACTCCAAAGCCTTTTTTGTTTTTAAGGAGCAACTCTGGTGGCGCATGGTGTGAATCCATGACATGCCGTGGGAGGGGGAATTAGACTTCCGCCCAGGTTGAAATGCTGATCCAACTCACCCCCTAGAACAGTGATTTTCAACCTTTTTCATCTCATGGCACACTGACAAGGCACTAAAATGGTCAAGGCACACCATCAGGTTTTTGACAATTGACAAGGCACACCATGCTGCCAGTGGGGGCTCACATCTCCCATTGGCCCTATTAATAAATGGCCTTCCACCCAATTCCTGTGGCACACCTGTGGACCACTCGCAGCACACCAGTGTGCCACGGCACAGTGGTTGAAAATGGCTGCCCTAGAAGCTGCTCTTAGCCATGGCAGGGACACACACACACCAACCTTCATACTGGAAGGTTCAATGGACAGCTTCAAAGAAAACATGGCGCAAAAACATTGAGGAAGATCTAAGGAACCAGCGTTTGACCATTGGCGAGGCAAGAAATATCACTAAGACTGGAAGTGTGTCATGAATGACACAGGGATCCCAGCAGCACCTACAGCTACTGGTGGAGAGGACAACCTTCTTACCAAGTGTCAGCTAAGAAAGAAAGAAAGAAAGATGACTAACCCAAATCATAGCCCTGTTTTTGTGAATTTCGCAAACCCCTTCTGAAAGCCATTTAAGCTGAGGATCCTGCACAAATCACATGAAAAGCAGCAGCTATTTAAAAGGACACCTGTTCACACTTTGAGCTTTGGTTACCTATGACCTTCTGCTAAGACAGGCCCCTGCTCCAGCTAGCTCACTACTGTCAGCACTTACTTGGCAGCATCTCTCCAGGTTTCAGATGAGGGCCTTTCCCAGACTGACCTGGAAAGGCCGCCAGGAGTTGAACCTGGGACCTTCTGTATGCAAAGCAGGGACAGCTCTGTCTCTGAACTACTCCCAGCTTAAAGTATGGCAACCAGGCTCCCTTTTCAGGCTCAGTTCAAGCCAATCCCACTCCTAAACTCAGACTGAGGAGGCTTCTCATCTCACCAGGTCTTTGGGGCTGTCCAGTGTGAGCAGGCTCCCACCGTGGAACCTCTGGCAGAATTTCAGCGCCTGGCTCCACTCAAGGGCCACATCCAGCATGAAGACGAGGCACTTGTCCTTTCTTGATCGCCAGTCCCTGGAGTGAGGGCAGTGCACATCTGGCAAGGAAGAGGCAGGCAGAGGTCAGGTGTGAGCCGACAGCTGCATCACAGCATCCTCCATGAAACAGCAAGAGATTGTGGGGTACACCTTTGGGGTCAGGGGATGGAGTCACACTTGTGGCGGGAGTCAGTCATGAGTCAGCCTAGGCTAAGGCTTGGCCCTGAGCTCCATCTCTAACACTTGGGGTGGTGAGGATCAATCACACAGGATGAGGATGCAGCAAAACCAAGAAAGCAGAAGGGCTCTTGGTTTGGCTTGCTTGTCTTGATACGCTGATGCATCTTCTGGCTTTTTGACCCATTAGCCATTCCAACCAGAACTCTGCCTCCAAGAAACCATTCACCCCTCTTGCTGCTATAAGACAGGTAATGCCCTCCTTCAATCCCTCCTGGCTTCCTGAATGCCTCCTCCTCACAGGACTCCTGACCTCCTCCTGGGAAGCATCCCAGGCTCCTCCTCTTTTCCTAGCCAGCAGTGACCCGTCAGCAAAATGGCAGGCACCACATAACCCACCTGTAGTGGAGGGAGTGCTGGAAATCAGACTGAGACAACCTGGATTCAAACCCCCCCCCCCCCTTCAGCAATGAAACTCATTTGGACTAGTCACTTTCTCCCAGCTTAGCCTACTTTACAAGGCTGTTGTGAAGACAAAGCAGAGGGGAAGATAACTATGCATGCAACCTTGAGGTCTTTGGAGGAAGGACGAGATAAAAATACTTAGGAGAACACACCCCTATCCAGAACAAAATACAAGGCTTGGGAGGTACATTTCCCCAGGTACAGCCTGGTGCTTATGACTTCCTGAAACAGGCAGAAGCCAGAGAACAGGTTCTGCAGGCGCTGGTCCGGCAACAAGCGGAAGGAGCTTCTGGCATTGGTGGAACAGTTTGAGCTGATCGACAAAGAGACGCCATCTGGCGACACCTGCACAGAGCAGATGAGAAGGCAACACATGTATGATCTGTCCAGAAAACAGGGGCCTCATTAAAATGTCTGTCAAGTCTACACCACATCAGTTTCAAACCACTTTAACTCTCATGAGTTTTCAGTCCATAATATTATTTCAGCCACAACAGGGAGGGCAGCCATGGCAGTTAATCTGGTTCCAAACCAAGAGTGAAGCCATCACATAAGGTTTTTCATCTACAGACTGGACCTGGTTTCACTACAGGTGGGACAGACACACCCGCAAGTCACACACTGCGTCAGTGAGAATGTCATTCCTCCTTTGTGTGTCAGATGCAATGTCGGAGTTGGGTTTTCAGAAAGCTTTCTTTAAAAAATGTATACAAGAATTCATCTTTTATCTTCCAAAAAAAAAAAAAAAATGCTTTCTAAACTGCCTAGTAGAGGGGAGATATGTGAGTGATAGTATGGCTGCTAGCCAATAGGGACTTGCTATAAAAACAACACATTCAATGCTGGTTCTTTTTCTTTTCCATTCCATGTTTTTGTCCCCAACCCCTGCAAGAACTTGCCTACAGATGAAACAAAACAAAGGTATAAAATGTTCTGAGGGCAACAAAATCAGGTTCACAACACTTTTAAAAAAGTTACATCTCTAATCACCAAGAATATGGCACTGAAACTCCAGAAGTGCAATCCCTTCTCTTTGGGGAAGGTGGAAAAGGAAGGGAAATCAGGTCTCAAGAAAACAAACCTATATTAAAACCTATACAAAAGCAGGGGTTGGAGGAACAGATTTGGGGCTACTTTTAAAGGCATGTGTGTTTCACCACTTTCCTGTGCCTTTCCTGGTCACCTTAGAGGTCTCTATCTGAGCACTTGCACAAGAGCTCCAGTCCCTGAGATTCCCCCTCCCCACCATTATGCAGCTTATCCCCAGAGCAGTGGGAACAGGCATATCAATGCTGCTTACCAGAAGACAGGAGGGGGGATCTGCCACATTGCGCAGCCGGCCATTCAGCTGCAGCCCCCAGAAAGCCTGCTGGTGACACGATTTCTGCTCGGGCTTGATGTAGACCTGAGAGCGCTGATAATCTGCACACAGGAGGACTGAATGTTTCCACCGGAGCCGGAGGAGGCCAAACCACACAAAAGCTGCAACTGGGGGAAAGCAGACCAGACTGACGAAGGGCCCAATCCTATCCAATTTTCCAGTGCCAGTGCAGTCGTGCCAATGGGGTGTGCACTGCATCCTGTGGTGGGAAGGCAGTCACTGAGGCCTCCGCAGGGTATGGGAACATTTGTTCCATTACCTTGGGGTTGCATTGTGGCTGCACCAGTGCTGGAAAGTTGGATAGGATTGGGCCCTAAGACAGGAACAGGGTTGAATTCTTTGTTTTTTGTTTTAAAGCAAACAGAAGCCATGTCCTTCCTGCTGCTTGCTCGCCAGCAATTGTTATTCAGAGGTAGGCTGCCTCTGAATATAGAGGTTCCATATATCTATCATGACTAATAAGAACATACAAAGAGCCGTGCTGGATGCCCCGATCAGGCCAAAGGTGCATTCTCTCTCCCCAAGTAGCCAACCAGGAAGTTCACCAAGCAGGGTAAGGAGGCAGAACACCTCCCCCCAGGCCAGGCTGGCTCCTCCCATCACTTTTGGCCCAGAATCTCAAAACCACAGTGCCCAAATAGGGGATCAGCCCGCTTGACTTCTGTAAAGCCCCCCCCCCCCCACAGCTAATATTTTGCAAAGGCTACAGGGGCACAATCTGGCTATAAGTGGCAAGAGCTACAGGTTAACTACAGAGGAACACTCCACATGCCAACTCCATACCTGGGTCTTCACTTGGAGTGCTGACCTGTACCGTCCCAGCCCTCTTTGCCACCAGCCGGTGCCAGCTCACCACATTTCCAGGGAACTTCCACTTGGTCCTGGAGGCAGCCAGCTGCTTCACGGAAAGCTCGGGGAGGGCTTGGTCCCACAGGTTCACTTCGCTCAGGTCCCCCACATAGAAACTAGTCCCTGAAATCCAAAGCCAAGTGAACACAGCAAGAACCTCTTGCCAGGAGGCAACAAAGTCAAACAGAAGCCCACAGTCCAAGTAATAGTACAAACAGGCAATTCCAAGACCCTGGATTGCATGTTACACTCCACTGCCAGGTGGAAGCCAGAAAGGGGGGGGGGGGGGAGAGCAGCTGCACAGATGTCACTGTGACTCTGGGGCTGCCTGTGCGCTTGTTCCAACAAGTTGGCTTGTAACAGCAGCCAAACTTGCACACCATCTAAAGGACCCCAGTACAATGCTTTCTCCAAAGAAACTTGTCTGAAGACTCATCCATTCCCTGGCTTGAGGATGGGGGAGCAGCAAGCATCCAGGCTAGGCTCATTTCAAGGATGCCTGTCAACATTAGAGGGTTACAGGTCCTCCACCCAGGAGAGTCTTTACCATATTCTACCATTACCTAGAATCTTTACCATACTCTAGAAACAACTTCCAGCAACCAGAAAAATCTGCCTTGCACCAGCACACACAAACCAAATGAAGCCTGCATGAGTGTTCCTGAGGACTGCTACAAACTATAGAATCCCAGGGCACTTCCAACGCACCATGCCCGATTTGTGGCCTCCCTCGTTCCTGCCACCCCTACTTTCGTTTTAATTTACATCCAGCCTGAGGAAGAGTTCTGAAATCTGCTCAGGACTTTGACGTTTGTTGCTCCTCATAAAGGTTTGGCCCTCCTTCAACTCCTCAGCATGGAGTCCATGCTCAGGGACACAGACATGCCAGGCTGCAGGACTCACCTCTGCTGTTCAACTCCAGATGCCCCACACTTAGTGTTCCTCCAAGAGGAAGTCCTTTCTGCAGGAAACTGGTGAACTCTGCATACTGTGGCTCCCAGGGCTCCCCGTCCACAAAGACTTCAAAGGGGAGGACCCCGAGGGCACTGGAGACAGAAACAGCAATGTGGTGCCAGGCCCCATCCAGAAGGGAGCTGTGGGTGCCCCTGAACATCGTTGCCCTGCAAAGAACGGGTAGGGCAGGCTTCAGAGCCAAATCGCTGCCACCATCAAGATTTTCACCAGGGCTGCAAAATAGCAGCACTCGTCTTCCAGAGAATCTCTGCTTTCATTTCTTTTAAACAAAAGGCAAGCTTCTAGACCATATGGGCTTAAAAGGATGCGAGTGAAGTTGGTAGAAGCTCAAAGTAGGGCCCACCCAAAAGGCCAACTGAAGCGGTTGCCTCAGGCCACAGACTGGCGGGGAGTCTACTTGCTTCCATTGCCCCTCCTTCTCCTTCCAACCCCTGGATTGGAGAAGGAGAAGTGGGACAGAGACAAAGAGGAAATGTGGAGGGGAGGGGAGTGCTGAGCTAGAGCATTGGAGGGTGGGGAGAGCAGAGGATGGCACCTAAACGGTTAAGGGGGAACAGCATTTGGCAGGCTGCCTTGCGTGTCCAGAGGCCTTGGGTTTGCCCTAGCTCAAAGGCCAGACTGAACAGGAAGTCCTGTTATGATAGGGGGCAAGGATTCAGAGGCGGCCAGAGCCTCACCCCATCCCATGACTAGCAGAAGCCAATCAATAATGTGAAACCAGCAAATATAAGAAATGTACATGATTTGGTCAATCAACATTTTGGGGTACAGAACTTTGTCTTGGCAGGGTTGGAGCACACGCTCTGCATTCAGAAGATCTCAGGTTGCCCCAGACATCTCTCTTTGCCACTCCCAGTCATAACACACCCTTCTAGGCAGGATGAACCAAGAGTCTCACCACAGCTGGCTCCATGTTTCAGGAGGTCTTTGCAAATGGTCCTTTAGGGGCCTCCTCCTACAAGAGTGGGCCCCAAGGGAGTCACTCCACTGCCATGTGATTGTGATGGGCTCAGAGGGGCATGAGGACTAGCAGCAGGTCCTTCTGAGGGCTCTGGGCAGCTGCTTGACAATGCCAACCCCCAGCACAACCCCCCGCGTCTGTGTTCTTGGGATAGTTCACACACCCTGTTCCACAGCGCTGCCTGCAATGGCAAGAAGGCCCTCACCCCTTGATATGAAATTCCAGCCCAGAAGGGGAGAGGAGGAAGAGTGCAAAGTCTGGCAGTCTCCACTTCAGGGAATAGCTGATCAGGCACATCTTGCAGGAGCCTGCATGGCTGCTCCGAAGCCACAAGCCAAGGGTGAAGTTGCTCAGGTAGCAAGGGATGGCATTCTCCAGCTGCAGGCTACTGTCCCCAGGGAAGTGCAGGTCAGAGGAGAGGCGATATTCTGGAAGGGAAGGCAAAGAAATCTTCTTCCAGACCTACAGAACCGGGGCTGGCCCCTCTGTGAGGCAACGGAGGCAGCCACACTTGCCTCTGCTGCTTCTCCTCTTCCCACTTCCTGGATTGAAAAAAGAGGAAGGAAGGAGCAGAAGAGGCAGTGTAGGAGAGAGGAGAGTGGCGGCTAGAGTACTGGACATCAGAGATGCTCCAGTAGTCCACCACTCTCCTCTGCTCCAGGAGTGGGAGAAGAAGAGGCTGACATGACCAAACAAGGGGCTGGTCAAAGGCCAGCCCTGCACATGAACCCCACAAAATGGCAACAAAAATCTACCGTGGGAAATCCCAGCATCAGACCACTTTGCTCCTCTAAGTTCTCTCTCCCTTCCTCAGTCCAGTAAAAGCACAACCAAAAGGCAAAGCCATACAAACTAACTTGAAGGCATTTCACATGGATTGGCATCACCACTGAGAAGGCCTTGTTCCGAGCAGCTGCCCGCCGTGCCTTAGAAGACAAAGGTGCCCAGACTTGGGCCTGAGGTGATGATGACCAAAGCATGAGGGGTTGGGAAGGCACACGTGGGATAAGGCAGTCCTAGCAGTATCCAGGTCCCAAAAGGTTTGGAGTTTTAAAGGTCATAATCAGCACCTGGAACTGTCCAGAAACAGACTGGCAGCCAACACCATTCAGGCAGGGCTGGGCTGAGACACTCCCATTAAGGAGCCCTGGTTAACAACCTGGCTGTGGCATTTGGTACCAACAGAAGTTTCCGAGCGCTTTTCTTGGGCAGCCCTACCCCTGCTGGCAGCATGTTCTTTTGTTTAAGGATAGATTTGAAAAAGCCATGAAACTGGGGGAGGGGGGGCATGCAGAGGGGGAAGCAGGAGCAGGCCACTAACTTTGCCCCCTCCATGAATAAACTGCTATTTGGCCATGTCCTTGGCCCCTCCACATATTCAGGGCTTGCTGGCATAGGCAGGAGCAGAAGCCAGGCTGCCCAGTACACCTACCCAGAGATGCATTGACCACTGTCACTCCTGTTATCCGCACGGAGCTGAGATGGGCAAAAGATACATCTTGGGCATCAGACAGCCGGAAATGTTCCTGGTGGTTGAAGAAGCTTGCAATGCCATCGGGGTAGGTGATGAAACTCCACGTGTTGAGCCCCGGGGAAAAGGGCATATGAGGAAAGTTCTTGAGCACAGAACGGTTGCCGAGTTCAGCAATGATGCTGCCCTGCACATGAGTGATGTCGGACTTGAGTCTGATCTGGAGAGGGGTGAGGTTGGGGTGGAGCCCAGTCACAGACAGAGAGCAGGTGGAGTGGGTAGACAATGAGAGGACCACGTCGACAGTTGCATGTTGCCCCATTCCTCCAAGGAGGGGAAAGTGCACAGGCTCTGGTGGGCCACAAAAATCTGACAATACAGACAAGATGGTGTTGTGCCAAACCTACATGCCAGGCCTACACAGTCCAAGTCAGACAAACCACAGCAGCAGCAGGTTTATCAGTGGTGAAAGCCAGTGCAGCATCATGGCAAAGGAACTTGGACACAAATCAGGAAGTCCCCAGGTTGAACTCACTAGGCAGACTTAAGACAAGCTCAACTCAGGCAGGGCAAGCAGATGCTCTTCCGCTGAGCCAGCACATCTCCCCTCCCCAAGGCCCAATGATACTGCTGCGGGTGTCCCTCCGCCAGCCTCTCTGGGATGCCCCTGTGGCCTTCCAGATTTTGCTGCACTCACCGTATCTGTGCTGGCAGATGAATCCCGTGGCCTCAGATGGTGGGCGTGTGTTGCAAGGCCTAGTCTTCCACATCCCGTGTCTGGTGACATCCTCTGGCTGGAAACTTAGCACCACACACTGACCCAGCACCTTAGATGGGGCTTCTTCTAGAAAGGAGGAGGACTAAGGGTTGCTAGATACTTTTGCTCCTAGGCAGGGCAACCACCTGGCCTCTTCAATGGATGTCTCAGAAGCCCCTGCTGTTCCTTCAGTGACGCTGCTGCTGCGCCATTGTGCTTCAGTCACCCCACTCCATCCCAAAGGACCACTTCCCCAGAGGGAAGGGAGTCAAGGCCTTCAACCCATTCCTCCTCCCCCATGACCTACACCACACCCATTTTGCAAGCAGAAAGGGCTGGAAATGACATTTAAAGGCCTTCAAAGGCCTTTGGAGGGCTGGGGAAGCCCTCACTAGCCCTCCAAAGGCTTTTTAAGGCCTTTAAACGTCATTTCCTGCTTTTAAAATAACTGGAACCCTTCTAAAGCCTCCTGAAGGTGGGGTCACCCTCCTGAGGTGGCTTCTGGAGTGTCCAGGTTGGGCCAATCCTGTGGACTGGGCAATCCACGAGTCCTGAATCCATGGATACAGAGGACCAACCTGTATATCCTTACAAAACTGATGGTGTGGCTTGACAATTTTAGTGCCTTGTCAGTGTGCTATGAGATGAAAAAGGTAGAAAAATTGCTCCTCTTGAGAAACAGAAAAAAGCTTACGTGGATGCCACCGGAAATAGGCCGAGGACAAGGAGTCACTCCACTTCCACCCAGCCCCAAAGCGCAACCCGATCCACATGTGCCAGCCGTCCTCCACAAAGGCATCTGCAAGGCAAGTAGCAGAACCACCACTGACAACCTTTCAATCAGGGTCTCTACCTAGTCTCGCAACTTGCCTTAATACACACAAGTCAAACCCTGGATGGGCATTTAACCCCGCCCTTCCCATGCGGGTCAGGTGGCAGAAAAGGAATATCTGAGAGCAGCATATACATGCTCAGGCACACACATGCCTGTCCTTCACAGTGCCGTTCTCCCCTGCCCAAATTTGCAAACCTTGACAAGCAATTGCACAATTCTTCCAGGCATAGGGCGGGGAGCAGTGGGGAGGAGCATAGTTTGACCCTAACTTTTCCCCCACTAATGTGCACCCAAGTAGACTTAGATATAATCAAGAATATTTTCTTGATTCTCGAATCAAGAACTTGGAGAACAGATTTTTTTTTTCAGGGCAGGACAGCAAAATGTCATTGTACTTTCAGGGCAGCAAGACTGCTTTCTAGGAACCTCTGCAACACCTTTTAAAAGTTTTTCTGTCTTTCCCCTGAAGTGACTGGGGTGGGACAGGCATCACGTAAACCTGGAACATTTGAGTTAAGACACACACACACAGCAACAACAAAAGCCAGGCAGCTGTGGGGCAAACACAACTGAGGTTTCTCTCTCTATAATGTGGATATTACAACTTGCTAGTTCGCATGAAGTTTTAGACTGCCAAGAACCCCTGAAGGTGAAGAACCAAAAGGCAACCCGAACTGGCAAGTAACCTGCTTCGACTTTGCGTCTGCTTACATGACAGGAAGGCATTCTCCTCCTCATCGTGAATGGTTGCCAAGTGCTCCCCAGATTCCTGGCAGAAAGACTGGGCCTCTCTCCATGACCTCATTTCCCGGAAGGATGGGAAATGGAAGGCATAGCAGTGGGAGCGGAAACGGACCTTCCTAACAGAGCCAGGGAAGGCATCTAGAAAACAGCAAGAGAGAAGATGGGCATTTCCAGTCTTTCTTGTGCAAGCCCAGCTGTTGCTTTCGTGCTTACATGCCATCTTCCATGTGCTTTTGGGACCAGCAGACAGATCCTACTCATTTTATCCTTTCCTATTTCCAAGGTGATTTGTTGTGTCTGGGCATGGGTGGGGGGGGGAGAGAGAGAGAGAGAGAGAGAGGCACTAAAAACTGTTGTGGTGTAGTGGTTCATTATGCAGATGTGTCTCATAGCAGACTTTGTTAAGAAACATGACCTCTGAAAGATGGGGAAAATGCAAGAGGGCAGCTAGAGGATGGTGACAGGTTGCAACCCCCCTGTAACAAGACAGTGAACAAAGTGCCTCAACACCAGGAAGAAAATCTGGAAGAGCCCAAAGAGAGGCCAGGGTCTAAAATGCTGAAGAAACTGAGTGCAGAGCTATAGACAGGTTTAATATCACAGTGGAGAGGTCTGTCCCTGGTTACTGTGCCATGGGACCTCCACATTCAGGGCTAGTGTACTTCTGAAAACCTGGTGCTGGGGAGCAACAGAAGGAGCTGGGACCTTGTTTGCAGCCTTGCTATGGGCATCTGGTTGATCATTATAGGAAAGGAGATGGATCTTCAACCTGATCCAGCAGGGTCCACCTTACATTCATTGGTCATGATGATTAGGATAGACAGAACCTTCACGTTCAGGAATCTAATTTACATCTAATTACCAGATTACGTGGGGACTTTCTCGAAGCAGCTGGTTGGCCACCGTGGGAAAGAAACAAGATGCTAGACTAGGCAGATCTTTGGTCTCCCCTGGCATTGCTCTGTTCTTAAATGCAGCACCTTAAAGTCCCCCAATTTCACTTTTTTTACAACATTCCCTTTAATGTATGCTAGTGGATTTTTTGTAGGCTGGGAAGTGGGTGGTGGTGATGCAGCCCTGTTGCTTTCCCTAGAGAGGTTTCTTTCTGCCCGTACCTCTTGCCTGCATCTCACAGATGAAGGAGTTGTTGGCACGGCAGTCCCAGTCTCTCCACTGGCCTGTGTAGAAGCCCACCAGCTGTACACAGCGTCCTTTCTTGGGGTGCCCATGGAGCCAGTTGCTGAAAGAAAAAAGAGCAGGGTTCAAGACGCATGAAGCGAGCTGGAGGAAAGTCCAGAAGCAGCAGCTGTTTTAATAGCTAGCATAACTGCAGAGCTCACGTCACACCTGTTCTTCTTGAGCCCCACTTGTTGCCAATTTGTCTCCAGGCTTAAAGCTCTCCTTAAAAACCCAGGAGACTTGAGGTGACGGCAGCGGTGGCAGCAGCACCACCACCATTCATATAGTTCCAAAGTAGGTGGGGCCATGGCTCAGGGATGGAGCTTCTGCCTTGCATGCAGTAGGGTTCATTATTGGGCAGCATCACCTGGCAGGTCTGGAGAGTCTCTGCTTGAAGTCCTAAAGAGTTTCCATTAGACAATACTGAGCTAAATGGGTTGATGGTCTGACTTGCTGTAAGGCAACTTCAAACACATGTTCAGCCTTCCTAAACTCTGAGGAGGAGAACTTTTGGGCAGTCTCACTCACTGTCAGGCTGGGGGTAAATAAGCTTTTTCGCAAGAGCTTCAAAATTCAGCTTCTCAGCAAGTTGCAACAGACTTGGGAGCTTGTCCCTCTTAAGCATGGCACAAAATTTGCCTCTCCCAGATCTACCACAAAACAGAGAGTTACACAGCCACGCCAACTCTGCATGCAAAGCAAAACACAAGCAGGAGAAGCGAGGCCATGATTCTGCAGCCTCTGGAAGGAGCATTCCACCACCAACACCAAATACTGAGCTTCTCTCTTACCCGGTGCTCCTCAAACCATGGCTCAAGACCCAAATTCTGGTGGGTTCCACAGAGCCTCTGATGAAAACATGGATGATAGAAAGATCAGATAACTCGCCTCAAGCCCTGAGGCTATTCAAGAATCTGATCACTACTAACTGTCCTGCAAAGGGCTGAACTCCTGCAGTTTGCAAGCTTGTATAAAATATGATCAATGTGTGAGCATCTTTTTCTGGTGTGATTTTTTTCCAAGTTCATCAATGATAGGTAGTGGGTCAAGTGAAGGCTGGGTCACAGAACTAAACCCCTCAAGCCTTGAGGCTATTCATTAGGGCTGCCCCATTATGAGAAATGGATTGAGTTTTTTTTGCAAATAAATAAAGTATACTTGTAAATAAATAAAATATTTATTTCTAGATCACATTAAAAAAAAAAGTCTCATAAAACTGCTTGAGTCCTGATAGAGTATCATTTTAGAAAGTGGGTCCCAATGTTAAAAAGTTAGAGAACCACTGCTCTTACCTGTACCAGCTCTGTGATACTGGGCTGCCATCCATCCAGACAAGCTCAGCACTTTCCTCTTGCCATGCCAACCCTATCCAGTACTGCAAGGCAGGTCCCCTGACACCATCTGTAAGGTCCCTCAGGAACATCTATGCCAAGGCAGAGAAAGCTAAAGATAGGCAGGGCCATGTCCCCCAGCAGTAAATAAGCCACAGCTGAGAGCATGTCAGGGCATTCCAAGGCTGAATATGGAATCCAGTGGGACTGAGGCTGAGATATATCTTAACTGCAGGTAGTGAAGCATCCAGCAGACCTCCAGCTAGAGAGATATTATACTACAGTACTATTATGTATTTGGAGCCCCCTGTTAACCCTTCCCTCATCATATGCTTTGGCCCCAGCCTTCAGTTCAAGATCCAACAACATACAGCAAGGGCTCAAGGTTCAAAGGCATTCATTTGCTAGCCTGGTTTGGGGTAAAACCATCTATATTCCAGCCTAACCCCAACAGCCCTTTCCTGGAACACTGACTGGAACAAAATTGCCAGGTCAGAAGTTGCCCCCAACCTGAAATGCAAGACACAGGGCTTGGTGATATCATGTTTCTACATATTTTGGAGAAGAATTTTCCCAGTGGAAAAAACCGCAGCATTTTCTGTTTCAGAGTCATGTGTGAAATTCTTTTAAGGGCAATATTTTGAAAATAACATTGTGACAGCAAATTGCGGGGTTGCAAAATCATGCTGCCACCTTCCAGGCTGATGGGAGGAGACAGAGCAGCAGGCACTAAATTTTGAATGCAGGGAGAGGGTGAACAGCAGACAACCCTCCAAAACCCGTCCTTGGGCTGAAATTCCCATACCTGGAGACCCTGAGAAGGAAAGAACCAGGAAGCAAAATGAGAAGTGTCAAGGTGAAGAGCAAAAGCCTGGAACCTGAACCCCCAACCCCAAAAATGGTTTAGAGATTAGAGTAACCACATAGAAAGGGGAACAGAGTACCTCTTACCCTTAACCATTGCATAGAAGAGGGTATTTTGGCAGGTGCAGCTTTTAAAACCCTTCCATGTTGAGCTGCAGCTCCCAAAATTCTCATGGTTAAAGGTATAGACACTCTGCCCCCTTTGTATCAGGTAACCCTATTCAGAGAAGAGTTTTTAGCCAACCAGAACCCCAATTTTTTTTTTTTTTAAAGTCAGTAGTTTCATAAATCAAACCCTCAGCTTGCAAAATGCAGGATTCATGTTTTGTTTTCCAGTGGTTGTTTTTTAATCCTACTGTCTGTCTGGTCTTTGTAAGAAAGTTTTAAAAATTCAAACTGTTCTTTCAAAGAATATTTTATCCTCAAGTTAAATAGTTATCATTGTATCCATCTCAGAGGATCACATCACAAGCAAGGTATGATATTCTTTTGCAGGAAATGTATCCAAACCATTTACAGCCACCAAAGAGAGTGTACAGTACTGTATGTACTAGTTTTTCGTTAGCATCTGAAATGTAACTGAATGAAGAGCGGAAAAAAATACTAACTAACCTGGACTGGAACAGAACCACTATTTGAGAACAGTTCCAGTCCAATCCTATCAACACATTCCTGGGAGTAAGCCCCATTGACTCTAATGGGAGTTACTTCTGAGTAGCATGTTGGTAACCTTCAGTCTCGAAAGACTATGGTATCGCGCTCTGAAAGGTGGTTCTGGAACAGTGTCTAGTGTGGCTGAAAAGGCCAATTCGGGAGTGACAATCCCTTCCACACTGGGTAGACATGCATAGGATTGGGCTGAGTTCAACTCCCTGGCTACAGCAAAGCTACTCTACTAGTGATTACTTGTGAGGTTTCACAGACTAGCAGTGACGGATATATGTGTATCAGCACCCAAAAGGTGTGGCTTCACAGTAGTCAGAGTATTTACTCAGTGCACCAGTCACCTGCAAATATCTATACAATATCTAGAAAGTACCCAGATAAGGACATGAGTCACATAGGTGAGACAACAGTATAAAATGCCAGTATAGACTCACAATGGTGACTCAAAGCACCAGTCTGGCAGCCCAATCCTATCCACCCATTCCTGGGAGTAAACCCCATTGACTCTAATGGGACTTACTTCTGAGTAGATATGCACAGGATTGGGCTGTTAGTTAGGACCTGCCTGGACCCATCCATCCCTAGTCCGTCCTGGGCCTGCACTGGATTCCTGGAGGCCATATGAACCTGAAGGTACTGGAATGTCCAGGATCCAGCTGTGGCAAAGCTTATTTTAACAAGCTTGGAAAAGGAGCTAAGGTCTTGCAAGAAGTTCTGTCCAGCAACTCTGGTTTTGTAAAGGCTTGTAAAGGCTTTTGTAAAGGCTTGTAAACTCTGGTTTTGTAAAGCAGCCATCTCCATAAGTGCGTGGCAAGCTCTGCTTTAGAATCACCTGCAATGTTGGAGAACTGCAGTAGGAGTAACAACCTTAAGAAAGGCAAAGCAGGAAGATCAGACTTCAAATTAGGAGCATGAGTTGGCCAGTCTTCATACCAAGGCCTCCCTTCTGTTCCCCTCATGCCCAGCTAAAGCATTTTCAGTCCACAGGCTGCAAGAGCCACCTCTTACCTGCTTGCTGTAATCCTTGATGACGACCAGCTCTGCCTTTTGGTCCCGGCAAAAAACGCTAGCCTCGTTCCACGACAGAGCAGGGCCGGCTGGGACATAAAGGCAAAGTTCACCCCTGTACGAGATCCACTTTGGAGGGCACAACCCAAGCACTGCATGGAGAGGAACAAAGAAAATAAGAGGGCACTTTCCCATTAGGCAGGAGAAAAGTTTCAGTTGGGCCACATGGCAAAGATCTGCTTTTCCATACTGTATATCCACTGACAGAGTGGATAGGGAGATGCTCTTTACACTCTCACATAACACCAGAACCAGGGGACATCCACTAAAATTGAGTGTTGGGAGAGTTAGAACAGACAAAAGAAAATATTTCTTTACTCAGCATGTGGTTGGTCTGTGGAACTCCTTGCCAAAGGATGTGGTGATGGCGTCTAGCCTGGACGCCTTTAAAAGGGGATTGGACAAGTTTCTGGAGGAAAAATCCATTACAGGGTACAAGCCATGATGTGTATGTGCAACCTCCTGATTTTAGAAATGGGCTATGTCAGAATGCCAGATGCAAGGGAGGGCACCAGGATGAGATCTCTTGTTATCTGGTGTGCTCCCTGGGGCATTTGGTGGGCCGCTGTGAGATACAGGAAGCTGGACTAGATGGGCCTATGGCCTGATCCAGTGGGGCTGTTCTTATGTTCTTATGTTATATTTGGTTTTAATTCAATTTTTTTTTTTAAACCATGTATTTAACAGCATTGGTTATGGCTATGTTCTGTGTAGGCTCTCTTCCCCCCTTTTCACCTCCTGGCATCCCCCAGCATCCTCTCACCAGAGCTTGTGAGGACCAAACCCAGTGCCACCTGGATCGCCTTCTGGCACAACTCCGCTCTGCCCATAACAGCCAGCCTGTTGCCCTGAAATCAGAGTGACATAAGTTAGCATCCGGCGATACAAATTCCCCTCTGGATGCATCTCCAAGATACGCAGTTCCTCATGCCCTTCATTCAATGCAATTCAACCAGTTTGTCTGGTCAAGTTGTGCTGGGCAGACCTCAGACTTGGCACAGGTTCTCCAGTTACTCCCGATGCAAAATGCCAGTGTGGGCTCAGGGGGGGCAAACATAAGAGTTAGGGGACAAGATACCTCCCTGGGCACAAACTTGCTTAGCCTAGGAATTTGTTTTCAGTGCTGCAATGGAGTTCACAGTCCTCACTCGCACACACAAAAATCATTCCTGGGCTTCCCCTTCCAACCTTAAAAACTTTTAACACTCTGCTGTATTCAGGGTGATAAGAAGGTTGACATTTCCTCCAATTTTTTTAACATACTTGAAGATGAAATGGGGTTTCTAACCCTTTTTAATAGCGGCATGTATTGAGTTGGAGGAGGTAGTTCTTATTCTATATTACTTAACACTGAACCCAAAAATGTGATACCACCACAACCCCCCAGAAACCCTTCCTGATTTGGGGTACTCCCTAGTCATCATTAATCAAAAGTAGGGGTGTGGGATTTTTGGTGATATTTTCCCCCAAAATTTCTTAATTAAAATAGCAAATGGTGCTGTTACATGTTTTTATTTGAAGGGCACATATTAATAAATGAAAATTATTCATTATAATCGCTTTTAAAATGTACTAGGTAGGTGTTAGAGGTGATATTGTGTCAGCAGAAGCAGCCACTTCCTAACTGGAAAAATAATCTATTTTGATGTTTTGTGTTTTTATTCAGATATTTTAACACCAAAAAGGCGGTGTTTTGTGTTTTTATGTGTTCTTAACAAACAAAAACCCAAAAAAACCACTCCTAAGCAAGTAGTGAGTCTCAATTAGGCTTCTCTTTAATTATGACCATTATTATATAGTGGAAACCTATACATTACCTATTTATTATATAGTGGGGACCACTATATGTCCACTATTATACAGTGGTGTTTTTTTTTTCTTTTTTAATTAATGACCCTAGTGGTGTTTTTTTTTTTTTTATTAATAGCCCTAATTAATGGCCTCTGCATTTTTTAAAAATTAATTGGACCTGGGCACTATAAATACACAAGCACACAAACACACAACTCAGAACAAAACACACCGAGAGAGCCAGGCTAAAAAAATGATTAAATGATTTTTAAATGATTAAAAAAAGTGAATAAATGGCAATTAACTAACGGCTACAGTAAGGTTGGTGAAAGAATTATCAGGTTCAGGAAGTGCCCTAAACCACCATTAACATTAAAACAGGCTTTGTTTTGAAGTAGATCTCACGGCCCTTGACCACTTTTACCTCACAACAACTCTAGGCAGGCTTTGTTCTGAAGTAGGCCTCACGGCCCTTGACCACTTTTACCTCACGGCAACTCTAGGCAGGCTTTGTTCTGAAGTAGGCCTCACGGCCCTTGACCACTTTTACCTCACGACAACTCTAGGCAGGCTTTGTTCTGAAGCGGTCAGCCAATAGGCCTCGCTAAGCTCTAAATGGGGCCTGAGTTTAATTACCATACAAAATAAAAGCGTCCCTAAGAAATTGGTTGTTAAAAATACTCGGACTGTACAAAACAACAACAACCCCACACAACCAGGTTTGTGGCGGGGGGGGGGGTCAGAAAAACAACACAATGTGGCAGCAACATCTGCCCCTCCTCCCACATGCACACACTCCACGTGGCCAAGCACAGTCCGTCCACCATGGAATGGTCACTTTTTGTGTGTGTGGAAGGCCAGTTGTGCTTTTAACTGTTCCAGAGATGGGAGGGAATCCAACAGGTGCAGCTTTCCCTTCATTATCCCTTTCTGGGATAGTTGCGCTTGATGCATTTCTGTCAGATGTTGCTGAACTGCTTTATTATAAATAAATATAATCAAATAGAGCGTATTAGAATTAATGGACACACTGATGGGTGTGTGTGTCTGCGCACAGGTACACGATTTTGTGTCGCAGAGGGTTCAAAATGGAGTCACTCCTGTCAACACTGTTCCTGGCCTGTTTTGGGCAATGGTTGGCAACACAACCTCATCCTGACACAGTTTTGATTTGTAGGGAAATGGCAAGAGATGAACTTTGCATTTCAACCCTTTTTTTTTTTTTTTTTTTTTGCAGGATGTCAGCCCAATTCTATGGATGTCTACTCAGAAGTAAGTCCCATTAGAGTCAATGGGGCTTACTCCCAGGAAAGTGTGGATAGGACTGGGCTGTGTGTCACCAATTTCCCCTCTCACACGGAGCAGAGTATAGTCATTTTATATAGGCAAGATGATGCTATGATAAGATAAAAATGCACATGCTTTACAAGGTATACCAACAGACACATTTGCAGAAAGATGCACACTTTTTTTTAATTAATTAAAAACCCATCGGGATGTCCTCAATGCACATGCGCATGACGCATCCAGGAAAAAAAAAAGAAATTATTTTTAGCTCTGCGTTGTTTATTTATGTCACAGGTGTCTTGACTGGGCAAGTGACGCGGTTCAGGTGTCCTGGGATGGGCTGGATTCATCGCTTTGTCACTTTGAACCTGGATGTGCAGTGATATTGATTTAAAACAACTAAACACACAGTTCAATGAAACCGTCTCCGTTTCAATCTTGGCAGCCGGAGTTCCTTAAATCCAGTTTATAGTCCACTATGGTCAACATTTCCTGTGATCAGTCTGTTCTATGCGCATGTGCACCTGTATGGACATCAGTGAGACCAGTGAAACTTTTTGAACAAAGTTTCCAACTTTGTTGACCTGTTTTGTGCTTGTATGTCCATTTTTTTCTCTGTCGTCGCCAGCAGGACCTCCTTCCCTTTAAATTGTTCACATTTTGTACTGTACATTGTTCCCCCAAGTGTTAGCAGCAGGTTAAAAAGATGCATATGCAATTGTTAAAAAACAAAAATCTCACACCTTTGCTATCACAGCAGCCCCATACTAACCTGATATATCTCCCCCACCCCACCCCACCCCAAAGATCATTCAATATCCACCTCAATATCAGAGCTTGGAACGGGTCCTTGCATGACCTGGTGGAAGGAGCCAAGCCACCAGGGTTGGATCTATTACCCAAGTCCAGTTGCAAATTAGATTAATTCTTTGGGTTCCGCAAGGGGCTATAGAGATCAAAGTCCACAAGGAGAGGCCATCGGAAAGGAAAGGAGGTGAGGAAGGCCGACCAAGCGGAAAGCCCTGGAGATGTTCTTGCTTGCTACCTGCCATCACATCATATTCAGCAACAGCAGTTCTCCTTCCTTGGAAGCATCTATATACTGCTCTATCTGTCAAATCAAAACTTTAGATATAGGCTGATGGGTTCTGAGCTGTCTGTGACAGATCAGGAGAGAGATCTTGGGGTGGTGGCGGACAGGTCGATGAAAGTGTCGACCCAATGTGCGGCGGCAGTGAAGAAGGCCAATTCTATGCTTGGGATCATTAGGAAGGGTATTGAGAACAAAACGGCTAATATTATAATGCTGTTGTACAAATCTATGGTAAGGCCACACCTGGAGTATTGTGTCCAGTTCTGGTCACCGCATCTCAAAAAAGACATAGTGGAACTGGAAAAGGTGCAAAAGAGAGCGACTAAGATGATTACGGGGCTGGGGCACCTTCCTTATGAGGAAAGGCTACGGCGTTTGGGCCTCTTCAGCCTAGAAAAGAGGCGCTTGAGGGGGGACATGATTGAGACATACAAAATTATGCAGGGGATGGACAGAGTGGATATAGAGATGCTCTTTATACTCTCACATAGCACCAGAACCAGGGGACATCCATTAAATTGATTGTTGGGAGAGTTAGAACAGACAAAAGAAAATATTTCTTTACTCAGCGTGTGGTTGGTCTGTGGAACTCCTTGCCACAGGATGTGGTGATGGCGTCTAGCCTGGACGCCTTTAAAAGGGGATTGGACAAGTTTCTGGAGGAAAAATCCATTACGGGGTACAAGCCATGATGTGTAACCTCCTGATTTTAGAAATGGGCTATGTCAGAATGCCAGATGCAAGGGAGGACACCAGGATGAGGTCTCTTGTTATCTGGTGTACTCCCTGGGGCATTTGGTGGGCCGCTGTGAGATACAGGAAGCTGGACTAGATGGGCCTATGGCCTGATCCAGTGGGGCTGTTCTTATGTTCTTATGTTCTTATGCTCTCAGTCAAGCAGAGCTAGGGATGTTCTGGCAGAGAAAAGTGGGTCACCTTGGAATTGCAGGCTTTCCGATAGCTGTTCCCGTAGCCACTGGAGGAACCAAAGCCCCAAGTTTTAGTTTCACTGGGGACCAAGCCCTGCCACCAGGTCAACCTTGGAAAGCTGCAGTCGTGCCACAGCAAAGACACTGGTCACAGCACCCACTCTGCGGGAAGTACGACTGTGGCAATGCTTCCTGGCACAGGCCTGTGGGTTGTTGCGTGATTGGCTTCTCCTTGGCAAGCATTTTCGAGGTCAGCTCGGGCTCCATCTTGCCCACCACTCGAGGGTGCTCCTTCTCAGACTTGACCGCTAAGAAGGCCGTGAGGTCCAGGTCAAGCATGGTTACCCCTCCACGGGGAGTGGGGGTGTTTTGGCGGCACTGCGGGCAGGGGATCCACCACTGCTCGTTGGTGACAATGTTGAGGCGCCTGATGCAGGCCTGGCAAAAGGTGTGTCCGCAGTAGAGCCGGCGTGGCAAATGGGCCGAAAGGTCATAGGAGCAGTAGCAGATGATACAGTCAATCTTGTGGTTGCTGCGGCTGTCAATGAGAGCTTGAGACTCTGGCCTCAGTTCTTCTGCGGCACTGCTTTCGCTCTGCGGACACTGAGACATCCTAGTGGGCAGAGACAAAGACAAGCATCCTTTAGTGCAAGTCCAGACTCTGGGAAGAGCTGCATTCATACAGCACAACCCTGTACAGGTTCACTCGAAAGCCCCACTGACTTCAGTGGAACTACTACCTCTCAGTCCATGTGCATAGCTCTGCAGCCTCAACATCACCTCAACCCCCCAGAATTGCCTGACCCAAAATTGCAGTGTCGTGATGACATCAGTGCCAATTACATCTGGGTTATGGCACTCAGAGTGGCTGTGAGGGGGTGCAGGAAAAGGTGCAGGAGAATGGGGTGCCGGAGAAGGCACCATGGGCAGGGACACATGGCAGGTGGCCGGCTCCGCCTTTGCCTCTGGATCCACCATTAAGGATGCGGGTTGGCACCCCCTTTAGGTGTGGTACACGGGGCAATGTACCTGCTGCCTCCCCTTAGCTATGCCACTGCACCCTGTTGAGACTGCACAAGAGCTGTGGCCCCAATCTAGTGGCTCTACCTAGTTCAAAATGCCAGCCAGCTGCCCTGCAAAGCTCACAAGTAGTTTGCCCTCCCTGTGGCTTGCTCCAGTAGTAGCAAGAAATTAGCGAGCCCGGGAATTTTGCGAGGAAAACTACTTGTAGAAGTCTTACCTTCACAGTCAAGACAAGAAACAACTGGAGCAGCAAGCAGTGGACTCCATGCCTGGGAGGGGACACCTCAGCTCCAAGCTGGGACCTGCAGGCACCTGCTCCTCCCGCTGCCCTGCTGCCAGAGCAACCTGCATGCAAATATCTGATGGGGAGGCAACGTACCTTTCCTGCTCCTCCTGCATCCTCACAGCTCCCTGGCGCACAAAAATGGGCCAGCACCCCAGCTCAGCGCGGTGCCAGAGGTCCCTCCAGAGAAATCCCTCTAGGCAGATGGCCTCTGTGGGGCTTCGCAACACATCTCCCCACACAGAAGCCCATCACTGGCTTCCCACTCTGGTAATTATAGGAGGTTCACATTTCATGCACAGTCGTGCTACTGTATCTGCCACAAGGAAGCCAACCTCCCCGGATAGAGTTACTCTTGCCCTGGCTGACAATAGGCTGTGAAATACAATAACACACTCTTGGGCCGCCTGCCTGCCTTCCTGGGCAGAGCTTCATATACATCTCTGCGGCAGCTTCGCGGATCTCATTAGTAAAACAAGCTGTTTGCTAGAAGTCCTTAGGCTCTGGCTGGCATGCTGGACAGTCCTACCAGCCGAAGCTTTCAAGCAGCCTTGGCCTTTGGTTGCCCTCTATTTTGCCACACTTCCGGCCACTCTACCTAATTTATAATCCTCGGTCATCACCAGGCATGGAGAGGTATAAAATTTGCCCTCCGGCGGTGCCGATTTCACTGTTTCTTTTTCTAGTAGCTCACCATCGAGGAGGAAGGGAGAAGAAGTGGCCCATGTGTTGACTTAGTAAGTAGATCAACAGAAAATAAAGCAGTAGAACCAGGAGCCCGTGACTGGCACTACCACCACCACCGACGCAAATTAAGAGGTGACCCTATTCGCAGAGGCACCCAAAGCTTGTGCAGAAGGAGAAAGCCACCCACTCATGTCCAGGACAGTACAGAGATTTCCTGGAAGGGCTCCCAAGGAACATGCAGTCTTAGGGCCAGGACTGGTCTAACCACATTCCCCCTCCCATTACTGTGGGGCAGAAATAAAACGCATGCAGAATCCCGCTAAGCTCGTGGTCAACCAGATCTGTTCCAAGAGCGGTGATGGGAGGGGGTTCAGAAATTAAATATGTAGCCAGTGCTTTTGCACTGGAGCCCTTTAGTGCTGCAGATGCAGGAGCTGTACGCGGACTGGTTGCACCATTATTAGAAAAGGATCTGACTGGGGGCTGGTGAAATGCAATCCTGAAAATGAATGCACATGGTCTACCAGGAAGTGAAGGTTGGCACTACTCTTCCTTGTGAGAAACTAAGCACTTTTGCCCTCAACCCTTCCAGCAGGCGAGGTGCTTACAACAACCCTGGGTTGACCTAGTTCAGCCATTTTCAACCACTGTGCCGTGGCACACTGGTGTGCCGCAAGTGGTCCACAGGTATGCCAGTGGAATTAGGGGGAAGGTCATTTATTAGTAGGGCTCATGGGGATGTGAACCCTCCACTGGCAGCATGGTGTGCCTTGTCAATTGTAAAAAAAACCTGATGGTGTGCCTTGACAATTTTAGTGGCCTTGTCAGTGTGCCATGAGATGAAGAAGACTGAAAATCGCTGACCTAGCTGAAAAGACCACCCACAGAAGAGAGATCACAGGGACGCGAACCCCATCTCCTCAGGCAGTTCCCTGCTTTCCAGGAACAGAACAGCAGCTATGAGTGTTGGTTGATAGCAAGCATGTTTCTGGTTGCACATGCAAATTTGCCCCACCCAGAACATCAGCCTTGGGCAGCCAGCTGGACAAATCTAGTGCCCTGGATGCACCACACAGCTGACATCAGGGGAGCCCAGGCCTCTTCATCATCATGAACGCTGACCTCTGTCAACCTCCAAAGCTGGCATACCCACAGCAACATAAATTTGTCCAGGAAATATAAATATTTAACATCTACAGTATTCGCTTTGCCTTCCTACTCAGTGAACAGCAGAGCCGTGATGTTGCAGGAGAAAATCCTGCCCTCTCCAGGAACCACTGCGGTCCACCCACCCAGGAAAAGGTGACAAATGTCTAACCACTGGCATAGAAATCTGGCTATTTAAAACAACTATAAACATAAAAAAAAAAAATTCAAGACTGCAGTCAAGATTCACAAGAGTTAAACAGCAGTGCAATTACTACACTTTTTCTTTTGCCTTTCGGTTTTATTCAGGGTACACAATTAAACCAGTCATGAACATTATTTTCTGGTTCTTCCCCTTGACAACAGAATCCATTTTCTACCCTGGCAGTGCCAGTCTAGAGAAGCCTTGCAGGTGGCACCAATTCAATATCCCCACCCCTTCACCCTCAGGTACCAGTTGCTTATTGTATTTTTTTGCAGGTGAGCCTGGGCACTGCAAAGCCCTGTTTTCAAGTAATCTAGAAACTGCCACAAGTCAGAGGTAAGGCATCAGATGGTCCTGGGTGCAGAACTTGGCACCTCCAGTTGTGCCAGGTAGTGTCGGGTAGCAGTTGGAGGGCAAGGCCAGTCAAAAGACAATACTGGGCATAGAGGAAGCAATAAGGCACCTTCATATAGTGACGGGGGATGGAGGTAGACTAACGCTGGCAGGGGAGTCTTTCTGCCACATATGCTGTTTGGCATGCAAGGAGCAAGTGACCTTCAAAGCAAGCGTCCTTGGAACTTTCGACTCGCAGGCCACGGTCCCAGAAAACAAACCTTGCACTGGCATTTAGTTAAGATAAGGAAAGGCAGAAACCTCTTGAGAATGCGGAAAAACTGGGCAAGTCCAGGAGGGGTCCAGGTGATCACAAGCTAGCTGTGGGTCCAGGTAGCTATTCCAAAGCTCAGCCTGTACACAGGACGTCACACACGGGTCTGCGTGTGTGACTGAGGACAAGTCTGTTCAAAGTCAAACTTCTTTATTTCAGTTGTGAATGTGCATTGATTTTCTATGGTTGTTTCATAACCCCTTGACAGCTCATATTCCTCCGTGTGGGGCAGCAGGGTGTGGAGGAGGGCAGTGACCAGAAAGAAGGGCACTCTAGCCAACTCTCTTGGCCCAGAAGGACCAATGTTATAAATTTGACTCCTAGATCATCTCCGCTGCCTCTTAAAGATGGGGGTGGGAGGAACAGCGAGGGTGGGGTCGTCTGGAAGGAACTGAATGCCAATTAACTGTTAGTGATGTGCCAACAACCAAACCAGTTGGAGTCACTGGGCGGACATTCCAGCAAGAGAGGGGTGGCAAATTGCCCCCTGTACTGATGTAGAGGAGCTAGGAGATGACACAACAGCATTTTGCGCAGCAGGGGCAGCACTTTCTGCAACAGGGGCAACAGCAGTGACTGTCACTGGGGGCAGGGGGCCCATGGCTGTTCCAGTGAAATGGCTCTGGGGAGCCTCCGCCGGGCACCTTGAGGCTGGCATAGGGGTTGTAAGGCACGGCCCAGGACTCCTGCGTTTGGATTTTCTGCTCGGCCCACCCGCCATAGTCCTCCTGCTGGCTGGCCTCCCTCGCCTTCTCCTGGGAGGCCGTGTACGTGGGCAGGGTGCTGGGGTTGAAGATGACCGTGTCTGGGGTCAGGTCTTCGCCCAGGTAATACTTCAGGAAGCCGTCCCTGAGCTGGGCCCGAGGGATGGTCACGCTAGCGTAAGGGTTTTCAATGGTGTTCCCCTGATCCATGGCTCCGCCGAGGGAGGGCAAGGCCGCCACTGGCCAGCAAAAATGGGCTGGAGGAGCACTTCCTGTGTCAGTGGGAAATGAAGTTGCAGCCCAGAGCTCCTCAGCACACTCTGATGCCAGCTGTGGCCCGGAACGGTGGGCTGTCTAGCCGGCAGCCGCTTCTCCACTTCACCCAGTTGCTTAAACTCTAGTGGATCACCCTGCACCTAAGAAAAGAAAGTGGTTTCACAGTTACTACCATTGCTTCCCCAGCACAGTGCTCTTCAACCTGTGGGCTGTGACCCCAAAGGGGTCGCGAAACCTCATTCGGGGGGAGGGAGTCACAGCAACCTTTTGAAGCCTGTGCAAGAGGACCCAATTCAATCGTGGCGCTGCCTTATCAAAACTAAGTTATTGCTATGATCCCACACAGCCTCTTCTTGCTATCTTGCCCCACAGCTTCTAAGGCTGGCCCCAGTCAGGCTAGTACCTCAGAGGATTATAGTGAAGACACAAGAGGTAGGGGGGAAACAGTGTGAGCAGGGGTGGGGAGTGGGTGGATCGGATCCCAGGAGAGAGGTGGGTCTCCAGTCTGATACTTTGCTTGTTTGGGGGGTCGTGGCACAAAAAAGGTTGCCCACCCACACAGCCCTCTCCTCCCTCCCAAGTTCTTCTGCCACTCCATCCCGCTCTTTCTGTGCAAGGGCATGGAGAGGCAGGGGGAAACTGCACTTGGCATGGCGTGGTCCCTGTGTAAGCTGGCACCTGGGGCAGCTTCCAGTGTGGGGGGCTCTTGGATAGCCCTGGAGGCAGCTTGCAGATGAGGTGAGCCAATGAGGGCTGACCATCATCCTGTTTGTGCGCAATCGGCAGCCCGTTTGTTTACTGCTCACCTTCTCCTTCCTGCAAACCCTGCAGCAGGTCTGGCGGAGGTGCCCTCAGGCAAGCGTCCAAAACCAATATTTTGAGTTTTTCCACCGCCACTGAGCTGAGCACCTCCCCTGGCGACAGTGGTGACGAGGAATTCAAGAGGCACCCAAGACTGGGAAGGAATTTGGGGGGAGGGCAGGAGAAGGGAGGCAGGGCTCTCCCCTGCCAGGTCTGCCTTTCTCAGCAGCCTGACATGGCAGAAGCACTTCAGGTGACGTTTTCCCACCATGCCAAGGAAAGCCTTGCCCGTTAGTCCTTTGTATGTGCGCATGTGTTAAAAACAGAGGAGTGGAGTCAGTTGAGAAGACGGCTTGGACAGCTGTGACAAAAATGAATCCCAGAGTCAGCCAGGAAGCGCTACCGGTTGAACTCCAGCCCGAAAGCGCTCCTCCTAGACAAAGAGCAAGTGCCCCAAAGGTCAACATAAAAGAAAAGAAGGAGAAAATGATTCCTGCTGGGCACAGGAAGGTTTTTGCTTACGTTCCATAGCAAAATGCCATGTCGGTGGCAGAATCTCATCATTGTCGTCATCGTCATCAGTATTTATATAACGTTTTTCAACAAAAAGTTCACAAACGGAATCTGATCATCACAACAACCATCACATGAGAGCAAAGGGGGTCACACCAGCTGGGACCAGATTCTGCGGGAGGTGTCAGGGCTCCCAAATGACACAGAAGAAACAAGTTTGGAAGACTCAGGTTGGCACCAGGGGGAGAAAGCAGCACCTGTTGAACTTCCTTCCCAGTTTTACAGCACTCTCTAGGCAGAGGGGGGTCCAGGGCTCGCAGGCAGGTTCTGCAGCTCAGCCTTGCCTCCGAGGCGGCTCCAGCCACAAACATTTGCTGTACCCCCCAAACTCATGTGGGGGCGAGGTGTTCTGGGAGGGCAGCACAGTGTTGGGAGACCAGAACTCAAGCCACGAAGCTTCCTGGACCGCCTTGCGCCAGTTGCCTCTTCCTGGGCTGAGCTACCTCGCAGGATTGTTGTTCTGAGGCTGGGGGGGGCAATGGCCAGGGGCGCAGTCCAGAGCGCCTTGGAGGGGCTTCAGTCCCTGGTGCCCCCACCTGCTGCCAGCCCTCGCCCAGGCTCCCTCCCCAAGTCCTGCCCCTTGCCAGGGTCTTGCCAGGGCTGACACAGGGCGACTCACCGCGGATGGGGCGCCTTCCCACGCGCAGTCCCAGCTCCGGAGGGAGAGCCTCTCCTCCTCCTCCTCCCGCGCCTTCGTGCCACCTGGCCGGCCGCCTCCCTCCAGCATAGACTTCGGATGAGGTCACCTTTGCCTTCCCCTTTCTCCACCCAAAGGTGCTTTCCTCGCGCCCCCCCCCCCCCACTGGCTCTTTCTTTGCCTCCTAAATGCATTTTTTAAATGGGAGGGGACCCAAAGACCATTAAGGGGGAGGCCCGGAGAGAGGTCTGACCAGGCAATTGACGTCATCCAATGACGTCATCTCCCCACCTATCCTTACCTGTCAGGTAAGCATTTTTCAGGTGTGGCTGGCAGGGGATGCAGGGGGGTGACTGACTTCTGTCTGCAGGCAGAGAACCGGATGCCTGCTGGGAGGGAGGGAGGGAGGGAGGGCAGCAAGGCCAACAGGCAAGAGGCTGGCCCCTGGGCATTCCTGGCTTATCTCCCCCCCCCATCCTATGCGCCAAGGTCTGTCTACCCACCCACAGGGAAGAAATGCGGAACTAAACAACATCAGCAGAGCCCTGCAGGATCAGGTCAGAGTCCATCACGTCAAAGTTCCAGTTCCAGCAACAGCTGCCACTCAGACATCCCTAGAAAGCTCTGGAAACGAAAGCGATGATGGGCCCTTCCTGGCAGTTTGTCCTCAGCACATGGTATTCAGAGGTGGTCTGCCTCTGAACATGGAGGTTGGACACACTGGGTAGCCCTTATTCTCCTCCGTGGATGTGTCAAATCCCCTTTCACAGGCATCAGAGCTAGCAGACATCAACACATCTTGTGGCAGGCAGTTCCACAAGTTATTTCTCCACTGTATGAAGAAGTTCGTCCTTCTGTCCACCTGAATTTTCTGCCAATCAATTTTCATTATATGACCCCTGAGTGATATGTGATGTGGAAGTGCGTGTGTGTGTGTGTGTGGGGGGGGGGGGTTACACTAACTTCTGTCCACTATCTCTGCACCAACCCTGTTATTTTGTAAACCTATCATGATCTCCTCCCCCTCAGTTAACCTTTTTCTCATGTGCTTTAGGCATTCATTGCAGGAAATGCGCTCTGACTCCCTGGTTATTTTGCTGCCCTCCTGCACCTTTTCTACGCCTGGGGCTACTGGCAGCTTTTGTGACTTGGAGGATATCTTGGCAGGTGGCCCAGGAAGTGGATGGCTACACAACCAGCAGTAAGTCAACAACGCGTCACAAGGCTGTGAGGGCCCCGCCTGGGGTAAGGGAGGCGTTGCTGGGTAGAATTCAGCAGGTGAAGCCTTTCATATATGCTTTTATGGGGGGGGTGGGTTTTGTGTAGCAGACGGCAAAGCAGTGGAGCTGAGTCAAGGGGAGGGAGAGGAGATGTACCCTTGCACCCAACTGACAAAAGAGTAGTTCCCAAACTACATGGAGAAGGAAAAGACGGGAGAACAGGCAGCTTGCAGTGTTTTGCTCTTGATCCAGGGCAGGCACAAAAGCATCTGGAGCCTGGAGAAGGATGAAACGCCACCCTTCCTTACTAGCTGATGTGCAGGTCTCTGGACTGGAAAAGGACGACTTGCCCATCATCGCCCACTCTTCCACACGTCCTGGTCTCCGTCCCTGTCTTCGCTTTCCAATCCAAGAAGCAGGAGGAGGAGGAGTGGTGAAGGAGTGGAGTGGGAGCCCCCACCAATATGCCGGATCTGTGTGAGCCCACTCTGGAGTCCCTTAAAAAAAGCACAGAGCAGATGGCTATACTGGCCTTCGAGAAGAGATGACAATTTTAGAGCAGTTGGAGACAAAAATGGACCTGTGGAAAGTTTAAAAAACTCTGACGTAGACGATTGGAATTAAACGCAACAAACACCAACCACGTGTGTGATGTGATGTGCTCGTCAGAAACATCAAGAGCATGGCAATCAGTGTTTTAAATTACTAGCCTCCCCCCTAAGGAAAAATCAGACATAAAAGCATACCCATAGACACAGAACTGTAACCTTGAAATTGAGGAGGCAGGAGGACCCATCAAGCCTGAAGCTGGGTAGAAATGATGTACTTTGACCCCCCAACTCCCCCCCCATCCGATAAATCAGAAACAGCTCGCATCACTCACCAGCCACCGGGTACGGACTTCACAGCACCTTTTAAAAGAAAGACAGAGACAGTCAAACCATAGGTGATTCTGACTTCACTGAGCCACGGCGCTGGAGAGTCAAATGCCTCTTTAATACCAGTGGTTGTAAAGAAGGTCCCATTCCACCATCCTGAGAGACGGATAGTCTTCCTGCCCACACTGGATAAGGATTTAGAGACTCTTGCAGACCAATAAGTTACTTATTCAGGACCATAAAAGCGTTACTCTCCAACCAGCTGCCATACATTATCCCAGATGCGGTCAAGGCTGATCAAACAGGTTTTATACCTTGCGGACAACTTTCTTATTCTATCAGGTGAGCTTTAAATGCCATTTAACGCAGTAACACAAACAATTCTCACTGAGAGCTCAGTCCCATGGGCTCCAAGCGCTGGCAGTGAGCTCCAGAGCCGGCACTGGGTATTGTAAACATGCCGTAAAGCACATTTAGGGCACCCGGAGTGTAAGGAGCGATGGTACCAGCCCAGCACCAGTCACTGCTGAGCCCCAGCACTAGACAGATGCCTCCTAGAGCTCTGGGAGGAGGTAAGGGCCTTGGGGCCGTTCTGGGGCAGGGGGCGGGGGCAAGTTGGAGGAGGGGGAATCAGGGCAGGAGGGTGATGCAGGGCTCCCACCCCCTCCTGCTCCCCCCCAAGAAAAGAAACAGGGTGACAGCCAGATTGCACAGTGGCCACCACCGTGGCCTCCTCCTTGGTGACTTCTCTGGAAGTCCAGGATCCAACCACAGCAATGCTGCAGGTCAGTGAGCAGAACTCTTGCATTTTGTTTTGTACTTTCCCTTGGGGGGGGGGTTCCTCCTCTGGAGATGAAGGAAAAGATGGCACCCCCCCCTTGGCATAGTGCCCAGGGCAGGTGCCCTCAGGCTCCACCCTTGTTACACCATTGCCATGGAAATAGTTGAGGAGGCAGGAGGGGTGGCGCAGCTTGAGGGCTGTCTTGCCACACGCAGCAGGGGGTGCAGGGTAATTTCAACGTTTGGGGGGGGGGTGTTTTTGACGCTCTCAAAAATCGTCCGCCAACCTGTGACCCTGGAGCCAGCCTTGGCGCTGTTTATTTACAAGCCCATGAAACTCTTGACAAACAACGTGGTTTTCATTTGGCAGCAGCTCACAGAGCGTTTGCAGCACGCTGGACATCACCTGCACCACCCACCACTGAAGAGGGGAACCAAAATGGTTCATTCAGAACCCCGGATGCAGAGTTGCCGCTTCTGTTGTCCCGCACTTGCGAGCAGCACCGACGCTGTTTTTCCCCACACTGGACGCTTGGTCCTCAATCTGGCTTGATGATGGCTACACCAGTCATAAAGCCTCATCACCATTATGATCAGGAAGCAAGAAGAGAAACTTAATAGTGCCCAATAGGTGCCCATCACTGGAGAGGCCTGAACTGGTCCACAGTGATGGCATGGGCTTAATCCCCAGGTCACCAGACTGCAGTAGTGGATACCAACACCAGGGGTCGCCCCTGCCTTTGCTTTGGCCATCTGAGAGCTGCACCAGGGCTTCTGCCGGCCAAATGCACTGCTTCTGCGTCCCTCAGGGAGATGCATGTCCCATTTTCTCTCCCCAGCAGCTCTGAAAGATTGGTCAAGGTGAGAGAGGCTTGCCCAGGCTGCCCAGTGATTTGAACTGGGGTTTGAGCCCAGATCTCCTTGGTCTGGCTCACTGCTGAAAGTTCTGGGGTGTGGGTAGCGTTTGGTACAGAGACAGGTACATCTGGACCTTGGCAGCTGATCATTTGCATTAAATGGAATCGTAGACCGTGAGAGTTGGAAGGGAACTTGGAGGTTATGTAGTCCAACTCCCCTGCTCAAGAGTAAGTTATTCCCTTCTTCCACATGGCAGCCCTTCAGAGACTATCAAATCTCCTCTTAGTTTCCTCTTCTTTGAGCTAAACATCCCAAGTTCTTTTTTCACTCTTTGTCAGAGGACTTAATGGTTTCCAGACTCCTCTGAACTCACTCTGGTCTATCCTTGCCCTTGTTAAAATGTGCCCAGAACTGGATGCAGTATCCAGGTGAGAACTGACCAGGGCGGAGTTGGGCGTAATGATTCCTTCTCCTCTGGTGCCATCATCAGGTACAGCAGTGGCCACCCACTTTGGGGGGAAAAGGCCCAGCCGCAAAGGAGAAGATCTTGCTCAATGGAACCTCCATGTTCAGAGATAAACTACCTCTGAGTATCTGGTGTTGGGAGCATAGAACTGGGGAGGGGCTTCGTTGCCTTCATGGGAGCATCTAGTCGGCCACTGTTGGAAACAGCGACACCAAGCTAGCTTGCCTTTGGCACAAGAGGGAGTCCGTGTGCCAGGCAATGCGCGTGTGGAAGCCTCTGTGCACTTCTCCCTGGCCTTCTTCTATTTTTGCCCTGCATCCCCTCCTTCTGCGTCACGGTGTGTCGATGCTGTCAGATAAATAAAGCCCTTCTCTCTTGAGCTGCCCGAGCGAGCGCAAGGGACTCCCGTCCAAGCCGGCTGCCTGCCTGCCTGCCTGCCTCCTCCTGCCTTGGGCTGGATGGCAGTGACAGGGACGGCTCCTCTATCTCCAACACCACCACCCCCAGCATGCTTGCCTGCCGATCACGGGCCTGTCTGTCTCTTGCGGCAGGAGGATGTTTGGCACCGGCAGAACAGAGGAAAAGCAAGCATTGTGACCACCCACTGGGTGCTGGGCTGGAGGAGAAGCGGAGGATTTCCTGTCCTGGAACACACACTTCCACCCCTCGGCCTCCTCCCAGGGCAGCAGCCCCGAATAGCCACCACCAACCCTGCCTGGACCTGCCTCCTTCTTTAAGGCACACACACTGCATTCCAGGCTTAACCTGGGGCCAGTCCCCACGTCATCATCTCCAGGTGAGGGTGATGGCCTTTTCACTAGGCCTACACAAGAGCCAGAAGAGGCCCAGCTCTGGCTCCAGGCGTACAGTCTAAAACTGAAATAAACTGTTTTATTTCTGGGTTGGGATGTGTGTGGGGGGCGGCGGCGGCGGTGGTGATGGCTTTAGAAAATGAATAATAAAACAGGAAAGCTAAACTGGGGGGGGGGACCTTACCATGCACAGAAGAGAGGGTACCTTATTGCCCCAGCAAAGAGACCTGTCTTGTCCCAGAGGGATTCACAGATTCCTCCCTGCAAACCGGCCGTTTGCTTTCTGCGACCTCCCAGTGGCCTTCTGCAGGGAGGTATGTCGGAAAGAATGTGCCATGTCCCCTGAAGAGGACCCCCCCCCATGGCTTTGTGAAGTGCTGACTGGAGGCAGGCAGATGCCAGCCAAGCAAGGAAAACAAACGCGGAGAAGAGCTGGGGAAACAAGACCGCTCTGTCTACAGAGAGGGCCCAAACAAAGGGATGACGAGTGCGCGGCCCCCCTGGCTCAGAAGCCAAGAAGTCAAGCCCTCTTTCACAGGCAGCACATAATTGTCATTCTCATTATGCTTTTAGATGGCGGGGCCATGATATGTGGTGAGCCGAGTGGTGGGGAAGCACGAACATCAAGCCATAGGCCAGAAGGTAGCTTGGGGGCAGAGGCCCTCTTCTGCACGCAGAACGTCCAAAAGGCTCTATCCCCAAGTCCGAATCCCTGGAGAGCCTGCCACTAGTCATGCTTGACCCTACTGGACACGCTGACCAAGAATAGGACTCAGTATGCAGCAGTCAGGCTCTCAAAAGATGTTTTAAGTTGTTTACTTGTTTTTCTGTCACACACACACACACACACAAATCCAGAGTCAGAACAAGTATTTCCAATCCCAAGAATGTGCTGAATATAACATGCAATTAATAAGCAATAAAACAACACTTGTCCAACCCTCTCAATGGGGACTTGACCCCAGATCTCCTAGAGCACCACTTCAGTGACCTATTACTGAGTTACAAGCGTGGGACAGCTCTCTGCCCACAAGGAGCATGCAGTCTAAATTTAGATGGGCAGTAGGGGAGGAAGGCAGCAGAGGGAGAGTTTTGAAATAGAAAGCTAAAAAGAACATATCAGAGTTGGGACCGTCTCCCTGAGGAAAAGGAAAGAAAAAACAGCTGTTTCATTTGGATTTTCTGCAGGGATCCTTTTAAAGTACATTTCTGGCCCCGACTCAGAAAGTCAGCCCCTTCGTCTCCTTCTACATCCTGTATCTTAAAGGCAGTGAAATCTCCCCCAGTGGTTCTTTCCCCCAGTAAACTTAACGAAAAGGATGAGAGCAGCATGTTGCTGTTTAGAGCCACTCCAGACCCTCAAGAAGACCCACTGCAAACGTACAAGAAGTTCATCTGCAACCTGCTCTTTCCAGAAAGGGGCCTTGTCTTCCTTATTCAGCTCTATTGTATTTATTTGTTACAGTATTTGTATGCATTAAAATTGTTACGTGCCGTATTCGTACCTGTACAAAGCATTTTACATCTATATCTATCGAGAAGCGTTTTAACACCAACTGGACTTTGTTTTGGTTTGTTTCAGCACCAGGACTTGCAAGATTTCAGCTGCTGTGCAAGATAAGCTGTGCACGAGCCATGTGCAAGCTGGGGGGGGGGGACTTTCAGCAGCTCCAGCTTGAACGAGCAGGGCAATGGATATCGCCTGTCTGTGGCTGCATCTCATGCCATGTGTGGGTGGAGCTGCTTTACAGTGTTGCCTGCTCACATGACTGGGGCTCTGACACTTGTCTAGCCTCTTCTCCTTCACACTTCCTGTCCCCTTCTTTTTCCCTTCTAGCCCACACTTCTCTTCTCCTCCCCACTTCCTCCTCTTCAATACTCCCCTTTTTCACTTCAAATCCAAGGAGCTGGAGGAGGAGGAACTGTGGAGGTGGGTGGGCAGAGGTGGGCGCCCCCTGCCAATCCACCCAAGGGAGCTCACCCCCTCGGTCAGCCTTGTGGACAAGACAGCCCTGTTCCTACCCTAACCTGATAGGGACGGTTTTTTCTGCAATGTGCCCGCTGAGAGATTTTTCCATCTGGAATGTGTTGAGTTAAAGTAGCTCTCTCTTATCTCAGCCATGGTGCAATTCCTGGCCGACGGCCACGGTGAATGGAGCGCTGGAATGCAAAGGATTTCGTGGAGAATGGGGAAATGATGGCAGGATCAGGGTGAATGGCCGGGCCTCTCATTGCCTCGTGTGTGCCTTTCCATCATTTGGCTGTTTACTCTGGGAGGGGATTCACAGAGCCTGCTGAGCGCGGCGGAGACAAAGGGGCAGTGGCGTATCTAGAGAAAATGGTACCCATGGCAAGCAGGGGTGGTGCCCTGGATAGATGATCCCACTTGCCACACCCTAAATATGCCACTGCCCAAGGGAGGGGGCTTCAGGGCTGCGCTTGAGGCAGCACTTGGCCCCAGGGTTTGTGCAGCTGCGCCCAGGAATATGTGAAGCATCTACAGTACGGGTGGCCAAATGAAACCTCCATGTCCAGAGGCAGTCCACCACCCCTGAACACTTGTGTGCGCACTGAGGGAAGAAGCAGGATGTTGTCGGATGTTGACTCCGATCCTGACTGGAACGTTCTCCTTGCCTGGAGCGAGGGGCAGGCTGTGCCGGTCCCAAAGGAGGGGGCCCAGGAACTTCCTGGGATCTGACATGATCAGAACTGGCCCAGTCCTCACTTGGGGTGCTGAGGGTGCTCCGGCGGGCACGGGAGTGGCTGCTAAGCCCTAAAGACTGCGTCCCTGACACTCCTGGACACAGTGCCAAAGCCGGGAAGGAACAGGCCTGCGGCAGAAGCAGACCCACTGGCCACCAAGGAGTGTCTGGGAGCTCATCTGGATGCCCGCAGGACGCTTTCCATCCTGGTCTGAGCCTCAGCAGGATGATGCCCATCTCCTGCAAGGGGAGGGTCTTCTGAGCGTGTTGGGCCTTCCCTGCGACCCTCGGTGGGCTCTGCAGGGGAGGTCCAGCAGGCCTGGGCCCAAAGGAAACTGCCCTGGCTGGGGTGCCCTTCGGCGGGGCCACGCGTGAAGGCCCTGCAGCCTGGGGGGGGGTGGCACTGCCCGCTGCGGGAGGGCAGGGAGGAGGGGCGCGCTGCTGCTGCTGCCGGCGGCGCCTGCGAGGGGCACTGCGGCGCCCACGAGGTCTGCGCTGCTGCTGCTGCGAGGGGACGCGGCTGCATCACTGCAGTGCCGCTGCCTGGCTGCGGGCGGAGGGAGCGCGGGGCGGCGGAGCGGGCGCCCGGGAGCAGGAGCAGGAGCAGGAGCAGGAGCCGCCCCGGCAGCGCAGCCCCACCCCCGCCGAGCCGGCGCAGCCCGGGTACCACTCGCGCGGCGGCGGCGGCGGCAGCATCCTCGGGGGCTGCGGCGCGGGGGACGGAGCGCTGCCCGCCCTCCGCCGCCGCCGCGGCGGGTCGAGGAGGCGCAGCCCGGCAGCCGCCCGCCGCAGGGCCCGGAGCATCCCGGCGCGCACCTGCCCCCCCCGGGCCTGCGCCGGCCGCGGCTCTGCAGAAGGGGCGCCTCCGGAGCCAGCCTGGCAGCCCGCCCGCGGCAGGAGCATCGCCGCCGCCGCCCGCTGGGGTGGCACCAGCGGGCTGGCACCGTAAACAAGGCCCCGGCGCAGGAGCAGCAGGCGGGAGCCCGGCTGGTGAGCAGCACTGCGGGGGAGGGGGGGCAGCCGGGGATGGGGCCCCGTGGGGCCTGCGGGGGCTGGGCCTGCCTGCCTGGCCTCGCGAGTGGCACGCGGGCGGAAGGGCCTGGTGGGCAGCCAAGCCCCCCACGCCACCCCACAGGCCACAGCAGGGATGAGGCTCCGTGCCTCTAGGGAGAAGGGGGCAAGGCCCTGCCCCAAGGCGCTTCCATTCAGAGGAAGGGGTGCGTGTCAAGGCTGACCCAGGGAAGTCAGGCATGGCACAAGGTGAGACGCGCGGCAGACCCGGCGAAGGTGGCTTTCGAAAAGCAGCTTGAGTGGTGGGAGGGAGGCCCATCGCTGGCTACCAGCCATGATGGAGAGATGGCTGCTCCATGCCCAGGGCAGCCCAGCAGTGCCAGGTGCAGGCGGGAGGCTGGTTTCTCTGGTGCCTTGCTTGCTGTCATCAGCATGTGTTTGGATGCCCACCCGGCCCTCGGGGTTCTCGCTGCCTCCAAGCATGCAGGGTCCATTCAGATCCCCCACCACTTGCCCCTAGCCCCTGTGCCAGCCGCCATCACAAACACCCAGTGGCAATGGGTTCCACAGGCCGGTTATTTATTGCATGGGGAATTACTAGTTGCGCCCTTCCTTCCAGGGCACCGTAAATGGATTGGCCCTGCATTGCCCATTGGGCAGCCACGGGTGGCCGCTTAGGCAGAGAGGATGGAACACCATGGCCGAGCGGGGAATTCGAACTCAAGCCTCCCAGCTCCTTGTCTTGAACTCTGTTCGTGTCACAGTGGATCTGTTGCTAGCACAGCCGGTATCCAGATCCTAGGGAGTAAGCCTGGCTGAACACTGTGGGGCTTGCTTGCAAGTAAACAGGATCACCTGCTTTCAACGAGTAGCTTGTCCTGAGAGCAGCAATGGTGGGAATGGCAGTTCTGGACCATGTGCTTGCTCCTGCCTCTCCTAAGCAGGTCTTGCTGGTTGCAGCACCTTCTCAGACCCTGTGAGGCCAGAGGCAGTAGCAGGCCAAGAGGAATGAGCGCGTGGCCCATAGGAAGCAATGCCTCTTCACTTGACTTCCCTGGCAAGCCATTCCACTCCTGCAGTCTTATCTCCTCCACCTTAGGCTGAGAAGCTCACAGGCCCCACCGACAGAGGAGTGACCAGGCCTAGCTCTGCAGGCAGCGGCCACTGTGACAATTTGTGCTGTCCAATGTTTCCTGTTATCCAGGGAAACCACATTCAGCCTGCTGAGGAGTCCTGTGTGACTCACAGACTTCCGTTATTAACCAAACCAGTCGGCCCACATAACCTTCATCTTACTCTGGGCTGCGTTGCCCAACTCCTTCCTGTTCGGTTACATCTCCGTCCCGGCTGACTGTACGAGAGCTGAAAGTGCTTTGCGTGCATCAGTAACCGTGCAACAGCCCTGCAAGGTAGGGTTTGCGATGGTCCCCATTCTGCAGGTGGAGGGTGAAGGCAGAAGGAACGCCTATGGTTTTGTAGTGTCTGTGCTTGCATTTGGACCTGCTTGGTTGCTGCGTCTGCTGGCTTTCCAAGAGGAGAGTCCTGTGAAGCCCCCGAAGCCTGCATGCCCCGTCGGCCCAATGTCATTCCATCCTTTCAGCTTCTATGAGTCTGTTCTGCCGGAGGCCTGCAGTTCCCAGGGTTCCCCAGGGAGAGGATATGACTAATGAGCCGAGCCGAGCCTGGCATGTACATGTGGCTGCTCGAGAGGAAGGGCTGTGCGGGGAGCTGGCGAGCACTGACTGAGGCACAGCCATGCGCCGCAGCTCTTGACCACGTCAGAAGCGGCAGCAGAGCTTGGAAACTTCACCCATGCCTGGTGTGGGCTGTGTGTGCGCACCAGGTGTCAGATGTGTGAATGAGCAACCCGGTGCACCTTTCTGTTGTGGGATGATGATGACGTTCACTCAGTGAGAAGCCACAACCAAGCACTTTTTCCTCTCCCAAGGCCTAGCACAGCCTGCCCTCATTTCCTGTGCTCTTGATTTCTGGGGGTTCTCAACATGCTCAGAGGCAAACTTGTCCTTTCTCTAAGGACAGGCTTCTGGAGGAAAAGTCCATCAGGTTACAAGCCACGATGGGTATGTGCACCTCCTGATTTTAGAAGTGGGCTACCTCTGAATGCCAGGTGCAAGGGAGGGCACCAGGATGCAGGTCTCTTGTTGTCTTGTGTGCTCCCTAAGGCACCTGGGGGGCCACTGTGGGATACAGGAACCTGGACTAGATGGACCTTTGTCCTGATCCAGTGGGGCTCTTTTTATGTTCTTAGCACTCTCCTTCGGGAATGTCTGTATATGTTGCTGCACACGTACCTGCACATGCCTGATCTCATCTGATCTTGGAAGCTAAGCAGGGTCAGGCCTGGTTAGTACTTGGATGGGAGACCGCCTGGGAATACCGGGTGCTGTAGGCTTATACCATAGTCTTTCCAGACTGAAGGTTGCCAACCACGAGTTGCTGCACACCCATGCAGAGGCGTGACCCCCGACCTCCCTGGCTCTTCAGCAAGGAAAATGGGAAGGAACTGAGAGGCGCAGGGCCCCCCACTCAAACCCCAAATGACTGGCTGCAAAGTGCTGGGGCAGGGGGAAGATCACCCTCAGTGGTCAAGAGGGAAGCAGCGACAGACCCCAGTGCATTGTGGTAGGGAGGGCAGCGCAGGCTGTTGCAGTCGCATCAACCTACTGCAGCACACAGGGCAAGTGAAGCAAGACCTTTGATTGGATTGGCTGCTAAGGTATCACACTGTGCGAAGCCAGCTTCAGAGAGAGACAGAACTTTTCTCAGGTACAGCTGTTTGGAGGAAGGAGGTGTGGCCTGGTGGCTTTTCAGAAGAAGACAAGGCTTCTCTTTGGGGAAAGGAGGCTCCGGCCTCAGGGTGCAGGACATTCACTCTGGTGTTGCTTTGTTTTCCAGAGTGAGCCAGGAGGCAGGGCCCGTCCCCGGAGGAGGAGTTGGCGACTGCTTGGAAGAAGCCTCTGCCCCGTGCCCGAGGAGGAGGATGCGTTCCACCTGCGGCTCCTTCTCCTGGTGCCTGCCTCTGAGGAACGAGCTCCGCGGACGCCTGTGAGTGGGAGAGGCAGGGAAGTCAACGCTCAGGAATTTCCACAGCGCATTCTTCGGCTCTGTTGGGCTCTCCTGGCATGTGAACAGGAATCAAGGCCCTGTGGGAGAGGGCCGGAAGGCTTTGACGGCATTCCACCACCCAGAGCTGCAGCTTCAGCCTGACTCACCTGCAATCCAGGTGCTTTAACCCCGGGGGGGGGGGAGAAGCCAAGCCCAACCTGCCCCCGCTGTGCTGCTCTTCCAGCCAGTCTGTAAGGTGCAGTGCTGCAGGTGACAGCTCTGTTTTGGCACATCACAACCCTGAAGGCTCTGTTTGGCAACAGATTGCTACGACTTGGCTGCCGCGGTTTCTCCCGCACGCCCTCAGCCCCGCCACCCTGCCGCGTCAAGAACACGGGCAGAGCTTGGGGCCTGGCTCCACCGCCACCGTGACCCACCCAGAAGGCCCTGTGTTTGCCCCCTTTGCCCCAGGATGTGCCCCTGCTCCCGTGGCGTTCTCCAACACTGCCGCTTCACGGCCCACACGCGATTCAAAGCCTGGCCTGCCCCGAACCCCATCTAGCCTCATGCAGGAGACCCTTGGAGAACCCAGAGCAACGGACAGTAATGTTAAGAACCTTCTCATGTCATGTCTGAAAGGGCAGCAGGTCATCATCAAAATGGAGGCCATGAAGATCATCCACCCGGAGAAGTTCTCGGAGCTGCAGAGCTCCCAGTCGCGCTATGCCCCTGCGCCCCGTCGCGAGCCTCCACTCGTCGCCAAGCGGGCCTGGCCTTCGGAGTCGGAGATCATCGTCAACCAGGCCTGTGGGGACATCCCGGCTCTAGACAGTACCCCTGGCACCCTGGGGCTGTCACGGACGCCCCCCTTGCCCCGGCGTGAGCGGCTGTACCAAGGGCAGCGGAAGGGCAGCTCGGAGATCTGCTACCACCGCCAGCCGCCCCCCTCGGATGAGGTGATTGTGAACCAGTACGTGCTGCACCCCTCCACCCCGTGCGAGCCATTGGAGTGCCCCACCTGCGGCCACATGTACAACTTCACCAACAAGCGCCCGCGCATCTTGTCCTGCCTGCACTCGGTGTGCGAGGAGTGCCTGCAGATCCTCTACGAGTCCTGCCCCAAGTACAAGTTCATCTCCTGCCCCACCTGCAAGAGGGAGACCGTGCTTTTCACTGACTACGGCCTGGCGGCACTCGCCGTGAACACCAGTATTCTCAACAGACTGCCTGCCGAGGCTCTGGCTGCCAACCCCGTGCAGTGGAGCAGCGACGCCGACCGCAGTTGCTACCAGACCTTCCGCCAGTACTGTGGAGCGGCCTGCACTTGCCACATCCGGAACCCGCTGTCTTCCTGCACCATCATGTAAGCTGTGCGCTCCCTGCCACCTGCCCGCCCTCCCTCCTGGTTCCACCCGCACCCTTTCACACCAGCCTGCGCAGTGGGACCCTGTGCGAGAGAGGAGAGCACAGCAGTCGATCGCGGTGGGAGAGACTGAGGTGGGCCGGCCTCTTGGTCCACTGGTTGATGGCACCTGCAGCTGTCTGATTCCCGCAACAGCCCCTCTTCGAGCAAGCACTTGTGTTTCCACAGGGGGCAGGGCAATTCAGGATGGGCGGGCAGAGGGAGCGTAGAGGCACAGTTTGGGTATTCTCGGCAACAGGAGAGGAGAGACGGGTTCAGCTCCCCAACTGGAAGGCAGAGGACGGACCCTCAGGAAGAGTGGGGGGAATCTCTCAGCAAGAGCTCACGGCCCACGCTCGCATTCTCCAGCTCGCCCACTCTCCCTCTGTGCACCTAGCCCTCCGAAATTCATCTCCAAAGGCAGAGTCTCCTCCTTCCCTGCGGCTTCTGGCCCGAGAGTCCCAGTGGGGCAGCTGTGGCCACGGTCGTACTGGCAACCTGAGCAGGGAAGTCGCAGGAGCCAAGATGATTCGGGCACGGCCAAAGAAGGGGGTCAGACATCAGCGCACCGGGAGACCTGGGCCAGGCAGGGCCTGTGCCAAAGATCCAGTGCAGTGGCCAGTTTTGCTTCTCTAAGTTATTTGCCAAGGCTCCTGTTCTGTGGCCGGCAGAGCTGCTGTGCATCCAGCCACAGCTGCCAGCGAAAAGACAGTTGGTCAGTGGACTCCCAGCCGAGCTGCCTCAGTCCCAGTGCAGAAGGGAAGCTGCAAAATATATACAGACATGGTGGTGTTTCTTTTCTTTTCTATCCTCGTTTTGGAGGTTCTGTGTTCCTCACCACTGTTTCCGAAACTCGTCTTGTCTGGGACTTTGCCGTCAATAAAATGGGTTGAAGTTGCCATCATCCTTCTTGAGTTGTGCCGCGGGAGGGGGAGAGGAGAGCTGGGCCCAAGCCAGATGTTTGCAGGCGTGGCGGGCTGCATCCTTGCCCCCCCAGTTCTTGACGCACTTTGTCTCCCTGGGGAGGGGGATGAGAGCCCCGGCCTGCTCACTCCCTCTCCCAAGCAGAGATTTCACCAGTGGACTGGAGGTGGGTGGATGACCCTAAAGAGCTAGCTGGGAGCCCCCGCTGTTATCAGAGCCTGATATGCAAAGGCATTTCAGCTCAGGAGGAAGACCTGCTTCCCAGCCAGAGGAACAAGTATGCAGCGCTCTCTCTCTCTCTCTGCAGTGAATTCCGCCTCTTCTCAGTGGCGGGGGGGCAAGAGGGCACAGAGTGTCACCTTCCTCTTCTCTTGGGCTTGCTCTGTTGAAGGCTCATTTTTTACAAAAAGGGTTTCTGCTAAGTACAAATAAAAGCCATAACCAGCTAGAAGTCTTGTTAACAACTGAGTAGGCAGTGCCACAGTCATTGGAGCCAATTCATTGGGGTTCAGCCCCATCTGCATGTGGGGGAGAGAAGAGGCCTGTCCAATCTGGGGCCTGACTCTCTCGTGCGAGCATCAGAGAGGTGCAGCTACTATAAATGTTTCCTTTCAGAACCAGCCGACCCACACTCCACCCTACAGCTGCCCAGTGAAAAATGGTGGGATCTGCCACTGCGAACCACCGCAGGGCGTATTTGTTCAGTGGGTGATGTAGAGATTGAAATCCAAAGAGGCAATGGGGGGGGGGGAGGTTCAAAGCAGGATAAGAGACGGAACTGAGTGAGGAAGGCAGCTTCGAACGGAGCAAACCCGTGGCTGACCAGTTGCAGCCACTGACTGTGGCCAGTCTTACCCTGGAAGGGGTTATATATGGCTCCCAGCTAATCAGGAGACAGAGCCTATCAAAGAGCCATTGGGCAAAGAAGAAGCAGAGAAAGACAGGCCTGCTGGCCCTGTGTTTTCCAGCTCTTTCTGGCTGGCTGACTGACCAAAGCCTGCAGGGAGTCCCAGAGGGTGGGGAGCTAAGCCCAGGTAGGCTGCAGAGCCCACCCCAAGAGAAGTGCGTGGACTCGGGGAACGACAGCCAGTTCCCACAAACGTCCACAATTTGCAGAGCAAAAGGCCCGCAGCTTACTGAAGATCTGCCGTTGTGCTGGGATGCTTCCTCTTGGCCTGACAGAGGGTGCTTCCAGTGGCTGACGGAGGCAGAAGGACGCAGGGCAGCCTGCCTGTTGGGTACAAGTCAGGCTGGGAATGGGCCACAGTTGATGCTTCCCCAGCCCCACCAACTCCTCTGGCTGCTGGTTGCGAGTGTTTTCTACCCGGTCTTGTTAACCCCGAACTGAATCTCGCAAATAAAGATATACTACTGAACCAAACAGGAGTAGGCCTGAGCATCTCCATGGGGGGCGGGGGGGGCCACGGGAGGGATTGGGGCAGGGAGCCGGCCAAGATTGGGGGGTGCAGCCAGAAGTTCCTTTGGACACAGATTCCTGGTGGTTGACGTGAGTGTGCGACACCAGAGTGGTGGACAAGGAGCAGTGTCAAGCTCACGTCTATGCTGCAGGCTCGAACTGGTTTGGTGGTTATGCCTTCCCCCCAGGAAGGTGGGGGCAGGCCTGTAAGGGAGGATTCCCAGCATCCTCGCCAAAGTGTGATTCCCGGAGTGGGGGGGGGGAGCCCTGCTGGTTACACTGCTCTAGAAATGACATCAATTTGTAGTGCAGCCGTGCCCTGAGGACCAGTTCACACATTTGTTTGTTGCTTGATAGCTGCCCTCTGGTGAAACTGCAGTCAGATCTTCCACCCCAGGTGTGGACTGCAGAGTACTACAAACATGGAGTCCAGTCACACTGTGCAGTTTGTGACAGTGTTGCCTCACTGAGCGATGAAACATGCATGTGTGAACCAGCCCTAAGGGACACATTCGGGCCAGCCCAAGACCTCCTGGTGCCAAATACCTGGTGCTCCTTTTACCTGAGGATGCACCAACCTCTGGTTCTCCCACTCCGTGGACTGAGAAAGAAAGAGGGGGGTGGCACGAAACAGGAAGTGGGATGGCCTGTTTTCTCCTCCACACTTCCTCTTCTCTCACCTTCCTTTTCCAATCAAGGCAGTAGGAAAATTGAGGGGGAGTGGACTGGGTGGGCAGAGGTGGGCAGCCCCCCGCCCCCCGCCAATTTGCTTACTGGGGCAACCGCTTCAGTGGGCCGCCTTGGGACACATGAAATACAAAAAGCATGGAAGGAAACAGGAGGGCAGTGTGGTGTAGTGAGCAGATTTGGGTTCTGAAACAGACGCTCAGTCATGACTGCTCAGTAGCTTTGGCACGGTGTCGCTACGAGGGAGTGCAACTGTCCCCTTCCCAGAATCCCTTGCTTGGCATCAGCCCCCTCAAACCATGGCTGACCCAAAACGATCAGAGGGTGAGGAGAAATGGGGAGGGGGATGTGGCTGGGATTCTTGGCTGTGGCCAGCACAAGCTGGGATGTGACCCTGCCAGGCCTTGCCGACTGGGGTGATTTGGCCCTTCCTCGGCCTCCTCTCTCCCCCGCCGCTTCCTTTCCCAGCCTGGGTGGCTCTCAGCACCCCCCTTGTGTTGGCACCAAAGGAGCAGAGGGCAACGTTATTGATCGTCCTCAGCCTCTGCTGCCATACCGGAAAACGATTCAAGTTTTCAGCAGCAGAGAAAAGCCCCAGAAGGAACGCGTTTCTGGCAGAAAGAGGACGGCAAGGCGAGGATTGCGGAGAACAGAAGCCAAGGATGCTTGCCAGGAGGGCAGAGGTGCTCTCCTTTCTTCCTTCCTCTGCCCCCCCCCCCACAACCTGGGCAATCATCTCCTGGCAACGAGAACAGCACCCTTTGTCCTGGCACGTTGCAAATGTGGCTCACAAGCCTTTGGAACTGGCAGGGGCTGAAAAATTTGCTGCACTGGATTTGGTGCCAGGCCTTGCATTTAGACAGGCAGAGCACAGCTTTAAAACGCACACACTTAAAGAGCCTGCAACTCATGGTGGCTTCCAGTTAGGCCATAATTGCAAAGCGATGGAATCGTAAATATAAAAACACGTCTCTCTGCGTAGAGGGAGTTTCTTGGCACGGGCCCGTTTTGAACCCAATTAGCCTTCAAAAGCATCCCGTTACTGGCGCAAGATCAGAAGAGACCGCACATGGGGCTGCGCTCCACGCCCTCTACCGGAAACGTCTTCCCCCCTTCCCCATTTTAATCCTGCTGGCAAGAGCCATTCTGTTTAACTTCCAAGCTTGCATGCCCCATTGCAAATGCTGGTCGATTCTCCTGAAGGTATTGCCTTCCTGTCCTCCAGGAGATTGTCACCTGCCACACCACACCTGCATTCCTGGGGCTGAGCAGGAAAGAAAGCGACACAAACAGGAAATAGCCAAGGAGAAGCAGACCGATGCGGGCGAGGACAAAACAGGAAGGCCAACCGCTTCCTCGAGATGGTGTTTGTATGGCTGGCCACACGATCCAGTATACGGACATGCTGTGGTTTGGCCATTGCTTCCTGGAAAGAAGCCACCCCCCCCCCATTTTCTAGCCCAATGCTAGACGTGGACCACACTGGCCCAAATTTTGCATTGTGAAAAAAACTGACCTGCATAAACTATGCAAAGGAAATTGAACCTCCCTGAACAGAAGTAGTGTACCTAAAAACACCAAGAGCTGGGGACACATGACCAGGGAAGGCTGCCCCACCTGTGCCCTCCTTGTGAGTTTCCCAGAGGTATTGGGTTGGCCCAAAGAGAATGCTGGACTCAGGAAGCCTAAGTGGGACAATTCATTATCTCGTTCTGGTCTGCTTTTGATTAAGTTTGCGAAGGGTGTAAGGAGAATGACATACAGTATGTGGTCGCCACATCTCAAAAAGGATATAGTAGAAATGGAAAAGGTGCGGAAGAGAGCCACCAAAATGATACTGGGCTGGGGCACCTCCCTTATGAGGAAAGACTGCAGCGTCTGAGGCTCTTCAGTCAAGAAAGAAAGTGCCTGAGGGGGGGCATGATTGAATAGCACAAAATTATCCATAGGATGGACAGAGGGATGTTCTTTTCCCTCTCACCCAACACCAGAACCAGTGGGGCTCTCCTTATTTTCTTATGTGATCTCCCTGTGATTTGGGGAAGGGCAGAGTGCTAAGCATGGAACACCTCCCCACTGGAAATCTACCCCTCCCCCCAAGCAGGCACTGTCCACAGGTTTCCAAGTCTATTGTCACACCTTATGGGCTAGGAACTTGGTGCTTTAAATGAAAGTTGTAATGCTCAGGGAGGAGTGGATGCTGCAATGTCAGTTTACGTGCTGGCAGGGATAAAATTGGGGGAAAGCTCTCTTTACACCCCACCCAGCTGTTACTTCTAGAATTTGCTTCTCTGTGATAGAAGTAAAAAGAGGAAGCGGTTCCTGTGACGAAGCCGCTGGTGTGCTGAGCCATGGGGAGGTGCGATGGCTGCGGAAAGGCTGAGCCAGGGTGAGCCCCGGGGTGAACTCGTGGTTAGCAGTTCTTGGAACAGAAAAGCAGCAGCCACAGGCGAGTGGAGGGCTTAATCATGGCATCAAACTCGTGGAGGGGGGGGCTGCACTGGGACACTGGCTGGCAGTTTGCGACAGACCACGGGAGCGTGAACTTGAGGAACTCAGTGCTGCAAGAGATGGGTGGTGGCAGCTGGTTTAGACCATTTTAAAAGGGAACTGGGCAGGCCATTGAAGAGACCTGTCAACAACTACCTCGTCACTGTGATTGCCTGGAATCTCCAGCTTCCAAAGTAGTGTACCTCTGAACAAGAAAGCAATCTGTGGACAAAAAGAGTGGGAGGGCTGTCACACAGGCCTAGAGGGACTTGCTGATGTTACTTATGGGGGGAGCAACCCCCCCCCCCCCCACAGCAAGCATGGAAGGCAAGGAAGGGAGATCCATGATTGTGTGCCCAGGGATTCTACATTTCAATGCCCCCTAAGCAAGGGCTACTTTCTAAAATAAGAGACTCTGAAATTCAAACCAGTATGGAGCAAGAAGGCCCCAGGACCTGGGGCAAAATGCACTCTGCACATGCTTAGAGGCAGAAGGGCTTTGGGATCGCTCAAGCCCTCAACTCAACTCAAGCCCTGTTTTATTTAAATGTGCTTGTGAAGCAGTGGGATATGTGCTCGGCATCCTCCCGCAGCACAGCACCCTCTGCTGGTTGCCTTGGGGTTTGCAGACACTTGCTGTTTGAACAGAAACATTCAAGCCACGTTGCATCAATCCAGACCACTTAGTACACACTTATAAGAAAATGTTTCTGAGCATGTGGGAAGTGCCTTCTTCCAACTTGTTCCCTAACTTCAACATAAGACTGGTCAAGCTACACAGCAAGCAGTGAGGCTGCAGAGTGAGTTGGAGAAAGTCACATTTGGCATGCTCAGAGATGCTCTCTTTTTTACCTGAATACACATCTAACTGCTAGCACTGAAAGCAGATCGGATCCAAAGCTCCATCTGCTTATAGCCCATATGTCTATTTTGAGCAATCCTGAGTCTAGAGTGTCATCTCCAATTTCACCTGATTCTGGACTGAGTGCATCTGACCTTGCGACTCACCTATTTTTTTAAAAAAATACATGTCTATGTTATCATTGCTTTAAATCAGTGTTTCTCAAACTGTGGTTCGGGACCCACTAGGCGGGTCGCTTAGCACCTAGTGCAGCCACCACTGAAAATAGAGAGCTGAAAATACAGGTTACAGAGCTGCGAGGCAGGGTGGGAGAGAGACCTGATGCTTTGCCTGAAAAGGTGTGAAGATGGGATGCTGGAAAGGTGGGAGGGTTGTGTGGTTGGAGAAGGATCCAAGTCTGCCTTCTGTTTTGATTGCCAAGCTGGAATGTTTGAATTCCGAGCTTTGCAAATTAACAGCATGAGTTTGCTGTGTAATGAGCCCTTTGATTGGTTTGAAGCCTAAATTAATGGTGTCACTTTCAGCCCTGACATCACTTCCTGGTTAATTACATCCCTTCCGGTGGGTCCCAATAGGTCCCGATTCTAAAAAGTGGGTCCTGGTGCTAAAAAATTTGAGGACCACTTCTTTAAATTATTGCGGGTTTTTGGGGGGCTGGGGGTGGGGGAAGAATTAGTTTATTTGCTTTTGACTTTGCAATCCCTGCAGCTGGTGGCATAGAAATCAATCTCTATCTATCAACCAGCCAGTCAATCCTACCAAAGCTGGTGTGGATCAGATCAACCAAAGCATTAGAAGACCCACGTAAGGGGAGATGTCAACCAATAAAGAAGGAAAATGAGGTCTCCCAGTTCAGATTCTGTTCTGGTTTCAAGAGAAACATATGCAGACCTGCCTGTGTTCTCTCTCTCTCTCTCTCTCTCTCTCTCTCTCTCTCTCTCTCTCTGCCTTTCCTTGGTTTCCATCCTTGCCTAGATGGGTACCACAAAGCTCATGCGTGTTGCCAGGCAACTGCACTCAGGGAGAAACCAATCCCATCACCACCCTTCTCCCCCCCCTCCCATTTCCAAAACATCCCAGCACACGTGTTGCCTCACGTGGGCCTCCCTAGGCCTGCTCCCTCTAGCGGGACTGGAGAAGGCCGTATATGCAGGCCAGGCAGGCAGCTGGCACAACATATTAGAGGATGCGGAGCAGATCGGCGCTGCCTGCACATGCACCCCCAGAAGCACTTGCTATATATAGGCCTTCGGAAGGAAGGTTCTCGGGTAGCTGTTCTTCTTGGGTTCAGCCGCAGACCTGGCGCAGGACAGGCTGCCCTTGCAAATGGTATTTGGAGCTCTTTTTAAAATAACCCCAAGAGGTTGTCGAAGGAGGTCACCTCTGCCCTGCCACTGCAGCAGATCACGGATGGGGATTCCTGTTCTAAATGGAGTGCGCGATTTTACAAGGATGAATAAAGCCGCCTCCATTTCCAAGCAGGGAAAAACAGCATCTGGGTGGTTTGGTTTTGTTAAGAATACCACAGAAGAAAGCATTTGGCCTCAGCAAGCCAGGGGAGAGAAAGACCAGCTCAGAATCACTTGGAAAGGGAATGAAAATAAAATGGTCAGTTATTATCAGTTACTCTGATATAAACCCACATTGTCATCATGGTTACAGCAACTGTTACCCTGCACATGCCCAATCTCGTCTGATCTTGGAAGCTAAGCAGGGGCAGGCCTGGTTAGTACTTGGATGGGAGACCGCCTGGGAATACCAGGTGCTGTAGGCTTCTACCATAGTCTTTCGAGACTGAAGGTTGCCAACCATGTCATCGTGGTTAGGAGTCCACCACCTCTCACCCACCAGGAGTATCGTACAACAAGGGCACCCTAAAGGTCAGGGTGGGGGTAGGGGATGGGGTTGGGGCATCTTCCTTCCAAGGAAAGGCAAGAGCAGGAGTGTCAAACACAAGGCCTGCAGGCCAAAAGCACCCCCTAGAAAAAATTTATCTGTGTGCGTGTCCCCCCCTTATAACTGGGCTCTCCCATATCTTGAAAATATGAGCCTGTGTTTTGACTCTGTATGAATTATTGCTCTGGCTCCTCCCCTTCAGTGGGTGAGATGGGGAGCATCTCTGCAGTGCAGTTGAATAATTCAGTCTCTCATGCTACAGCTAATGTAACAGAACCCCCTGCCCAGAAGAAGCACTTGTTGCCTCTCTTATGAATGGATGCTTAGGGGGGTGCCTCCTTCCCCTGAAAAGGCACACTCAGGTCACAGAGTTGGAGCTGCCTGAGGGCATGGAATCGCACAAGATGAGCAGAGGGAGGTCCTCCCAGGCTACACCAGACACCAGGGCCGTTTACAATGACTTCCTCCCGCCCTCTGGCAGCATCAGTCCCTCTCTCACCGGGCAGGCAGAAGAGCCTCTGGTGTCCAGCTGGGTCACGCAGATGCTGCAAAGGGAACCTTAAAGGAACTGCCTCCAGTCTGTGCTTTGTCCCACTCCACCTCCCAGCCATATTTGGCATGGGAAACTGCAGCTCTCACAGCGGGAATCTGCGCCAGTCTGCCAGCCTGGGTCATGCACTTAGCAAAACTCCTAGTTCTAGTCTATCCATCTCTGTTGGACTGAATGTGAGGGACATCTTTATTAGAACACACCCAAATGACACAAAGCCACAAGCAGTGAGCTTCTGAGCTCTGCAGGACACTTCCTCAGCAGCCTGCCAGAGTCCTATGTGTGTTTGGGGCCAGTCTGACTGTGGACTTTCTTTTCCTAATGGATCAAAACAGCCCCCCGCGACTTTTAAATGTTATGGGGAGGCTGACCGTTACGTGCTAAGCAGGGGCAGGATTCTGCATGCTGAGACATTAGGCAAAGAACTGAGACTGCAGGCTGTTCTGAGCTGGGCTTGGCAGGGGAGAGATGGAGGCATTTGGGGTGAGTGGGTAAGGGTACCAGATTCATTCTCCAACTTCACCTATGACAGAGGCAGGTGACTGGGCCTGTGCACAGTGACCCAGGAACCACAATTTACCCCCTCTCCCAAACAGGGAAGACAGGGATTCAGGGTGAAGAAGAGCAGAATAGCCCTGCTGGATCCATCTAGCCCAGCTTCCTGTGTCTCCCAATGACCCACTAGATACTTCAGGGACCACACAAGAATATCTTGGTGCCGCTCCCTTGCATCTGGCCTTCAGAGGTGTGAATCCCAGGCAGGCTTCAGTGTGGGTACCTCTTATAGGAAGGTGCTGAGGCAGGCCATTGGTGAATCTAAGCCAGCATGGCCAACACAGACTGGCAGTGGCTCTCCAGGGTGTTGGGCAGGAATGTTTCCTCTGCCCCACTGGGGGAGGCTGCCAGGGACTGAGCCTGCTGGAACTATCTGCACGCCAAGGAGGTGATCTCCCCCCTGAGCCGCAGCCCTGTAGAACCGAGGATTGCAGGAGGACTTACAACCCTTTCTCGGCCTACCTGTGACACCCTGCAAGTCACCTGGACCTCCCTGCACGGACACCATCACAGGGCTCTTGCCCCGTCTCTCTTTCCAAGTCATGGGTTCAAAAAGACAACAGTGATAAGCAGGTGTTTTAAAGTTTACTTTTGTTTTGTAGCTTCACACAAGCCGGGAGGAAGACCTGGAGGAGGACTTCAGAACTAGCAGCATCAGGAGGCCATCCTCCAGCCAGCCAGTTCCCTGGCTACGATCCTTCCCCTACTTTGGGGCCCCCTGCAGCTCTTCCGCCAAGAGAGAGTAAGGCCCCCTCCACTTATTGGCCTCAACATTTTCCCACTGCCCTCAAAGCACCTCAGCCAGCAGCCAACATTCTGTGACTGGTCCTTAGTTCCAAGGAGGTTTGCGAACGCACAGGGCCAAGCAACGATGGTGGGATTCGCATAGCTGGCTAATGCAAGTCCTCCTTGGCGCTCCAAAGAAAGGGGGCAGCTGAAAGCCTTGGAGAGAACAGCTGGGCAGCTGTTTTGACACTTCCTTTTGGAGGGACCCCTTTCAAAGGGACTGGGGCAGCCACCCTCCCCTCTGCTCAGTGGCTGGAAAGGCCCAAGGCCTAACAGCTCAGTTCAGCAAGACTGCAGAGGAAAGACCAGCAAAGGTGCAAAAACGGGGGAAGTCTTGCCCTCTGTTCCCCGATAGGCTCTCAGATGCCTCTTTGGCTGAGCTGCCCTGGCACTCCTCCCCCCCCCCCCGGCAAGTCCTATCTGTCCATGATGAGGAAGAGCAACAGGAGCAAGACGATGGGCAAGAAGACCAGCAGGAAGCTAAGCATCTCGGCCACCAGCAGCGCCACCAGTGCCAGGCGGTAGCACCAGCGACAGCGGCGCTCCAGCCGCGACAGGCCACTGATCAGACAGGGAGGGTAGCGGAGGCAGGGCAGGAAGCCGATCATGCCGGTGGTATGGAAGCGCACCTGGAAGTGGTGCTCCAGGGACCCCCAGCACCCCGAGCGCCGGGGCGGCAGGACGTCCACGGCTGGCGTGGCAGAGACCGGGCTCGGCTCAGAGTGCAGCAGCAGCAGCTCCTCCTGGAGCTTGCAGATCTCCCACTCCATCATGGGCGTCTTCTGGCGGCAGATGGGGCAGCGCACCCGGCCGATGTCGGCGGTGGTGGCCACCTCCATGATGGCGTGCAGGCAGCGGCCACAGAGCACGTGCCCACAGTTCAGCAGGGCCGGCCTGCGCTGGCTGCGGTCGTAGAGCTCCGTGCAGATGGGGCACTCCTGCTCCTCACCGCAGGCCTCCTCTGCCAGGATGCGGCAGGGCTGCTCGGCCTTCTCCTGCTCCTCGCTGGCCGGAAGTCTGTCCTCTGGGAGAGGAACGTGCTCCATCGTCACCACCGTCTCCAGCAAAGGAAGCTCTTCTCCGGCTCCTGTCCTGCAAGGCTCTTCCTCCATGGAGGTGGCTGCGAGTGATGCCCCAACGGCCTTTTCTCCGGCTGCAGAAGGAAGCTGAGCTGGCTGGGAGCTGCAGGCAGCTGAAGAGTCCTCAGGATCTCCATGGGGTTTGCCCAGTTCCCTGTCTCCTCGCTCTGGGTTCCAGCCATGACTCAGGCCCTCCTCTGTGTTCCCTGAAGATGCAGGTGAGTCTTCCAGCCGGACACCCCCTTCACACCTGGGGAGCACGCTGGAGCCGGTCCCTCCTTCTCCATCCTCACCTGCACTTGCCTCCTTGCCAGTTCCTGTGGGCCGGCGAGAGCAACGCTTCACCTCCAGCACGACTGCTTGGCTGAAGGTGGCAGGAGGGGACGGGGTCAAGCGGACCCAGATGTCTTCCTTCTCTGGAGGTGACGGGCAGACCCCTTCTGAATCCAGGGGTGGCACTGCCATTCTGCTGTCAGTCTCTACCTCCTTAATCCAAGAGCCAGCAGCCGTGGGGCTCACGTCCACAATCCCCTGCAGCTCAGCAACAGAGACACACACAGAGCCTGCCGTGCTCCCATTTCAACAGGTTTTGAAATTCTGCCAGTCCCATTCATGGGAAGACCAGGATCCGAATCCCAAAGCTGCTCTTTATGCCTCCCGTTCGAGGGCTTGCTGGTCGCGTGGACCCCTACGGCACACGCCCGGAGCTCGGCTGGCTCCTTCCTCCTCCAAGCCTCCAGGCCGCTTCAACCCTCGCAGGCTGGCAGCGAGAGGCTGCGACTGACGCACAGGAGGCTGGTTGCAGCAGAGCTGGTTCCCCAACTTGCCAGACTGCACAAATCAGAGCAGGCAACACCACTTAGATCCAGGCACCTGCCAATCTGAAGGCTGCCACTGCCCAGGGGGCGGGGATGGCCTGGCAGGTAAAGCCTTCCTGGGCCTCCCAGGTGAGCCTCCCTTTCGTCTCGCGTGCGGTGAGATAAATGTCTGCGCAGAGCTCTTTGCACCAAGCACCACTTCCTTCCTCCCCTAAAGAGAAGCCAGGCTGGTTATGTTTTTGTTGAAGATAAGAGGCACCACAGGCCCCGTGTGATGGTGCGAAAATGTCCCACACCTGAGCCCTCAAGTTTCCTGCAAAACACACAACCTTTTCTTCTGGAGGGGGAAGGGGGGAAAGGAACGCTTTCCAAGCAGGTGTTTCTGCCCTGCCAAGCCTGTGAAGCTGCCTTTGCCTTCCCAGTCTGGCACAGTCTGCCTCCAACAGGTGGCAGCCAGCCCACCCTCAGTCAGAGAAAGGTCACTGTTCCTCAGTTGTTATTCTCAGCCTTGGAACCCGGGATCAACCGAAACGGTAGCAATTTGCATACCAAGCACGGAGCTGTGGCCCACACCAATTGACGAGAAAGTGGTCAGCCCCAAACAGAACCTCCACCCATAGGAATGGTGTGGCAGGTTCCAGGAGGAAACCACAGGGGAGGGCCTTTGCACACCCAGCTTGCAGGCTTTCCTGGAGGCCCGCTTGGCCAGCTATCCTTGGAAGCAGGCTGCTCGTCTTGATATGCCTGCCGTCTCATCTGGCAGGGCTACTCTTGCGTTCTCCACTTCCTTGATTCTCGAGGCCAGCTGCAGCCAGCCCAGACCAGCCATCCAGTTGCTCCAGTTCCCCTCCCTGACCCGAGGCGGCACATGGCCCACGCTCACTGCACTGTTCCACTTCCCAGGCAGGAAGGGAAGGAGGTCAGGACTGCCTGACTCAGTGGCCAGGACCTGCTGAATGCTTGCTCACTAGGGCACGTGGCAGGAGGAGGAACGGCTCAGCCAGGAACGCAAGACAGCTGCTCACCAAAGGCAGGGGATGGGCAGAGGTTAAACACTGGCCAGTCTTGGGTCAAAGCCCTCAGTCCTCACATTGAGGCACCTCCTGTGTTTCCTCCACCAGTCAAGCATCAAATTTGACTCTAACCAACAATGGCATCCTGCAACACCGTAATTGCATCCCCAGAGTTAGGAATATGAAGACCCTTTAGAATCACACAGTTGGAAGGACCCCCCAGGTCATCTAGTCCAACCGCCTGTGTATCTCAGGAAATCATCCCAGAGCAACTTATATTTCCTATCTCAGGAAATAATCCCAGGCCTTATATTTCCAGAAATGGGTTACATGTGTGTGTGTCCCCCATCTCTCACCTTTCAGAGGCTACTCCAAGCCTGCAGGAAACCCCCTGAACTGTGAGATCTTACAGACTCTGAGCTTTCTGGGCCCTTCTGCCAGGGGGACCCTTCCACCACTGCCCCAAATTTCTTTGAGGAAGAGTGGGATGAAAATCAAGCAGACAGGCAGAAACTCAACACAAGAAAAGCCAGGTGGACCCTAGACCAGTACTTCCAAGTGAAAACTAACAGCCACCACCACATCTTTTAGCAGTGAGATCCATGCTGTGAGCTATGTGATCAACTCCTTCCTTTTGTCTGTTCCAAATCTCCAGGCAGCCAAAACCAGTGATCAGCTCTGGATTTGAGCACTGCAAATCCATGCTTCTATTGCTGCCCTATTCATTCCCACATTTCTATAGACCTCTATCACATCCCATCCTGGGCAAACCAAGTTCTTCTTTGAAGCCTACCCACAGAAAGGAGTGTGGAAGCCCCCATGCTAACATGGAAGCAGAGCTGCCCCCCCCCCACCCTGAAAGTGATGAGTCAATGGCTCAGACAGATTGTCTTGGCCAAAGTTTATTGGTCTCCTTTTAAGTTACAGTACCCTCACAGTTGCTTCAGCTGCAGCTCGGAGAAAGAAGCGTCCATCCACCCAGACTGGCAACTCAAGACCAGGTCTCAGCCTGGAAGCGGTGAGCCCGTTCCAAGCCGGCCAGGTGCTCCTCAGCTTCTGGGGCAGAGAGGCCTCCTGCTGTCTGGAACACTGACCTCAGGGCCTCCCCCACTGCCTCGGGCATCTGTTTAGCATTTCTAGAAAGAGAAAGGTGTCTTGGTTACAATGTGGGCGGTGGGGGGGGGGGAACAGAGACTGAAAAATGGTTCACCATCATTTCAAGGGTCAGAAATGCTCAAATACACCATGGGAGGGACAGCAACACTGCATGAGCCTGACAACTTATTTACACTTGCCCTTAATGTCCTTCTCCAGGACTCCCTGCTGTGGCAAAACTGGGGGTGACTGTGACAGAGGTTTGTTCATATTTTCAAGATATGAGAGAACCCAATTATCAAGCGGGGGAGTCCAATTATAATGGGGGTGGATAAGTTGATTCTGGGAGCCACTTATGGCCCATGGGCCTTATATTTGACACCACCATTCTAAGGAAATGAACAAAACAGCAAGTTTTTACTTGTCCTGTTTTCACACAAGTTGAAGCCAAGAAAAATTTACAATTTTACATCCCACTTATCTATGTACATGTGGTGTTTACAGTCACCCTGGCACCTTTGCACCTACTGCCCCGGAAACAGGAAGGCAGGAGGAGATCGCTTACTCGCTGAGCGAGGGGCATAATGATTCACAGTGTGTGAGTCTCAGCTCTGCACCAAAAGGGACTAGGAACTGACTAAAAAATGAAAATGAAAGCCAAACATTCAGGGTGTCTGAGAGCACTGCTGGACGGGCTTCTGGAGGTCCTCTGCTGGCTTTGAACCCGAGCCCGGCTGCTGTTAGATGTGGCCGAAGCAACCACGTCTGTGTTTTTTTTAAAATTCTCTCTGGAAGCTGCACAGCCTGCTTCCCAGGCAAGGCATGCGCCTGCAGGAATGTCGAGGAACGAGTCCCACCCAGAGAACCGGTCCTTCCTCTCCCCACCCTGGGAAGGAAGCTGGAATCAAGATCTGCTCCTGTCATCATCTAAGCTTGTCGGTCTTGTGACCCAAAAGGTGCGTGTTCTGGAGCTCAGAGGTGGCACGTGCAGCAACAGCTGCCTTGGAGCCTCACGTTCAAGAAGCACGTCCACCTGTCTTGGAACATCAAGAGGCACATCCACTGGCCACCCTGCCAGGCAGAGGCAGTTTGCAAGGAGGAGCGGATCCACTACAGGGAAGTGATCCAAAGACCAGAAGAGAGGAATGCCCAAAGGGAAGGGATTCAGGCACCCCACACTTAATTAAGGCCCCCTCCGGCATCCCGTCAGGGGGAAGGCAAGACTTTCCCATCATCCCTTCACCCCAACTACTTTTGTATGTGGAGGGATTTGAGAGCAAGTGAGCCCACAATTTGGGGCGCATCTGCTATGGCCTAATAAGGGGTCGACTGTCTCAGTTATTACTCAGTAACAACCAGGCCTCAACAAAACAGCACTCAAGGGATTGACGTGCATTCTGGGACTTTCTAAGGGAAGCAAGCAACTGCTCTACTTAATTCTCCTGCAAGGAAAGAGAAGGAGCAGAAATGGGGAGGCTTTTTTAGAGGATTTTGAGAGTTCTCCACTTCACTCTTATCCCAAGCATTGCTGTAACTGTTCTTTGCCTTTTTCTCCACATCCTGCAACACAAGGCAGCAAATCAAGGCTGGTTCAGCCAACTTCTTAAAGCTTAGGAATGTGCTTCAGTGCCTCCGAGTGTGGTTCAGTTCACAGAGGTGTATTCAATCCTGCAAGTCCACACTGGTGGCACAAAATCCCCAACACAGGTTAGAAGCGAGCAGAGCAGTGTGACGCTGTGGGATTTAACAAGGCTGCAAAGGGCCTCTCCACCTGGCCTTTCAACCCTGTTCACCTGCTCCATTCCCTTGTGCTGCAAGCTGACAACTCTGCTGAAGCCTCGTTGGTTAATCAGTGTGCCACAGTGGCCTTTGGTGGAGGATGCAATTTTCCATTTGGATATGGGGTCAGACAGTGAATCAGAGAGGCAGCCCTGCCCTGGGAAAGTCCCAGGAAGGCGAGGCCTCCAGCTCTGTTTCAGGCATGGGAGACTTCAGGCGTGTGGGATCAACTCTGCTTCTTGCTGGAAGCCCCAAGTCCACCAACCAGTGCTGCAGCTCAGTGGCAGAGCACTTGCCTTGCATACAGGAAGCCCCAAATTCAACCCATGGCAGCCTCTCCCAGTAAGACAGAGAAAAATTCCTGCCTCGAACCCTTGAGGGCCATTGCCAATCACTGTAGACCAGCACTTTCCAAACTGTGGGACGTGAGCCCATGCGAGGTGGGTCGTGCCCTTCCCACCACCCTTGCATCCGAATTGTTCCAAACAGAAGCTATTCTGGAAGCAAGAATGACTCACCTGGAGCCTCTGGAAGTCTCCTCCAGGTCGCACCAGGCCAGCAAACTACTCTATGGGCCCTCCAGAGGCCTCAGAATGGCCCGCAGAAGCCTCCAAAAGTCACTTCTGGTTTTCAGAAGGCTACTTCCTGTCTGCTTCCAAAAACCTGACATGGCTTTCAGAGTCTTCTGCAGGCCATTCTGAGGCCTGTAGAACGTGTTACCAGTCAGGGATGACCCAGAGGCTCTCCCCAGCACCACAAGGTGCAGGGAACTTTGAGGACCTCTGCTGTAGACAATACTGAACTAGGTGGGACAGAGCCTGGCTCAGTGCAATGCAGCCTTCCATGACTAGATGTGAAATGGAACATCACAGGACATACATAAAGACGAAGGAACAGAGCACCTCTGAACATCTGCTCAGCCCAGGAATATGTTTTTAGTGACAAAACCAAGCAGTTATTTCACACTCACACAAAAACACTCCAGTTCCCAGCCAACCCACCCCCACGCTTTTTTGTTTCAGCAACCAAAGGTGGGGGAAGAACTGCTGTACCAAAGGGGATAAGAGACTGAGCCATGAATCAGGTCTTCCCCGATTCAAATCTTGCCTCTTCCATGAACCCATTAGATGGCTGTAGGCTGGCCACTTCCTCTCAACCTCAGTCTTCCCCATCTGCAATATAGGGACAAGAATACTTGGCACTCTGGGCTGGACAGCAGAGATCAACGTGGCCAGGGCCCACTGGTCTCAACTATTTGCTGCTTCTTGACACTCACCCTGCGAGGTAGATATGGGCACCCCTGCAGTTCACCAAATCCCAGATCAACTCCTTGTTCTCTCGGATACGGTGCTGGACGTAGACCTTCTCCTCCTGCAGTGCAAGGAAGGATGCAGTATGGTCACTTAATGTCTCACAGCCTGGTCTAATATGAAGAGAATTCCGAGGGGGGGGGGCTTTCTTATTGTGCATTTCTTCCCATGGTGGTGGCAAGGGGTTAAATCCCCCCCCCAGTTCAAACACACCTCTGGGAGTGCTGTAAGATTAAAATATTTATTTATTACACTAATGAGCTGGTCCCTCAACAGAAGTTCTCAGAGCAGCCTACAATAATCAGCCAACCAACTAAAGGGCACTCAGATACCCAGACTATTGGCGGGTGGAGAGCTGGAGCACTCTGCAGGGAGACACAGCCACAGCTGTGCAGGAGGGTGCATGGACATTTGCACCCTAGAGGCCTGACACCAGCATGGGATCCAGGTTCGACAGAAGGGAAGGGAGGGGAAGAATTTCGAGGACTCAGGGAAGGCAACAAGTGTGGGTGAAGATTACTCAAGTTCCTCCAAGAATGAGTTCACCCTCACAGTGCCTTCTTAAACAACCAGCTACCGGAAACTGGGTGTAAACAAGGGGCTGGGCCTCTAATTGTTCCATTCCTCCTCTGATGCATCTGTCTGGCCAGAGCTGAGCTGCACGTTTGAAAGAATCACATGGTATTGTCCCTTGCTGGATGGGAACCTCTTCAAAATGTGTGCGTGGAGGGGAGACGGAGGGAAATACCATGTTTAAAATACGCAGGAGAATTTAAACTGTGCCTTGCAGCTGGAAAAGGAGCATGTCAGAAGGGCAGAGGGGCCAGGTGCTTTCCCCACTGAACTCACTCTCCACAAGCAGAAAATCTATGACGCAAAGGAGAGGGGGCGGTTTTCCATTGTGCAATCCACCCCCCCACCTTCTTTCTGACATAGTACAGTCCCAAGAGGACCACACTATATTTGCAGCTCTGCTTCTAAATGTGCTGTCTAAATTATTATCCAGGATTGTTTTTACCCGTTTTCAACCCCAGTTGCCCAGACAGTATTTGTCTGTAAAGGTACAGCACACATTTTAAAAAATAGTGATTTTGTTATTTTTAGCAACACGTGCCTGTCTTGTCCTCCCTCCAAGGAGCTCAGGGCAGTGTGGAGGCAGCAACTGAACCAGGACTGAGCCACAAGCTTCATGGCAAAATGGGAATATGAGCCTTGGTCATTCTGTGCCCCCCGTTTCTAATCTGGCACGTGCACCAAATGCTGGCTCTCAACTACTTAGTCGATATACAAGTGGCAGGTGATTCTTAGGAATAAACAGGCAGAAAGGGATCATGCTCTGACCCAGCCCAGTAGCAGACAGGTACCATTCCTTGATGTAATCACTAGCCCTGTACCCCCCTGGCTCCCCCTTAGCTATGCCACTGGATATAATCTCCCCAGGTCACGGCTAATTTTTTTTTTAACTGTCCTAAAACATCCAAATTCTACTCCACAGTTTGGTTCTGCAGCCAGTGCCAACAGTGCAGATTTAATGAATTTCTCTTATGTGGCACAGTTTATTCCACAGTTCCAACCCTGGTTCTCCATCAATTGTTTTGGGCTTGCCAGCTGCTGTGTGTCAGCCACTGGGACTCTAATTCAGGAGCTCCTCTGAACACTTAGGAGGTTTCACGCTTTCAAGGATACTTTTATTGCCTCATAAGAATTAGAAACTTGCTTCGGAAAAAGAATGCTGGCTTTTCTTTGGAAGAAGCTGGATGCTGTGGCCAGCCCCACTTTCTGCAGCATTTCCACCAAATTGCAGCACACGGAACAACAAAGACAACTCTCAAAATGGGAATCCAAATATAGTGGAGGACACAAAGCCAGGGAAAACCTGGACTCCAGACAGACAAGAAATCCCAGCCAGTTTAGCCAAATGTGCACCTTTCCAAGGTGAAGCCCAGCACGGAACTTTACCAGGTAAACAGGAGGGGCCCAGAGGTGTCAGGCAACCAAGGACAGGAGTCTCTGCACCTTGAAGGTTAAACAGATTGTACATGTAGGAAGCCTTGGCCCGCAATGCCCTGCCTGTGGGTGGCCACTGGGGAAACAGGCTGCTGGCCTAGATGAGACTGTGGAGGGCCGCAGGAGGGCCCTTCTTGGGTTTTTACCCTCTGGAATTCTGGGATGGAGAACCCATGCTCTAGGCCTGGATTCAGGTCTGGCCCACAGAAGTCCTCACACTCTCCACCCACCTGGTCACGGGAAAAGGCCGTGAAGAGCATCAGGAGCCCCTTTCCGACCAGTTCCTCCCACTCCGCCTTACAGTAAAAGTCTTTGGCTTTTTGTCGGCAGCCGAAGAACAGACAATTTCCTGCAAAAAAGGACAAAAAACAGTGACATCAAGAGGCGTTACTTGAATTTGCCTGGTGACAGGCAGGACATGTGAACTACACCCTGCTCCCTCTGAGTGCCAAGCAGACGCTGATAAAACCATAAATGAAAAGATGCCATCAACAGCACACCCCACACACACAGCTTTTCTTGCCGTTAGCCCCTTCCCTCCCGCTGTCCTTCAACCAGCGCTCCTTGAAGAACAGAATCAATCAGCTGCAATACCGACACATAGAAGGAGGGGGAAGAACACGCAACACACTTCAGCGTCATTCAATTAACTCTCATGCCATTCCAAATGAAGCACGCATCTGCCCCCTGCTGGAACTGGAGGAGAACTGCTTTCCACAATGAGAATCACCTTTTTTGCCCTGGGCCACGCGTTCCTGTACCGCTGCTCGGAAAGGCGCCACTCCTGTGCCAGGCCCAATCATGATCACGGGAGTGTCCAAGTCGGTCGGGAACTTCAGCCCTCCCCTCTTCACCCACAGTGGCACCCTCTCAGCACCTAGGAAGAAACAGAGTGGACATCACAATGGTGGAAGCACCAAACGGCAGCGATTTGCAGTCATTCTGGTTCTCGCATACTCAGCCAGCCACAGATCTTTTGGCAAGACCTTTCTGCAAGAAAGCCACACCGTACTTTCTGTCCAGCACTCACCATTCACTGGGTCGAGGGAGGCCAGCCACGTCGAGCAGAGGCCACGCCGGGGTTTGCTGAGGAGAGTCTTGTAACGCACCACGGCCAACAGGATCTGGATTCTGTTGGGATGAACCTGAATGCAAGGATAGGGGGCAGGAAAGATAAAGACTCTGGATATTGGATCCAGGTTGGCATGTCTTGAGAAGGAAAAGGTTTCTGTTTTAGAAAAGGGGGTAAAGGACAGAGGGAGGCAGCTCAAACAAAAGAACAGAAAACTCTTGGGCAGGGAAGAATTCCTGAAGCAGTTGAATTGACCCTGATGAGTTCCCATACTACTGGGAAATGCCACTGCAGACAGAGCAACAAGAGCCAAAGTGAAGATGTGTGTGAAAGGAAAAAGGAGGAGTCTGCGGCACAAGACCCTGCCTGCAAGCTCAGCCCCGTTATCTATGGGAAGGGCTGGGAAAGACCCTTCTCTGCCTGAAACTCTGGAGCGCTGCCTTCCAATTGGCATGGACAGTGCAGAGTAGAAAGTGCGCATGGCAAAAAATATGCAATATTATTATGCAAATGTGCATATTAGTTAAGATAAGCTCTGCTCAATACGAGTTGTTAGAGAGGTTGGACTCAAGACATCCTTGTAAGGTCTCACGTGCCTTATTCAGCAAAGTTAAGCACAAGACATACACAGCTCTGCTCATACACAGTTTGTCCTGTGGACCCATTAACATCTTTGACAGGAAAAATGCAACACTAAGGAGGATTAATTTGTAGTGAAAAGCAGATTAGAAAAGTAGCAACTCAATAAAAAGCAAATTGATAAGGCAAACTTCTTCTTTTGTGCAGGCTTAAATATCTCCCCTTCCTTACCAGCATTGAGGAGGCGATAGAGAAGGCCCGGGGCCTGATCCGTGGAATGAGATCCAGTAGATAATCTGAAGGAATGGCACAGGTTGTGTGTGGGAAGTCGCAGAGGACCTGGGGAAGAAGAAGAGAATGTTTCTGCCACAGAAGCAAAGGACATCAGCTTTGGGATGAATAAAACTTTATCCCCAGACACAGGTCCCAAAAGTCAGCCAACTCTCCATGGATCCCTGGAGCATTTGTACCTCAAGCGTTGTCCTCCGTGGCCGGTTGCAGTAAGCGTAAAGGTCCTCCTGGCCTTGAGCGGAGCTGAATTCCTGCAGCTTCTCTCGCTCCAGTTCATTCGGAGAGAAGCAAGACAGGAGTTCAAAGAAGGAGCGACGGGGGATGCAGGTAATATCCAGGTAGTGGGTCACCAGGTGACGGACAGTGCACGGCTGGGGCAGGTGGGCTGGGAGGGGAGTGCCTGAAACAGCCAGATCAAAAGAAAAGGTTCCAGGTTTTAATTGATTAGGGAAAACACTTCTTAAAATACAACATAATTTTTAATCAAAATGCTTTGAAAAAGGACAGGTGGCTGGTGCCATCTTAGAAGAGGGATTCTCTCTTCTTTCTCTCACAGAAGTGAACTTCTATGGTAACACATAGGTGCACCACCATGTAGGACCACTGGGTAGCAGGCGCAACTTGATGGAGGCATTCCCTCTCACTCACATCCAGCTGGGAATGCCCACATATGTTGATGATGTACGTACGGCTCGCACAATCTTTAAAAAAATCCTTCTTATATATGGGAGAAGATATTTCTTTACCCAGCGTATGATTATCAATCCACTGCGTTTCCACCATGACCCTCCCAAAAAAGTGTCAGAGACAGCAAGACTAAAATTCAGGAGCTTGGCTTCCTATGATTTAGCATTCCTTCTGGGTAGACTGCGTTCTGGGTAGAAGCGCTCCTTCTGGGTAGACTGCCCACAAGTGGCTCCATCCAACGCCAATCGCAAAAGGATGCCAGTTTGCCCGATTGAATCCGGAGGACTCTCGCCAGCCCCAAATACTTCCAGGGCAGCGCTCAACGCTCCCCCAAGCAATGAAAAAAAAGAGCTAGCTTATCAGCCCTCAGAAGGGGAGAAAAAAAATTCAGCAGCTGCTTTGCAGTGAAAGAGAGAAGAAGACAGGAAGGCAAAGGACTTGCAGGGGTTAAGTGGCTTCTTAAGGGTCATTTGCTTAGAAAGCCCATCAGGCAGCTGCCTGTACCTGACTCCGTAGGCTTCAGGACAAAAAGCTTGTCAGGGTCCAGACGCAGGAGACTGCAGAAGAGCTCCACCTCCTCTTGCGAATTGCGTGGCTGAACCATCACCACGTCACCAGCGACATACCTGCAGGGAACAGGCAGGGAACCTTCAGAACAGCAGGGAGCCACAGCCGCACAAACCAAAAGTACAGTTTGAACAGGCCCCGTAATGATGACTCCTCCTGATGAGTGAGAGAGAGTGGGAAGCAGAGAGGAGCATTGGACTCTCTCTGTGCCCTTGCAGAGCTCCACCATGCGAATGCAACAAGAGCAGCACTCGCTACTCAGCCTCTGTCTTAGAATGTGTTGGTCCACCACGATGTCACACAGTGCCCAAGCATTTGAGTCATGAACCACGAAGGGCCTGGCTCAAATCTCACCACGTCACCAAGCTACGCTCTTTGGCCTTTTAGTTCTATTTTATGTGAATTGACCACGTGAACGGTTCACATAAATTCACATAAAGTAGAACTTGATTATTAACCCATTGGTAGATACTGACAGACCAGATGGAGTCTCCACAATATGCAGCAATGCTGGGGAGGAAGGCCAGTATCTACACATCCTGTCCGAGTGTCCTGGTAGCATCTGACTGGCCACTGCTGGGCACAATTTGGTCTGACACCCTCAGGGCTCTCCTTAGGTTCTTAACTCACTGCAAATAGCTATTGGCTACGATAACTAAATGAAGCTTCCCTGTTCAGAAACGGTCTACCTCCTAGAACTAGATGCTGGGGAATAAACAATACGAAGAAGCAACTGCCTTTGTGCCTGGCTTGTGGGCACCCACAGGCATCCAGCAGACCCCTGGGGAAGATGGACTCTGCCCAATCTTGGAAAGAACTCTAGGGAGCAGTAGAGAGTAGGTTGATACAGGACGTCCTTACAAGGACATGCAGAATTCCCCTTCTGAAACCTCACGGCGCAGCTGGTCACAGATATGTGGAAGACACCCCACCCTAGGTGTGAGGTTTTAAGGTGTACTCCCCAACTGCACCCCAGTCACAGTTCTAGCAACAAAAGAACACTCACTCGACCCCAGAGCCCGTGACGTCAAACTCAATGAGGCGGACATCCTGGAAGTGAGAGGCTTCCGTCACCCTCTGATTGGACACCACTCGGGCACGGAAAGGGTGCAGCTCGGAGGGGGCATCTCTGAAGGCTCCGTCCTGCTCAGGAGGGCTCTTGCTGAGGTTGCCAGAGTCCTCATCCAGAAACTGAAACATGAATCTGGGTGGTAAGCTATAGAGAAAGAAATAACATTGCAAGCAGTCAGTATCACTACATTGAATCAAGAGGGCATAAGCAACTCCCTTCTCTTTTTGTAGTGCCACATTTGGGGGGGGGATGGAGGGGAGAAATTTCAATCAGCTGCAGAAAACCCATCTCCAGTTTTGCAGACACAGAGCTACAGACAAATCCTCATTGCTTGTGCTTTTCGGGGTATTTTAAGAGGAAGTTTTCTTCTTCTAGCCACCAAGGTATAAAATTGATAGCCAAACCCAACACTTGCTGCTGGTTTCATTTCTGGGCCCAATTCAAGATGCTGGTTTTGACCTTTAAAGTCTTTTATGGCTTGGGACCAGTGTATTTGAGCGCTTTCTTCAATATAATCAGCCCCTTCCTCTGGTCATCTGAGAGGACTCTTTTGGTTGTGTCCCCATTCAGAGAGATTAGGGGGATGGCAGCCAGGAATAGGGCCTTCTCGATCGTGGTGCCTGCTCTAGGTAATTCCCTCTCCTTTGAGCCAAGAACAGCTTCCTTATTATTCTGGAGAGGCCTGAAGACATTTTTTATTTCAAAAAACCTTTGGAACGCTACAAGGGTATGCTGTTTGCAGACTAGTGCATGCTGGTTTATTCAATGCTCTTATGATAGGTGGTTTTATGCTACTGTTTGCCATTGTTTGGCTTTCAGTTATTTTTGTGTATTTTCTAGCATATGTATTTTTAACCTGTTGTGAGCTGCCTCGGGTGCCCTTTCAGGGAGAAAGGTGGGGTAAAAATCAAACAAAGTCAGGAAAACACAGATATCCAGACTGCTGACAGGCTGCACACATTAAGAGGACTGAATCTGTGCTCGAACGCTGTTCCCATCGAATGCTGCATGAAATTAAACCCATTTTCTAGCCTGCAAGTGGTGGGGGGCAAGGAGCTACACAGGTTGCTGCAGGTTCCCCCTTGTCTTAGGAAGATGCAACAAGTTTTTCCCCTTGGCTTCTGAGACTTCCACCAGCCTTGCCTTGCCTTGCACGTGTGGTCAGCTACAAGGACTGGAAGCTTGCTTGTTTCCCTCCTGGAAGGCACAGAAAAGGGGAGCCCAGATTCTCACCCTATCAATTGACAGATTGCCTTTGTACTCACGCGACATCTGGGGTGATTACGCGAAGACCAGAAGGCAAAGGATACAAGGCTAAGACCTTCCTCCACAACTCCAATAGCCAAGGATCAATTACTGCATCTGGGCTGTGGAAGGAGAAAGATGTCATTTCAGGCAGAAGAAGAAAAGAAGTCTATTTCAGTTCAAAACCCAAAAATACAGTGTCCAAAAACCTATTCAAAAAGGGAGCCTCTAGGCTCCATTTACTTTTTACTCCATGCTTTACTCCATGCCTACAGCCTAGACCTGCTGTTTTCAAACTCCCCAGGAGTTTGTAACCCACAGTAAGTTTTTGCAAGGGAGGGGAGGGGGAAGGCAGTGACGCAACCCCCAGGAGGGGTAAATGCATCATTTGAAAGCTTTGTTAGAACATCTGCCCACCTTGAAAAACAGCAGAAAAAATTCAAGGGTTACCACGATTCAATGCAGATCCAACATAGCGGGGGCAGAGAAAGCACCTGGTCACCTCCTTAAGCTAGCTCCAGCAGTGCCTAACAGTGACCCACAAAGCGGCCCAGCAGCTCCAAGGCACCACATTTCAGTAACCAGCTCCTGGTGTTTTTTTACCCTAAGTCATGCTGGTCGTCTCCCAACACTGTCGGCATGAGTGGGTTGCCTCCCAGCTGCAGAAGCCTCTTGTGTAGCTTCTTGGCAATAAAGTTGAACCTGGGCAGACAGCAGTCAAGACACAAGCCAGAGGGTTAGAGAGAAACCTAGAGAGGGACTCCTTTGGGGGGAAAACCAGCCTCCAGAATTTCTACCTCATGCATGGGCCAGACTGTCCTTTTCTAAGAGTCATGGCTGCTGCGTTATGCAGCTGAGGCGACACAGACACAGGAATGCAGCTTACTTGGGATACGAGGAATCTCCAAGGCCCACAACGGCATAATCCATCTGGCACAGGGAAGTGGTAGGCAGGTTCTTCCGGAACAGGAACCTCCAGAAATTCTGAAAATTAAACCAGACACCAAAGCAGGCACTTTAATTGGGTGTGTTCAGGAATGTTTTGCTGTGGAGTGTGTCCTTGTGCTACCCACTTATTCCCAGGCAACTCAGGATCCTCTGCAACTAGGTGCGGGGGGGGGGGGCACAGTTCACTGGGTTGAATGTGAGGGGGGAAAGGTCCAGGTTTAGCCCCCAGCACCTCCAAAGAACTCAGGCAGCAGGGCCGGGAAAGTGCAGCCACCAGAATTTCTGCCAGTCAGTTGACAACACTGGGCCAGACAGAGCAATGGTCAGACTCCGCAGAAGGCAGCATCATACACTCAAATGTAGAGGCAGGGCATTGCACCTCAGAGGACCTTGAGCTTGAATCAAGTGTCCCTTGGGGAAATTTTAGGAAGATGCCATCCTGTCCCCACCTTAATCAAGGTAATAGAGCAGTTTGTTTTTTTTTTAACTTGTTTCTCCTGATGTACCACTTCTCATGTTGTAATTATCATAAGTACCACCAATACATAAAATGCCTGGGGCCTGCGATGTCACTTCTGAGTCTGCAAAGCTCCGAAGTGATCACTTCTTTGCTGAAACTAAAAGTGATGTCATGACCCCAGGCACTGAGCCTCCTTGCTTACCACCGGGTTACACCAGCTGAAAAACACTACACTAGAGGATAGCAATCAGGAAGACAGCATACCTTCATATTATCGGGAGGGTCCCCTTGGCCTGTGGTTGCACACACAAACACCACCAGTGGCTCATGGATCAGGTTGGCCTTCAGAGAAAAATCACACAAAGCCGGTTAAATGTTACGTACTAGGCAGAGGCATTTACTCATAAGAACATGAGGACAGCCCCGCTGGATCAGGCCATAGGCCCATCTAGTCCAGCTTCCTTTATCTCAGTGGTCCACTAAATGCCCCAGGGAGCACACAGCAAGAGACTTGAATCCTGGTGCCCTCCTTTGCATCTGGCATTCTGACATAACCCATTTCTAACCTCATAACCTCAACTGGTATTGTGGCCATACTGCAGTTGGAAGAGCCAAAGCTGAATGAGAGGGAGGCTGGCCTAAAGCCACGTAGAGTTTGGGAACTTAAGAACATGAGAAGAGCCATGCTAGCTTGGACCAAAAGGCCCCCATCTGGCCTGGCATCCTGATTCTCCCAGCAGACAACAGATGCTCCCAAGGGGTTCACAAGCCCTCCCCTAGACTCTGGTACTTAGAGGTGGACGGCTGCTAAACATGAAGGCTTTCTTCCTAACTATAATGGCTAAGAATAACCCATCTAGACCAGACCATCATCCAGCATTCCACTTTCAGCAGCCAACCAAATGTGTTTGGAAAGCTCACAAGCAAGGAGTGAAGGCTATAGCTGCCTGCACTGTGCCCTAGCACCTGCTACTCAGAGGTTACGACACCCCTGAATATGGAGGCTCCACAGAATCATCGTGGCTGATAATCACAAACAAGCCTCTCCTCTCCCATGAATTGGTCCGACCTCCTTTTCAAGCCATCTAAGTGATGACGGACACCAGCATCTTGTGGCAACGAGTCCCATTTATTAACAACAACAAAAAGGGGTTTCGTCATTCATGGCTCATACTGTCTGGGCACTCACCACACTGTAGCTGTCCAAGGCTTCGACCCTGCACTGGAAGTGGCGTCGCTTGGCTTCCCGGCCAATTCTCTCTGCTGTGTCTTGGGCTGTCCCAGTCTGGCTGCCGAAGAGGAGGAGGATCTTCTGCACTGCCATCTGAAAAAAGGCCATAGCAGAAAACAGTTTTTAAAAGGTGGCAGGTCAAAGGTCTGCCCTCCATCACATGCTCACTACAAGCCAGAGTGCTGGACAATTTCCCCTTCCCCACCCCTAAAACAGGAACCAAGAATGAGGGAAGATGGGAAAAGACAGAGGCCCAAATCCTAACCAACTTTCCAGCACTGGCATAGTGGCGCCAATGGTGTGCAGCACCCTGCAGTTGGGTGGCACTTCACAGAGGCCTCCGCAAAGTAGGGGAATGTCTGTTCCTTTACCTCAAAGCTGCACTGCCCTTATGTCGGAGCCAGAAAGTGGGTTAGGATTGCGCCCAGTTATAGAAAGCAGAGTCAGAGTATCTCTGAATGTGCAGCATCCTGTAGGACACAAGCACAGCTCCTTCCCCTCGCAAGCGACCCCACTGTGAAGGCGCAGGTCACCTCCCTGTGCAGCTATACGTGGCTTCCCCTTGCCAGCAATGCCAGGCCTGGGCTAGCTTGGACCACACCTTTCAAGGGAGCCCAAACTGGTTATGCTGCTTTGATGTGGCCCCATAAAAGCTGGGGATGCGCATGGGCATTCACTTTGGGCACAGCTGCAGACCTCAGGGCCCAATCCAGACAGAAGCAGCTGGGGTGCCCGCCTGCAGGGCATGAAGGCTACACACTTTCCTGGGAGTAAGTCCCTTTGAGCACAACAGGACTTACTTCTGAGTAGGCATGTATGGGATTGTGCCCTGCCTCACACAGCTTTGGGGGGGGGGGGAGCCTCCACTCCAGGAGAAAATGCCAGCAGCACCCAAGGGTGAACAATACCCAGGCCCAGCTCTTCCCCTGAGGAGGCCAGGGCACCCCAGGGAGCTCCTCCACTCTCACAACAACCCTGTGAAGAGGATGGCACTGAATGCAAGACCAGGCCTGAGACCAACCCTGCAGGTCAAGCCCACTAAACCAGCACCCCCGTTGCCCGGGAGACGACCCCTCCCTCATATATGCAAATCGGTCGCCCCGCCCCTTTCTCCGAGACTCCCCCCTCCCTTCGCAGTCAGCGCTCCTAACCTCAGTCACAGCCGGCAGCCCTCTGCTTGCGCATGCGACACAGGTGCGCGCCGGAAGCCGGCTTGACAGAGATCCGGAAGTGGCTCGAACTTCCAGTCGCGAGCGCAGCGCTGAGAACGTCTCTGCGCCTCTGGGCCTCCGCTCACTGGGCCAGTAGAGGCGGCGCATGCGCAGGAGCCGCACCCTGCTGGGAGGTGTGTGTGCAGGAGGGATTGCCCTGCTCCAGTGACGTCGCCTGGACCTGGTGAGCGGCGCTGAGGGCTCCTGCCTGCTCCTGCGCCCAGCATGCTGTTCTCCCTGCGGGAGCTGGTGCAGTGGCTGGGCTTCGCCCCCTTTGAGCTGCTCCTGCAGGCTGCGGCGCTGCTGGCGGCCTCGGTGCTGCTGGTGCTGAAGGTGGACGGGGCGGTGGGCGAAGCCGGGCTGAGCTGGTGGGGGGTCTTCGCGCCCTTCTTCGTGGCCGATGGGCTCAGTACCTACTTCACCGCCATCGTCTCCGTGCGCCTCTTCCAGGACGGTGAGAAGCGCCTGGCCGTGTTGCGCCTCTTCTGGATCCTCACCCTGCTCAGCCTCAAGTTCGTCTTTGAGATGCTGCTCTGCCAGAAGCTGGGCGAGGGGGAGAGCCACGAGCTGTGGTATGGCCTCATCATGTCGCCCGTCTTCATCCTGCTCCAGCTGCTCATGATCCGGGCCTGCCGCGTCAACTAGGGCCAGCCCAGCCAGCCAGCATCCCTCGGGTTGGAGGAGAGCCACAGCCTGTGGTATGGCCTCATCATGTCGCCCATCTTCATCCTCCAGCTGCTCATGATCCGGGCTTGCTGCGTCAACTAGACTGCCAGCCAGCATCCCTTGGGTGCACCTCTCTGCGAGGAGTCAGCCAGTATCCCTCGGGTGTGCCTCTGGGCAAAAAGGAGAGCCACAAGCTGTGGTACAGCCTCACCATGTTGCCCATCTTCATTCTTCTCCTGTTGCTCATGATCCAGGCCTGCTGGGTTAACTAGACTGTCAGCCAGCCAGCATCCCTCTGGTGCTCCGAGGTCACCACCTAAGGCATTTCTGTCTGCTTCTCTATGACCATCACCATGGCATTACGTAACAGGCTTACAATCTGCCGTTGAGATAATGCATTGTTCCAAGTAGGATGCCAGGGATCCCAATCCTTACCTCACTCACTGGGAAACAAGTTCAGTGGGGCTTGACTCCCAAGTCTGATGTATTTACCCCCACCCACCCACCCAGTATGACTGTAGAAGGACTTCCTCTCCCCCCATGCTTCTTGCTAGAGGTCAGATGACTGTCAGTCTGCATCTGGGATCAGGCTGCAGCTTGATGGAAGAGACACTTTTTCTCCTTTTTCCTGGCAACAAAACTGATCTTCTTGTTCATATCACTTGCATCAGTAGGACTCCTCTTGGATGTTTTCTGCTTACTTGACATTGGTCTGGCTTCCACACTGCCTCCTTCTCCAGGATTGGGCACTTCTTCAACTTATTTTCTGTCCTGACAGTAAGGAGGAGGAGGAGGAAACTTTGGACAGGAAAAAAAATCTGTCTCTGCATGGGGAGAGATTCTTGCACTCATGTTTTGTACGGCTGAAAAGCAGTGTTGTCATTGGACTGAGACCCTTGTGATGCCCCAGGGTTATTCAGGAGGTTATTTATTTAAGAATAAAAATATTGCTTATACTGAGATGTCTCCCTCCCTGCATAAAGTTTTTTCTCTGAGGAAGGACTTTGCTGCTGCAGGATGTGGTGATTCACTAGCTCAGGTGGCTATCTCTGAGCACCCCTTACTCTCTTTTGTGTACAAGGGTGGGTCTTGCTTCCTGGCAGCAGAGATGCTTCTTGGATCCTGTGCCCTCTCCATCACATGGCTGCATTGGCATTGGCCAGGAGATCTTCAACTGACCCTGCTTTGAATGATGTTGCTGCCCAAATACTGGCAGAGAGAAGAGGGGCCATGGTTGCACAGGCTCGCCCAACAGTGGATGCTTCCAAGCTGGTGATGTAATTTATCTTGCCTCTCTCACAACCCACAATTTGGGTGTCCCTGCTGTGGCTGTACATTGCATGATGCTTGGAACTGTGGGCTGGTTGCCTTCTCCACTGACATGATTCGCGCTGGTCCTCTTAGGGCCCAGTCCTATCCAATTTTCCAGTGTCGGTGCAGCCATGCCAATGGGGTGTGCGCTGCATCCTGTGGTGGGCAGGCAGTCACAGAAGCCTCCTCAAGGTAGGTGGAGGGCTGCATTTGGGGGCTGCACTGGGATTGCACTGGTGCTGGAAAGTTGGATAGGATCGGGCCCTTAGAAAACGAGGAGTGGCCTATGCAGGTTTAAAAGCTGGTAGTGAAAGAGGTGCATTCTGCATGTGTTCAGAGGAACCCTTGAAATTAAAGAAGACATTGCCCCAGGAACTGACCCCTGACCCCTTTTCTAACCACAAAGGTTAACAATTATCATAATATTCCAGTGTGTCTCTCACTATGTATAATTATATTAATATATATATATGTTATGCATATATGTGTATGTATATATATATATTATATGTATGTATACAAACACACACATATACATGTATATGTGTATATATTAATATATATGTATAAATAGTCTTTCGAGACTGAAGGTTGCCAACTAATAATAGATTAAATAATAAAAATTCAATATATAAAATAATATTAATTAATTTTAATAAATTTATAAATATAAATCAATAAATATTGATTTTAATAAATTAATTTATTAATGGATTAATTATTGATGAATTAATATAATGAATTTATTAATTAATTGATAAATTAACCTTTCAGAGCACGATACCATAGTTTCTCGAGACTGAAGGTTGCCAACAAACATAATTAATTGATGAGTTCATTAAGGAATTAATGATTGATTAACAAGTTAAAATTAATACAATAAATTAATGTGTAATTTATAATTTTAATTAATTATTTTATTTATTAATATTTATTTAATATTTATTAAGTTTCTTACTAATGTTAATATATACACAGATATGTCTGTATATACAATGTGTAAAATATGTATGGATATAAAATATCTACTTATGTGTCCACATAAGGTATGTGCTCTATACATTGTTTATAATGCACAGTATATATGTATCCACAGTGAAATGGAATGCCACGCCCACCTCCTCATTCTGGCCAGTGGGCGAAGGCCTTTGCAATGATGGATAGGGCTGCTGTCCAATGTGCTGATGGCGCTTCAGGAGCACTCCTGAAAGGGGGCGTGGCTTTTCCTGACCAATGGAGAGGCAGGACGGAAAGTTCACGCCCACTAGGTGGTGCTGGTGGGCAGGCTGGTTAACGTGTGAATCCGCCGACCAATCAGCTGCGGCGTAAGGCGGGGAGCTAGTACTCTCGTCCAATCAGAATCCGCCGTGCGCCGCGTTGTCTCCTGATTGGCGGAGCCTGGGCGTCAACGGCTTCTCCAACCGACTCGCAGACGGGAGCGTCATACGCTTCACCGGGCGGCACGTCAGCTGACCGCTGAAGCGCTTGTCCAATCAGCGCGTCCCGAGCCTCCTCAGCCAATGGGATTTAACTTCCCGGAGAAGAGGCGGGGCCGTCCGCTTTCCACCCAATCGGCCGTGCCGTCGCGTCAGAAGCGAACGCTCAGCGTCTTGTCTCCAACAGCCAATGGACGCGTCCGTCGCTCAGTGGGCGTGGCCTTTAAACCTCCCCCTCCCATCCCGAGAAGCGTTTCCCCCCAATGGGCCAAAGCCTCGGCCAATAGGCATCGAGCCTGCTCTGGCAGAGGGCGGGCGCTCGCGATGTCGCCCAATCTGATTTGCGGGGACCTCAGGCGCAGGCGGTGTCGCCCAATCAGTTCGACGGCGGCCCTGTCAGGAGGCGTGGCTCGTGCCAGCCAATGGGCGGCCGCCGGCGACCTGAGGCGAGGCGGGAGGAGGCTGCGCCGGGAGGCGGCGCGTGGGCCCCCGCAGTAGTCCCGGCGCCGCCGCCATGAGCAGCAGCGGCCCAGCGGGGTCCGGCCTGCCGGCCTGGAAGCGCGCCCTGCTGGAGAGGAAGCGGGCCAAGCTGGCCGCCGGGGTGGAGCTGGAGCGGGGCCGGGCGGCAGCCGACGGGGGGGAGCCGCCAGCGGCGGGGCCCGGGCCGTCGGAGGGCGGGGAGCGCCTGGTGGTGGCGGAGAGCCTGGGCCCGCTGCGCGAGAACCCCTTCATGCGGCTGGAGGGCGAGCGCCGGCGGCGAAGGCCACGCCTCGCCCCCGCGCCAGCCGCCGACCCCCCTGCGCTCGCCCGCCTGCTGGAGCTCTACGGGGCTGTGCCCGGTATCCGCACCATCCGCGCCGACAACATCCTCATCATCGAATCCCGCGAGCCCCAGGCAGGGTCCACCCCTACTCCCCCGGCCTCCCCTCCCCCACCGGACCCCCTGCGCCGCCTGCTCGCCCGCTCCGGCTCCGCCCTCACTGAGATCCGCGCCGCCGAGGTCGTCATCTACGAGCCGGAGCCCCCGAAGGCGCCCGCCGGGGACGCCGAGGCCGGGCGGGTCAGCCGGCTGCTGCAGAAGTTTGACCGCCGGCCCCCCCGGACCCACGCAGTGCGAGGGCGCTGGCGGGGTGGGGGCGGTGCCACCCCACAGCCAGCGGTGCCAAACCCCTCTCCCGAGGGTGCCCCGGCACCACAGGAGTCGCCGCCGCTGCCCACTTCCACTGCCCAGCCGTGTGGGCTCCAGCCCGGAGGTTTCGTCCAGAAAACCGGCTCCAACTCATTCGTGGTTAACCCCCGGGGGTGCCGCCCCACTCCTGCGGCCTCCAGACATGTGCCCCCCGTGCTCAGCAACGGGCCCGTCGAGCCGGCGGTCGGAAACAGAAGCCCTGTTTCTCCCAAGCCAGTGCCATCGCCAAGCCCCGCTGCAGCATCTCCGACCCAAGCCAACGTGGGGAAGCCAAAGCCCAAGGAAGCGGTGGAGAGCCTGCCACCCCCACAGCCCAGTGCCATTCCGGACAGCAGTGCCACAGCCAGCTTGTCCCGGCCCACGCCGCTCCTCAGCTCCAACTGTTCTTTTGAGATCCGACCGGCCCCCAAGCCGGACCTGGCTGCCATCCCTGCCCACGATCTCCAGGCACAGGCCTTGGCCAGCCTGCGCCTCAACTCCCGCAACTCGTTTCTCTTCGTGCCCCGTCGGAAAGGGGATGCTACTGGCCTGCCAGATGTTACAGACAGCCCTCCGACTTTGCCAGGAGGGGCTCTGCCCTCTGAGAAGCCAGCTGAGACTTTGGTGCCTGTGACTTACATTGATGAGGACTTGCTGGAGCTGGAGGCTGGACACTTGCCCCCCTTGAGAGTTCTGAGTCCGAGGCTCGAGGGCTTTGATGTTCTCCAGGAAAGCAACTCTGCCCTTGAGATGGAGGAATCTGTTCTGTCCGCATACAGGCCCCTCCCGACTGGTGCTGCAGCTGTCTCTCAGAAAGGTAGCAACACTTTTACCATCGTGCCCAAAAGAAAGCCCCCCAGTGCTGGGCTGGAGACCTTCAGCAGAATTCAGCTGCTGGAGGAGGAGGAGGAGGAAGAGGAAGAAAACCGAGCCAAAGCTAAGACTGATGCCCCTCATCAGGAATTAGGTCAGCTTCTGAAGAAGCGCTACCCCACTGTGAACGAGATTGAGGTGATAGGGGGCTACCTTTCTCTGGATAAGTCCTGCATGAGCAAATCAGGATCCCGGCGCAAAAAGGTAACTAACTGACTTCTGATCTGCCGGTTTTTCTGAGACCGCTGAATTGATAGCAAGGGAAAGAACAAGCCCCTTTCTTGACTCCTGGAAATCAGGCATAGTTACTGTCTGTTCTGTAAATTATCTGCTTTCAGCATTCATGGTTGCTGACTTATAGCATCCCATGCCAGCATGGTTCAACCTGTGCGCAAGTTTTCAGTGAACACTGTGTACTACTTTCAGTCCTGCTTGGTAACTTCTTGGCAAGAGAAGCGTAGTTAAAATATGCTAGCACAAGTTAGTGGCTGAGTGTGACGTGATCTTGAGAGTTGCCCTTGGGACGGGCGGTGTGTAGAACAAGAGCAGTGTGTTCCATCACTTTCTCTCCTTGCAGTAGGACATTCAAGCAGGCTTCCTTGAGCCCACTTCAGTCTCCTCTAGCCCACACAGCTAACAGGAGCTGGTGAAGGTTCCTGTGACTCTCTTCCTGATTTGAGCACAGTGGTGCACACCAGAAGAGTGCGTCCCAGAACACACTCTATGCTTCTAGGCCTGTACTGTGCCATTCAATCCACCTGCCACCTTTGCCTCTCCTGACATGGCCCAAATACGCGTGTGTCGCGAGCCAAGCTTTCCACTAAGCAGTTAGCATGGCTTTCTCCTGAAGCACGCCTTGTGGTACAGCAGCTGAGACTGTTTGCCTGGATCAGGAAGTGAGGCCCAGTGCATGGCTGCCTACATTCTAGTTAGAATTCCACACACAGGCCTTAGAGCTCAACAGGTGAAATCTGGGGTAAAGGGGAGCATTCTCTTTCCTTTGTTATAAAGCACCTTCTATGTGCATTGCAGTTTGCGAACCCCTTAAGGCAGGAGCTTGACTTCTTATATTTTGTAATCTAAAATTCACACCAGGGAAAAAAAGGCGGGGATAACCTGGGCATCCCATATGCCATATTTGCAGTTATGTGTATGTAGGCTTGCAGCTGGTGGTAGGAACTAAGGAGCTGGGCCAAAACCTTCATGAAAGGCAAACTTTTAGGAAGCATTTGAAGGAAATTAGGGAGGTGGCCTTGTAGGTTTTCTGGGAGGCAGCTTCAGGCATCAAGGGCAGCAGGAGAGAAAGGGTGGGGTCATTTGAGGGAGCAGGAGACTTGTTGCTGGCTGAGAGTGGCTCCCTTGCTCCAAGGGAGCAAATGTTTTAGACACGGATGTGTCAGGGTTATGAGAGTAAAGAGGGAGGGTGGCTAAGGATGCAAAGCTCCTGCAGGATGTGTGAGTGGACAAGACACTGGTGTCAGAGTTTTAAGGAAGGGTGTCTTGAGGTCAAAGAGATAAGAGAGGGTAACAGGTTTTTTAGAGAGTGAGGGGATTGGTGAGAATGTAGGTCTGGGGAAGAAAAGGGTACTGTCTTTGTAATGTCTTTTTTAGGATTTGCTGACATAATAGATGTGCTGTGTGGAGCTGGCTGCCTTCTTCTCAAGTGAGCTGATGATATAGTGGTACTGCTACGTACCCACCAAGCTGGCAGGACCCTCAGGTGTTTGAGGAAGCTCTAGTTCACTGGGATTATGCGTTCATACTGGAGCATGGCTTTTGCTCTCAGTGTTGATGGTAAGAATTGCAGCGTCCATTTGCAGGGAATGCTCTCTTTCCTATGGCACTAGGAGTCCTCTCCTAGACTCAGAATTCCATGATGGTAAGATGTACATTTGTAGCAGGCCTATGATCCTTGGACTCATGGTGTTCATGGTAGAGTAGGCAGCTGTCGCTTGACACAACAGCTGCTGCCAGGTGGCTTTGAGAGACTTTCCCAGAGCTACTAAGCTCTCTGCACCATTGAAGGGGTAAATGCCGCCGCTTGTGGCAGCGGGCATGAGACTCCAGCTTGGGCAGCTTGCCAGAACTGGGCAAGAGGCTGACAATGGCACACAGTCATTTTAACATAAAGAGCGATTGCTGAGATGAGACTGTCTCGAATGTTTCTTGTTCCAAGTAGCTAGACTATGTCATTGCCTGGTTTGTTTGTGAGAAAGTTCTGAGTATGTCTGTGGCTAAAAGACATCATCACCATAGTCCAGTATTGTGCAAGGCACAATATACTGGGTGAGTTCTTGTTTGCCCTCCTTCCTCGCCCTCCTCACCCTGCAAGATTACAGCTGTGTAATTCTGACCCAGGTGCAGTCTGGCAAATTTATTGTTCTCTGCCAAGTCCTCCAGTGCCAAGCAGTAGGTGTGCTTAATAATAATAATAATGATAATAATTTTATTTATACCCCACCTTTCTCCCCAAAGGGACCCAAGGCGGCTCATAGTAATGTTTCCGTAATGCTTCATAGTAATGTTATAGTGTGTGTCCCTTTTCTCCCCCCCCCCCCCACAGTCAGAAGTAACCAGAGTGCTGACAGCATTATTCCCCACGTTGCCTTCATGAACATGGATTGTTGTGCCCTTGCTGAACAAATTGGTTTTACTGTATTTGTCTGCAGGGTTACGTGGCACAAGCAATGAAGGGAAAGTATGTCATGTGGTCAAAGGTTAATTATGATTCTGTAATTTAGGCTAGAGAGGGATTTATCCTTTGTGTGTGCTTCGACACTTGAGCTCCAGCAGACAGAACCTATTTTCGTTCTGCAACTTATATTTCTAGTGTGCCTTGAGGATGACTTTTTGGCTAAGCAAGTGGCAAGGATGTGGCTACCTTCTTCCGTGGTATCTAGTCCTAGGTGTACTCACTGTAGTCATGTGCCTACAGCATTTTCCCATCCCCTTGCTGCCTTGTGATCTGCTATTGAAAGGCTTCCCTCTCAGCCTTGGCTGATGATGCTATTTATATCCTGTGCTGTGAAGAGACTGGGGAAACCTGTGCCTGAATGGCCATTGTGCCACTGTTATGTTCAGGTTGCACCAAGGCTGTTAGTTCTTGGCTCCTGGCCTGAGAACACAGCTGGTTGTGAACAAAGAAAGGGTGAGACCAACTCACTAGCCAGGGCCTGATTCTTTTCCCTTGCTAGGACTGCTGTCCTTGAGTAGGTCTTGTCATGGACTCTGTTACTTGGATCCCAGGAGAAATGGGATACTTCTACCTGTGTGCTCTTCAGGTACCTGCTGCTGCTGCTGCCCAAGTAGGTGCTGCTTGTCTGTAGAGAATCAGACAAGTGGTCTGGCCAAGAGCTTGGTTTCAGTGGAACCAGGAAGCACTTGTCCCTCTGGAATCAATTAATAAAGCTTAACTCTTGAAAACATCTTTCCGCTTCCACAGTCCACTCATTCATGTTGATGTTCTTCCTGCTCACACACACGCTTGTTCTGTTCTTAAGCCATCGTCTTCCTTAGAGGTGCAGAAAACATAACCAGAACTGTGTACAGGAAAAGCAAGTATTGAGGTGCAACTGATGGACACATCATGCATGTGAATGAGGCTGCAGTCTTAAGTTTGTAGACTGCAAGCTTTTGGTTCTGCTGACATACGTATGGCAAGGAAACTGGGTTAGGTTTTTTAACATGGCTTTCTTTTTTCTTTTTTTAAGTATACCGCTTGGTATGTCCCATGTGGGTAAGAAGGAAATAGTTTACTTCCCACCTAGCAAGTTCTGTTTGAAAATGGAATCCAAAGTCCACTTTCTTTCCTGTGGAATCCGAGACTCACCTGTGTCTTGTAATGCATGTGGTATTTCGAGCCTGGCGTATTGCTCCACCTGCCATGTGCCTTGTCGTATTGATTACAGAGAGCTGGTCACTTGGCGAGCGCTCTCTCCTGTAAGGGGAGATTCTCATGCATCTTTGCAGAGCTTGAGAGCAGGGGGGAATGCTACAGGTATCCTTCCCCTCTTGCTAAAACTTCTGGGACCAGGAAAAGCCCCGGTGCCTTTGAAATCAGGGCTTCCATAAATGGCATGCCTACATGTGATGCACCTTGCATACTTGACTTAAAAAGTGCGCTCGTCAAAAAAATCTGTAGATCTGTGCATGTGCTGTGTTTAAAGGGAAGAAAATGATGTAAGCAATATGGCTTGTTGCAAGTGTGCTTAATTTGCATATCTTGGCTGCGAAGTTGGAGTAAGGGCTGTCTGGGACAGGGAAGCAGGAAACAGAAGAATGCTTGCTCCTGCAGTTTCCCCCCCCCACTCAGTTTCAAGCGTACAAACCAGGAAAACACCTTTGTGCTGGTTTCCCAGCTGTCAGCGTAGCCTATGGGCCAACCCTTCTCAACTGGGATTTGGGTGCTGTGCTGCCATAAATGCTGGGTGAGCCTATTGCTGGGCAGTCACCATGGCTACAGCGAACCATCTGGGCAGCCTTAAGCAGAGTGTGCAATCTTGGTAATGTGCTTTCTGTTGTTATGCAAGGTCTGCTAATGCTCAGGCATGCTGCTGGGCTTGTTGAGCGATCCCTGGGATAATCCAGAGCAAAGCAATTGGCCGAATTACACACACGAAGCAGAAATCAAGGCAGGCCTTGAGAGTGGAATTTCAGTCAGCCACTCTGGCTCTGGAGATGGTAACCCTCTCACTTCCTGCTCCTATTGAATGTCTCTGCTGAGGGGGAGATGCCCCAACCTGCTGCCCTTGCTCAGGCTAGGTCAGCTGCATTGGCAGCCCTGCGGCAGCTGACAGGAGGAAACAGGCGAGGCTCTCTTTCAGCCCTCTTAGAGGATGGAGGCCATATTCATAGTCACGTTTGCAAGGAGACAGTCTAGGTGTGTGGAAAGGAGGCGGTAGGAAGATGAGTCGCAAAGGGAGAGTTTCACTGCGAGAAGCCAAGTCCTGAGTTGGGGCTGGTTTTGGCACTGAGGAATTACTGGTATAAGCCTGTGGATTTAGCGGGAGAGAACAGGCACTGCATCCTGGCTACCTCGTGCAACTGTGATATCTGGCATTTATGTTGTCGGTGTACTGATTGTTGCGTGGCCTGGACATCAGAAACGGTTATGAGGGGAGCACATCCATTTGGGAAGACTGAAAAATTCACGCATAAACAGTGCTGTAGCCTGTTGGCCCTGTAGTGTTGGTTCTGGACTGTAAGGAGACCTGGGTTAGAACTACCTCCAGTGGTAGTTCTTTCCCAGCTTTTGCTGCCTGTTCAGAGTTAAATCTGAAGATTTAAGGCCTGTGCAAGTGCGAGGACTGCAGCTGTTGGCTTGAGAAGTGTTACTCCTACTAGATGGAAGCCTGATGCTAAAGTGGGCTTGACGGCCCCTTCTGTCACACTCTGCTGGAAAACCTCCCAAAGCCATTCAGAAGTGTTATCAGGCCTATTGTGCTGGCTCCTGGTGGTTGGGAAGAAGGTGGGGCTTTGGGGGCTTTTATTTGAGATAATTATTTACTGTGTGACTTCTGCACAGTTACCACTATGATCCTTGGGGTGGCGGTGAGCTGGAGATTCAGTTCCACCAGATTTTGAGCAGGGCTGTAAAGCTGTTTCCCATGTGCCCTTCTTGCTGTCTTCCAGATGAAGATCTCTTTCAATGAGACCAGCCTGCAGACGATGTTTGAATATCCCTCTGAAAGCTCCTTGGTGGAAGAAGAAGGGGAGGAGGAAGAGTATGCGACAGAAGTGGACGAGGTGCCCAGCTCCCTTGCTCTTCACTTGGATGCCACCAACTCAGGTGAGTCCTGGGGTGTAAGAGTTGCATCCCAGGATGCATCTGGGGCTCCATCTCCACCCACAACCACACTGCAGTTGGGTGAAGCAGTTAACAAACCCCCAGAGGTTCTGAGGCAGGAAGGGAAGGAGACATAGTTGCTACTAATGAGTTCTTCCAGTTCAGGGACGGAGCTTGACAGATTGCTGCAGTAATGCCTTAATGTTGGGTAGGAAGGCTGTGTAGTCTTCCTCTAGTCCTGAAGAGTGCTGCTGCTGGCTTAATTACTAATCACTGTTCTCTAATGATTTATGCAGCCAAAGTCATTACATTAGGAGTGGTGGAAAGGTGGAGTCTTCCTTCTTCCCCAAAGCTTGTTGGTATAGAATGATGACTGTAAAAGCACACTGCGGGGCGGGGCGGGGTGGGGGGAGGTTAATGCACTCCAGATTGATTTAAATTTCATACTTTAGCTACTGTGACATCTCTGTCAATGGTTTTCTAGTGTACCTGCTCATGTTATTGGCCAGACTTAATGTTGGGTGTAATGTGGGAGTTTTCAGTTCTTCATTTGAGGGGGGGGGGGGCTTTCTCTTCTGAGTTCTCAGCTAGCTGTAGGGGGAGGATGTGGTGAAGTGCTTGCCAGGCAAGGCCATTGGATTCATCATGGGGTGTTTTGTTCCATATTTTAACCACCTTGCTTTCTGGAGGATTGGCCCCTATGGAATGCTTTCAGTCTCCTGGCTTGTTTCACAGCCCCATGCTTGGCTTCATCTTTCCATCTGCTCTTCTTGCAGGTTTATCAAGTTATACCCCAAAGCACTCCATAGAATTCAGCAAGTGGCAGGAGCAGCAATATGAGGAAATGCCTCCGCACACCGGCACCTTTCCGCGGGACGCTGACCTGCCTGGCAGCCAAGTCATGGTATGATTGGGGAATGCTCCAGCTGGCTTTCTGTCTTGATTGGAGGGGAGGCACGAACACAGTCGTGTCTGTTTGGGGTGGCTGTGGTGTAATCCCTCTATTGGCCTCTGACTTGAAAGAGGCTGCGAGAGAACCATGAATGTCAGGTTGCTGCTATTGGCAGGAACTAGGTGGAGGTCCCCTGCTGAAGTCCTCTGATCCCTCTTTGGAGGAGAAGCAGCATAACTCCTGTCCCTTTTGTCTCTGTCTCTCTCCTCTGCAGCTCACTCCAGCAGACAAGAGCAGCCTCGCAGACTTCAGTAGTGAACCTGCCCTGTACTTCTAGTTTTGGTGCTGCAGATACTGCTGCTGCAGTGTTCCCAGGGTCCTTATCTCTGGGTGTCTGCAGAAGCACTCCTGGGAAGGCAGGGCGCACCTGCAAGGCAAGCCCCTCTTCCCTTATCAGGTACTGAGAAGCCATGGGGGTGGGGGAGCATGCACGTCCTTACACTGGATTCTGGGACATCCTTGTTCCGAGACGGCTTCCTTGTCCTGTTCATGGCCTTACTTGTTCTTGTGAAGACTCGGAGGAAAGGGGGTTTTTGTGGCTGGGCTGCTGAAAGCTTGTCCGCTGCCGTTCTTGCTTGGCCATGCTGCTCCTGTTGACCAGGCATCTTTGAACTGGTGCGGCAATTACCTTGGTGTTGGATCATTGCAAACAAGCTGCGATTTGACAGCAGTGACCTAGTGGAGAGTGCCAGCTTTGAATTTACCTTGCTAGGCTCTGTGACTCCTGATAGGACTGGCATGTGGAGTCACTGGTGCCTGCTGGGCAGGTGGTGGTGGTGAATGCCGTCGCCTGCACTGATGGGTTAATGAGAGTGGCTGGAAGAGCGGCAGGTGTTCTGTCCTACGTTAAAAGAAGCAAACCTGGGAAGAGTTTCTGGCATTCAAGGCCTGATGTGGACATGTGCCCTACTTGAATATTGGCCTCACTGTGACAAAGGGTAACTTTAAAGGAATGTGTGGCACTGACTTTGGCTTTCCTTGAGCTGACCTGTATTGTGTGGTCAACTCTGATCTCCAGTCTCCCACATGCACACAAAAGCACACCCTTCCCAGATTCTGTTGTGTACAATTCTTCACTTTATATGGCTGAGACTGGAGATGCCGTCTCTTCATGCAAACCTGCCACTCTGGGGCTGTGAATAAGCAGCCACCCTGTGGCCAGTTTTCATTGGGAGCAACTCTGATTCAATGGCCGGGGAGCCCCGTTCCTCCTGTGGTGGTCCTCAGTTACGTCTCCTGGAGCCAAGATTCCTTCTGCTTCTAAGACGGCTGGTGGGTCAGCCAGGGGCTGTTCTTTGCAGGGGGAGGCCCACTAGTCCCTCTACTCCAAGCTGCAATGATGATCTCTTGATACCATATTCTCCAGAAGTGTCTGGTTTCCTGACCTCAGAGAATGACATTACCTTTCGTTTACTCTTGCAGTAACTGTTCTGCCAACCAGCAGGCAGTCATTTGCTTTATTCAGGTTATGGAAGTGAGGTTTAAGTACAGGAGCCTTACCATCCAAATAACAGACAGAAGATTGATCTGCACTCCTGTGGTTTTGAGGGAGACATGTGGTTGAAACTAATGTTGTGTATGTTTAATGAATGATCTTTACTCTTGTTCATCCTACTCCAAAGAAGCTCCTGATGTATTTCTCTTTCTTGGTGGTTGTTTAGAACGTCAAATCAAATTGAGCTAATTTACTGTGGTGAATTGTAAAATTCTACTGTATTTTGCACTTGATAGCTATTAACAGAGGGAGTGGGGATTCTAGATCATACACTCAGCTGACCATTATTGCTGGGTCTGGCTGGCGGGGCCAAACTACTGTACTTGTTGCCCCCCTTCCTCCTAGGATGGTATCATGTTTGTGCTTCCGAAGCTCATTAAATGACACAAGTGATTTCTCCTCTGTTCTTTGCTGGTCATTTTTTTCTTTATCCCTGAGTATATCCAGAAAATGGATCCCTCCCCCCCACTGCTCTGCACTACTAAACTAATACTAAATTGAAAAACCTAAACTCTGCTTGGTTTGAATGAGGGAAATGTACACTTATGTGTTTTGTAAGTGGAGGATGAAGATGTGAACTGTGAACCCTGCTGCTCTCTGGCCATTGTTCCTTTCGGCCAAGCTCCATGTCTCTTGATCGGTTTGGAACCTAAAAGGCATCTTGACCAATGAGCTACCTGTTCTTCTTCAAAGCAGCAAAAGGGGAAGGCTCAAACCTTTTGAAATGAAACCTTCTCTTCACAAAGCCTAATAGCAGGACAGCCTGCATGTACAGTGTGCAAGCCTGTGGAAGTTTCCACTCACTTTCCGCCGCAGCTGCTGTGCTGGTTAACAAAGTGGTTTTATTCAGGTTGGGGAACGAAAGACGTTAGCTGAACGTTTATTTTTATCTACCTTTTGTCCTAGCCCCATGAAGTCAGACTGCTAGCTAGCCTTGGATGCAACCATAGATCGTTTTCGAAGTGGGTCCTGGTACGAAAATATTTGGGAAGCATTGATCTAACAAAATTTCTGTAAAAAACAATTTGGAGCCAACAAACTTTATTAGGCGCTGTACCGCCCACGCATCAAGCACTGCCTGCATAGGCCCAGCCTAGGCTGGAGCTGCTTCTCCAAGACTATTTTCAGGGACACTCAAGCCCAAGGGTCTCTTCTGTCACGGGGGTTTTGTCTCTGATTTTAGAGAGATTCCCTGCTTCCTTTTTCAGGGCCGTGAGCAGCGTCTGGGAACTTTCTAAGATCTAGGAAACAAGAAGGAAAAAGATGAGCAAGGGTTCTTTCCAAAGATGGGATGCTTCTTGCTGGCATCTCTCTCCATCCTTTGCTTTTGGTCTCTTGTGCCAATGCACCATGAGGGAGATGGTACTTCAGCTTTCCCCTCTGAACAATCCCCCAGCTTTGTTTTAGGCATTTCTATAAAACATTTAGTGAGGTCATGGGCTATCAGACTGTACACAGCAACCTGAGCTTTGGCTCAGACACTACAACTACCTTTGACCAGCTCTTTCCTGTACGGAAAACCACCCATGGTGCGTTCACAATGTACTGATTGTAATTCTTTCATAAAAATAAGCCCAGCAAGTCTGCAACAGAGCAGCTATAGTCCATAACCTGAATGGTACAACCTGCATAGGAGAAAGATTTGCAGTCTCCTATTTGAGAGGGATGGGGGGGGGGGGGGAGAGAAGAGAATTTTCCTGGAAGTTTAAACACATTTGGTCCCTGTTGTGTGTAAGCAGTGATGGGCAGAAATAGCTTAAGGAGGGTTTGGATGGATTGCCCCAGGACAAGGGGGAAGGGAATATAATGGCACTAGGAACAGTTGTGATTTGCCTGTCCCAGTTCCATCTCCAAAGATGGAAAAGCCATCAGCTGAACTGATGGTCCTAGAGCCTATGCAGTTTCAGTGCAACCAAGGGCCAGCATGTGTCCTTTTCTGTGTATCTGAAGAGGCTTTATTGTGACTGACTGCTTTCCATCTGAGGAAGTGGCTTTAATGGTACCTACCTTAATGATGAAAATGAGCTTTGAGACAAATGTTACAAGCTATATTAACCACATTTTTGTTGCTTCTTTAATTCTGAAAGGGTGCCTAGAATGAAAATGTTCAGGGTTTAAGGCAAGCATACATTGAGGCCCTCCCCTGGCTATCATTAGGAATGCAAGTCAAGCACTGGGAGCTTGTGCAATCAGTACCTTCAAGTAGGCAGCCTCAGTCTCAGCGGTGATTTTGTCCAACTCATTCTGGGGGGCCAGCTTGTGCGCCAAGGTCTCATTCACACGGGCCAACTTCTTGGTCAGAATGCGGATGTCGTTCTGCACCTTGATCTTCTCCTCTTCCTCCTGCTGGATCTGCTTGTTTAGCTCTTCCCTCTCAAGGCAGAGGTCTTCAATACCTGAGGGGGCAGGAGAATTGTGCCAGCTAAGCCAGGCCCTGTGCAGAAAGTGCTCTGCACACGGCCTACAGGCTCTCTGCTCCCCATGGAGTGGCAGTCATGGTGTCATCGGCCTGTGGAACTCCCTGCCACAGAATGTGGGGTGCCAGCTGGGCCAGGCTGAGGAAGGAGAGCCGTGGGGTGGAGGCGCCCTGCAGCGTCCCTGCCTGCCCCCCCACCCCCGCTGGGCGCCTGCCTCTCTCCAAGCAACTGGGCAGGAGGAACAGCTGTCTACGGCGGCCCGCGCGGGAAAAAGACGTCGGGCAAATGCAGCCATGCTTGGAGGGACAGGAGTACGGAGGCCGGAGTGGGACAAACAGGGCGGGCAGGCGCGGCCATGCTTTGGAGGGACAAGGGTACGGGGGCCGGCGAGAGACAAAGGCGGACGCGTCTCCATGGCGACCGGAGGGCGCGTACCTTCCGGGAGGGCGAGCCTGGGGCGGGAGGGCGCGTCGTCCCCGCGGGCTCCGGCGCAGGGGCAGCAGCGCTGCTTCCTCCTGGCCTTGCGGGGGGCGGGCGCGGGGACGGGGCCGCGGGGCCAGTCGGCCAGCTGCAGCCAGAGCGCGAGCAGCAGGCCGGCCGTCATGCCCAGCAGGCTGGCCAGCAGCACCGCCGCCGCCTCGTCCTCCATGCCGCCGCCCGACTGCCGCCCCCGGCCCGGCCCGGCCGGCCCGGCCCTGCCTGTGTGACGTCCGCGGGGTCACAATGCCGCCTCTGCGCTGCTGGGGGGCGGGGTGCCTCTCCTCAGAAGTCAGTGGGGCCAGTGGGGCTCACCTCAGGCCACGGGGTGCAGCCCCAGACCAGGCACCGAGGAGGAGCCCCGCCCTGGGGCCACACTCAGGGACGGGGAAGCCAGCCCCACTGCAGTCAGTGCGGCTGACCCCCAGACAGAATGGACTGGTGGCACTGAGGAGGGGCCCATGGTGGCAGGCGGCCTGAGGGGCAGGGGCGTCCCCATCCCTGGCACCCCTCCTCAAAAGTAAGCCCCACTGCAGTCATTGGGGCCGACTCCCAGGCAACCTGTGTGTTCCGGCTTTCTTGGCTGCAAGGGGGTTCTGCAGTCTGCTTCGAAAGCAGCCTCCAGACCCCCCCAAGGGCTCTGGAGGGGCCTGGCTCAAGCCCACCCTCATCTGGCCTCGCTCTGCTGCTTCTCCAGGTCCTCTCGGCTCTTCCCCTGAGCAGTGGGACACCCGCAGCGTTCCAGAGAAGATGCAGAGAGCCAGCAGTGGATTTGCACAGCAAAGACTCCGTTCAGAGGGGCTGATCCCTCTGGGGAGAAGGGCCTGCCTTCAGCCGCTGTCTGTGGGTCTCCCAGAGGCGGCTGGTGGGTCACTGTGGGAGAAAAAGGACACAAGAGTAGCTAGACCCCCTAGCGTCTATTGGCAAGGCTCTTCGTGTAGGCTTAAGAGAATAATACGTTTTTACGCCAAAGGACTTTAGCTGAGAAGCATCAGGCTTAAGGGAGGAGCCTGACACATTTGGGGTGCAATCCAAAGTGTGCCCTAGGCTGGCTCATGTCCCTTGTGCTGGTCTCCCAGTGTCACAAAAGTGCCATTTCTGCATTACCATGGGAGGAGGTGGGCTGGTGCATGGATGTACGCTGGCCTCCAGATGCCATATTGGGCCCCGTTGCGCTGGCACATAGATAACTATGTGCCGGCCCGCCTTGGCGAGCGCAGGGGTTAAAGGAGAGTGGGGGAGAGTGGAATGGGGGCGTTCTGGGGTGGGGGAGGTTGTTTGAAGGCAAGACAAGTACGGGAACCAGTAGGGACAGTCCAAAATGGAAAATAGTGGCTGCCTGTGGGGGCCGACAAAGTCTACTTACTGGGTGGAGTGGAGGCAGGCAGGCAGTCTCCCCCCTAGTTGTTAGAACCGTGGGTCATCTTGTAAACTATGTCTTCCTCCTGGAATCTAGGGACTTGGCGTTCCACCTGGGGCTAGAAGGGACATTGGTGTTAATGAATGGGGCCCTGGGTGCTTCCCACGGCCAGGGGCTGCCAGGCTCACCTTGCGCGGGCGCGTGTACCAAGCGAAGAGGAGGCCACACAGAATCCCCACTGCAGAGCTCAGCCCCAGAAGTACTGCCTCCATGCTGCTCCCCTGGGACTGTGCTGAGTGCCTTCCAGCAGCTCTGCAGCCGTGTCCAGGGCCATTGTTACACTGTGAGGCAGACGCCAACTGGTCAGGGATGTCACAGTGCAGGTTTTTAGCCACTGAAATGCCATTTCTTTCCTCAGCCCCCTGCACATCGGGGTGGGGAGGAGACTCCAGGCTGAACTTCATCCCATTTAAAAGTTTCACTTTTTGTTTTTTCCTTGTTCTTTAAACCTGTTTTTATTACAGTGTACTTTGAAACCACTGGGTGAAACCTCAAAAGTAAATTGAATTAAATTGCAAAGCCCCTAGAATGGGAATTTTCAACCAGTATGCCACATGCGGTCTGCAGGTGTGCCACAGGACTTTTGGGGGAGGGTCATTTAATAGTAGGGCCACTGCGGTAATGTGAGTTTCTGGCAGTGTGGTGTGCCTTATCAATGCTAAAAAAAACTGATGAGCTCCAGATTGCAGCTGCAGAGGTGGAGGAGGGAAGGGCCTGGCTGCTTAACTCAAGCTGCAAAGGGCAGAGTGTTGCCTGTCCCAGCATTTGGGTACCCAAAGCAGGCACCAGAATGCTGTCCATTGTTGCTGGATCTGGCTGGAGGGGCCAAACTACTGTACTTGTTGTCCCCCTTCCTCCTAGGATAGTATCTTGTTTATGCTTCCAAAGCTCATTAAACTAGGCAAGTGAATTCTTCTCTGTTCTGTGCTGGTTATTTTTTTCTTTACCCTGGAGTATGTTCTGCATATCCAGGAAGTGCGTCTGCTGGCTGTGAATGAAGTTGGTATGTGCACTGGTGCTACAGGCAAGAAGCTGATTCTGCCACAGAAAAGGGAGTCTGTACCTCCCAGGCTAGCCTAAGAAACTTCACCCACACAAGGATGCCACAGCAGGTGAAGAGATAGGACAGGAGCCATTTGCTAACCACTCACAATCTAACACAGTCTTTCTGAAATTGTGGGTTGGGGAACCATCGGTGGGTTGCAAGTGAGTTTGTGGTGGGTTGTGAGAAGTTTTTGAAACATTAAAAAAAATACCTTGCCTGGTTTGCAGGAGATCATGAGCTGCAAAGATAACCTGTAGTGTTAGGTAATCTTCACCCCCCCCCCCATTAAACTCTCCAGTTCAGCCTTGTGGGTACCTGGAATGACTAAATGATTTGGGAAACAAGTCTTTGAATCCCATTTCTAAGTAGGGTCTAGCAACTGTCTACACACACATACTGTATGTAATGTCTCTAGCAGCCTTGGGAACACAGGACCTGATTATTATGAATAAATAAAATATTTCTTTCAAGATCACTTTTTTGTTTAGTGAGTCACAATAGATTGTTGTTTTAAAACATGGGTCCCAGTGCTAAAATGTTTGGGAAGCATTGATCTAACAAAATAATATTTTCGGTAAAAGACAAGTCTATGAAAACAAACTTTATTAGACATGACCACCTCACGCAGCACCTGCACAGCCTCAGGCAAGGCTGGAGCTGTCCCTCCAAGACCAGTCTCAGGGACATTCAAGCCAAAGCCTTTGGATCTCTTCTGTCATGGTGATTTTGACTCTGTGACTTTAGAGAGATTCCCTGCTTCCTTTCTCAGGACCGTGAGCAGCGTCTGGGAACTTTCTAAGATCTAGGAAACAAGAAGGAAAAAGCTGAGCAAGGGTTCTTTCCAAAGATGGGATGCTTCTTGTTGGCACATCTCTCCATCCTTGCTTTTGGTCTCTTGTGCCTGTGCCCCACCAGGGAGCAGAGGGAGTTGGTGTTTCAGCCTTCCCCTTTGAAAAGGGCTATTTTCCTTTGAACACAACCTCCAGCTGTTTAGACTTTGTTTATGCATTTAAATGTTTTAGTGAGGTCCTGGGTAATCAGACTGTACTTCAGCAACATGAGCTTCCACTCAGACACTACAACCACCTTTGACCAGCTCTTTCCTGTACAAAAAACTGCCCATGGTGCATTCAAGATGTACTGGTTGTAATTCCTTCATAAAACCAATCCATTGCACAAGCTCTGAAGTTCTGTGACAGGAGAAGCTAAAGTCTATGACCTGACTGGTACAACTTACATAGGAGAAAGATTTGGGGTCTGTTGAGGACGGGGAATTTTCCCAGAAGTTTTAAGGGGGTTTGGATGGATTGCTTGAGGGGGGTCTGTGGGCAATAGGAACAGTAGTGATTTGCCTGCCCCAGTTCCATCTCCAAAGATGGAACAGCCATCAGCTGAACTGATGGCTGCGCTGAGGCTGCGCAGGCTCAAGTACCAATGGCCTGGGTGAGCCTCTCTGTGTATCTGAAGAGGACCGTTGTGGCTGACTCTCCTTTCTGACCCCTTTCCATCCAAGGAAGTGGCTTTAATGGCACCTGTCGTCCTTGATGGGCTTTGAGGTTAAATGGGCTTTTATGTGCTGTATTAACCACAAGGAGGCCTGGATGATTTTTGTTGCTTCTTTGACTCTGAAAAGGTGCCTAGAATGAAAATGTTCTGGGCCTGGGGCAAGCACAGATGCTGAGGCCCTTCCCTGGCTATCATGAGGAATGCAAGTCAAGCGCTGGGAGCTCATGCAACAGTACCTTCATGTACGCAGCCTCGGTCTCGGCAATGGTTTTGTCGAACTCGTTCCGGGAGGCCATCTTGCGGGCCAAGGTCTCATTCACACGGGCCAGCTTCTCAGTCAGGATGCGGATGTCGTTCTGCAGCTTGGTCTTCTCCTCTTCCTCCTGCCGGATCTGCTTGTTCAGCTCTTCCCTCTTGATGCAGAGGTCTTCAATACCTGAGGGGGGCAAGAGAACGGTGCCAACTAAGCCGGTCACCAGGTCCTGTGCAGAAAGCGCTCTGGGCTAGAGCATCTCTGCCTGGGCCTTCCTAAGTAACAGCACTGGCATCCCAAAGCAGTGTAGGCAGGTCTATTTTGTCCGTGGGGCACTACTTTGCTCTGCAGCTAAGTTGTGGGGTGGGCAACCCCATCTCCCGGTCTCATGGCACTTGCAATGGTTTTTGGCCTCCCAGATGCTGTGCATACCGTTAAGACCCCCTGACCTGCTCCAAGCGCACCAGCCCACCTCTGTAGCTGCGGTTGCCCAGCCAAGCCTCCCTGCCGAGCTGGTGCCAGGGCACCCGGGCTAAGAATGCCACGTCCTGGCCATGTGGCTTCATAAGCATATTTACTTCTGAGTAGACATGCAAAGGGTTGGGCTCTGTGTCTTTGCACAGGCGCTGCTGCCAAGTCACCCCCCCCCCCTTTGCTTTCTGCATCTCGGAACCACATGCATTGGGGTGGGGGGGTTAGTGCATGCTCTGTTTTTAAAGGCTGCGCCTCTCCGAGGGAAAGCACTCTGCACATGCTCAGGAACACTGCCAAGGCTGGTCTGGGATGAGCCCCTGGGGTAGGAGGACCCCCTCAAAGCCAGGGTGGGTGCCCTCTCCCCGGGGCACCCAGAGCCAGCCCCACGGAGCAGGGGGCAGGAAGGGCCACAGTACACCCTCTGCAGGCTGCCCCACAGCCTCCCCCCTTCCTAACGCCCCTGGCCCTCTGGACGAGGCCTCAGCCCCCCAGGACCTCCACGCCCCCCGCCCCGCCCCGCCCCGCGCAGGCCCCGTCGCCATAGCAACGCGGCCTACCCCTGCCCCCCGAAGCCCGCGCTGCGCTCCTCACACTTGACCAGCTCGTTGTTGTAGCTCTGCAGGGCCGCCCCTTGCTGGGCCATCGCCGCCCGCCCGCCGGCCTCGCTCGCCCTCGCCGCCGCCCCGCCCCGCCTATAACCGCCGCGCGCAGCCACCGGCCCGGCGCAGCCATGGAGCTCTCGGCCGCCTGGCACGCGCTGAGCACCGGCCTCGTCCCGCCCGTCGCCCTCGGCCTGGTGCGGGGGGGGGGATGTGGGGCGCAAGGGAGTCATGTGGGGCGTGCGGGGGGGTTGAGGGGTGCAAGGGAGGCGTGTGGGGTGCAAGGGACTCCTGTGGGGCGTGGGGGGCTTGAGGGGGGCGTGTGGGGGGTTGAGGGGCGCAAGGGGGTCATGTGGGGTGTGGGGGGTTTGAGGGGGGGCGTGTGGGGGTTGAGGGGTGCAAGGGAGGCATGTGGGGCGCAAGGGACTCCTGTGGGGTGTGGGGGGTTTGAGGGGTGCATGGTGGCGTGCAGGGGGGGCTGAGGGGTGCAAGGGAGCATTGAGGGTTTGAGCTGTGCAGGGGGAGCGTGGAGGGGGGATGAGGGATGCAAGGGGCCTGGGGTGGCTGAGGGGTGCAAGGAGGGCTTGGGGTTTGAGGGAGCAAGGAGGGGGATGTGGGGTGCAAGGGAGCTTGGAAGTTTAAGGGGTGTAAGGGGGTGGGGGAGGCTTGGGGCCTTGGGCGCGCTGAGGAGGAGCAGTGGGGGCAGTGCTGTGGGGGTGAGGGAGGTCCCCCGGTACAGACTGGGGGGCAGGAGTCTCGTAGGCGCCCCAGTAATGGGGAGCAGCCTTGAAAAGTGTTTCTCACCCATCAGCCAACTAGCTGTGGTAGCCCTAACAGTGTGTGCTGCTTTCCCCCTCCAGGCAGGGAGCAGGCCTGACCCGATGGTGCGGCCCAAGGACAGCGACTTGCAGGTGGCAGTGGAAGTCCTGCAGCGCTACGACCTGCACTCGGTCCTGGAGGAGTGGTTCTTGGAGGTCCTGCAGACCGACCTGCAGGCGAACATCGCCCCTGAGTTCTGGAACTGCATCGCGCAGTACGAGAACATGGCCGAGGAGCCGCAGTGCTCCCTCCTGCTCCTGGATGCGTTCAGCCTGCTGCAGCGCCGCTTGGATCACTACCTGTACAGCATGGAACTGCTGGAGTCCTGGACCAAAGCTGGCCTGCTCCTCGGGACGGGCTCCCAGGGGGTGCGGGAGAAAGTCTACACCATGTTCCGGGCCATCCTCTTCTTCTCCACCACCAAGACCTTCCAGGAGTTGATCCAGCAGTTCTACAGCCGCAGCTTCAAGATCTACATGCGCCAATGGAAGAGAAGCGAAAGCCGGGCAGGCGAGGGCGAGAGCAGCATGAGCGAGAACGAGCAAGGGAGTGAGGGAGAGGAGGGAGAACAGGCAGGAGGAGAAAGGGGTGGCCAGCGGTGCGCGGGGTGCAGCTGCAAGAAAGACCAGTGTTGGTGCTCCACAGCCATGGAACAATTCCAGCAGCTCAGTAGGATCCTGTAAGTACGTCGTGTGGGCCAGCAAATGACATAGAGTCATATGGCTGTGCACTTCCTCCAGGTTCAGAGGCAGTGCGCCCCTCAAGCATGAACATTTGCTCCCTGCTGAGTCAGACCTTGGTTCACCCAGTACAGCATTGCTGACCCTGACTGGCAGCTACTTTCCGGAGTGTTAGAGAGGGGGTCTCTAACAGAGAGGGGTCTTTCCCAGCCCTGTCTGGATTGAATTTGGGACCTTCTGAGTGCCCAGCATGGGTCTCTCCCCCAAGCTATCATCCCTCCCCATAAACGAGCATTCAGAGCCAGTTAAAGACTATGTCATCAGAGGAGAGGTGGGTTATAAGAAAGTTCAAGAGGGAAGGAGGTTCGCTAGTGTTCTGGGAGTGAATTCCATGGGTCAGAGGGAGCAAGGGGGAAAGGGTGGCGTTGTAAGAGGGAGCAGGAGAAGCGCTTTGGACAGATAAGCGTGGTGACACCTCAGGGGCATGTTATGGCAGAGGGATTTCTGCCCAGTGCCACCTCATATTCCTCAGAAGTGAACAGGTAATGGGGCACAGCTGTAGATGGTGCTGAATTAAAAGTAGTCCCAAAAGAGATGTGTGATACATTCAAGGAACGCTGTGTGAGAAGGAGTAGACCAAGAGGGGCTAGAGAGGGAGACGCTGCGTAGTTGCTGGGGGCCCAGTTATCAAGCAGCCTGCCTCTTCCACAGTGGCTCAGTGTATGCAAGAAGTTTGACACCCCTGAGCTAAGATCTGGCTGTAGTGTCACTGGAGGGGAGCGATCAACTCCTGACCTGAGGCCCTTTGTTGTCCCTTCAGCCACCGACTGAACCTGCTGGAGAGGGTCAGTGCCGACGCGGTCACCAGCATCCTGCACCGGATGATTGAGGAGCGTATGGAGTGGAGGTGCCGGGGGGAATATGAGCGCTCCTTCCTGAGTGAGTTTCAAGAGGTGAGCGGCAAGGCCTCTCAGCTGTGGCTGCATTTGCGGGCCTGTCCCCTGTGGCAAAACGCTCAGACTGGGGGTCACCTTGTGTGCTGTGGAAGCTGGAGTAGTGGATTCCACTCTTAATGCAGCCTTGTCCTCAGCCACTCACATGGTCGCCTATGGCAAGTACGGAGCGCCTCTAAGCAGCTGAACGGAAAAGCTGGAAAGGAGTTTGGGTTTTTTTTCCTTTTGTGGCCATCCCATGTCCCAAGTGAGCTTTGTTGGGCAAGTCAGAGACATTTCTGAGCTTGGTTTGTAAAGGCTGCCTTCAAGGCCCAGGTATCTCCTGCAGTCATTGGAATTCCTCTGTCCCTGAATTTTTAATTACAAAGTCAGTGACTTGTGTGGAATTCGAGTCCCAGTCCAGCTGACTCTGGTGAGGTCGTGTACTGGAATAAACAGGGAGCACAAAGTCAGACTTCCCTCTGAAATGTACTTGGTTAGCACAGCAGCTGGGCCTGTTCAAGGACGTTCAAAAAGAAGCTTATAGATGTTGCAGGGCCTGAGTTCTGATTTGGCCTTTGTGCAAAGTGGGCACAGGACCGGCATTGCTCCCAGGGTACGAGGGTGGGTGAGAGGCAGCAGTGTATGTGGCATGTGTCTGGGAGTGCCACAAGGTCTGGCGGCAACTGTTCACCTCTCTTGCCCTTTTCCTTGCATAGTGGATCGAGAAAGTGATTGGGTGGCTCAGCAGAGTGTTTCTGCAGGAAGGGCCTGGCGCTCAGCCCGACCCCGAAGCCAGCAGCACCCTGAAGCGCTGGCGCTGCCACGTCCAGAGGTGGTTCTACCGCCTGTATGCCAGCATGCGCATCGAGGAGCTGTTCAGCATCATCCGAGGTGCGTGTGGACACTCTAGGCTGGCTCTACGTTTTTGCTGTTCCTCTTCCAGCCTCTTATGGAACTGGAGTGATTGTTCCAATGATTCCCTCCCCTGGAATCATCCAACCAGCTGGGGTCCTTTCCAGCTCTCCTTGTACAGCGCACACTCCCTTTAAACTGAAAATGGCGCTGTGCTCAGTTGGGATTCATTTGAGAGTCTGTGTAGCGTGGAGGCAAAGAGTGTGAAGTGTGGGGGGAGGAGCCCCTAGTTTCAGTTTTGCTTCTGCCCCATACCTGATACCCGGCCTGTCTTCGTGACATTTGACTCCTACCTGCTTCCAAGAGACCCTGGGGTGGCACACAGGGTTATCCGTTATCCTTGGGACAACCCTGCAGCTTGGACTGAGAAGGAGTGACAGGCCCAAGACCTGGTGAGCTTCATGGCTGAATCCAAATTGTGGCTGGGAGGCTGGAACTAAGGTTCAGGTCTCCCCGTTTTTGTCAGAGGCCCCAGTCCTTGAATCGCCACAGTGCACTAGCCCTAGAGAATTCTCTCTCTCTCTCTCTGCCTCACATCTGCAGTAGTGGAACATTAGCGTTAATAACTAGAATACCTAGGAGGGTCTGTCAGGGATTACTAGTTTGAAACATGCTATATAAATGCCGGGTAACAACAGTAGTTCACCGTTTCCCTTGAACACTCAGTATTGTGCCATATCTTTCTGCCATCTTGTGCTGAAATTGCACAGTGCTTGATACCTGTATTTTGCATTTTCTGCACCAAATGCCCTTCTCTGAGTGTGTTGCCTCCTCCTTCGTTTTGATCTTCAGATTTCCCGGAGTCAAAGCCAGCAGTGGATGATCTGAAGTACTGTTTAGAGAGAACTAATCAGCGACAGCAGCTTCTGAGCTCCCTGAAAAGCGCCTTGGAAATGCGACTTCTTCACCCTGGTGGGAATTTTGGCTTGGGATACGTTCTGTCCGATTGCCTCTGTTTTCTGTAAATCTGGGACTTCTCAGCAGTTGCGTTTCTTGGCAAAAGTGGGGTTTAGAGATTCTCCATCACCCTCCTTTCTCACTTTAGGGGTGAACACAGCAGATATCATCACCCTCTACATCTCGGCCATCAAAGCTCTGCGGGAACTGGACCCTTCCATGGTTATCCTGGATGTGGCTTGTGAGCCTATCAGGAAATACTTGAGGTGAGCAGGAACTGTACACTGACTTTAGACTATTGGCACTGGCATGGTGTCCTCTCAGAGAATTCAAGGAATTGTTGGGAATTCAAAGTCTTCTCCTAGGACTGCAAGTGGTTGCTTTCTTTGGACAGAACTCGAGAAGATACAGTGCGACAGATTGTGGCTGGTCTCACGGGTGATGCCGAAGGATCTGGTGACTTGGATCTGGCAAATGAACTCTCCAAAGCTGATCCGGTCACGCTGGAGAACGGGCAGGAGAGTGATGATGACGTTTCTGAGCCAGAGGACTGGGTTCCAGATCCGGTGGATGCCGACCCAGGTGAGCAGACTCCATAAAACAGCACCTGTGCTTGTCCGTGTCCTCTTTGTTTGCAGATCCTCCCTTTTGCTTTCTTTCAGTCTGTCTTTTTCCTCAGCACAAAGGCAGGCTTGGGACTTTGTGCACACTGCGGTTTTAACTGCTAGCTTTGGGCTTGGCAAATTTCAACCCAGGCGAAATGCCTCCAAGGATATTAGATACAAGTAAAGAGACTAGATATAGTCAGGACCATTTAATGTATTTGAAGAGAGCACATTTATGTAACAGAAACCAGTGCTTTTGCATTTACGAGCATTTCAGAAGATGTTTTGACCCACAGACACACACTCACAGAGGACAAGGTAGTCATTACATCCTTGGCTGTGAGTGTTGTGATCTTCAACGGGTGTGCGATTTTAAATCTGGTGTAAGGTTCACCCTATCTGGAAAACTTAGTTTTTATTTTATTTTAAGGAGCATCTTATCTTCATGGTAATGACTTACTTCTTTGTAGAATAACCTAATGAATCTTTGGAGCCATAAGGGCTAGAAACTTGCTTTTTAAAATAGAACACATACTTCCTTATTTGAAATACTTAAAACACCAGCTCCTGCACCAGGTGAGCTTAAAGCTTTGTGGGCAACGTTTTGGGGCCCACTCCTTGTCCGGGAGCATGGCTTTCACATTCCACAGAACCCTGATACCTTCTCTGTGGCCTTCAGAAGCCGACTGCGTTAGGGCCACAATGCCGTTTTTGTAACTTAATCAGATTTTGGAATGCCTGTCTTGGGAAAGAATTTGAGTTATTCTCACATGCAGAAAAAGGAACTGTGTGTGTGTTTGGCCTGCACAGCCCTGCCGACACTTAACTGCACGTGGTCCTCCTAGGACTGGAGTCCCTTTGCGGTCTGCCTTGACTCACTGGAAACTCTCCTGTCTTCCTGTCCCTCTAGGAAAGTCGAGCTCCAAGCGCCGTTCCTCGGATATCATCAGTCTGCTGGTCAGCATCTACGGCAGCAAGGACCTTTTCATCAGTGAGTACCGTACCCTGCTGGCAGACCGACTGTTGCACCAGTTCAACTACAGCGCAGAAAGGTGAGGGCCAGCCTTTTTCCCAGTGCTGCTTCCATGTGTCTCTTGTGCCAGTTTGTTTCGTCTCCTCCCTGTCCTGCTTTGACAACTAAATGGTGTGTGTGAGAAGCTGTATGGAGTGGGGTTCCGGATTAGGTGTCAATCAGCAGTCACCGGCGAGTTGCAGATCGTCTGCACTACCGAAATAGGGGCACTGTCCTGGTTCTGAAGCCGGATGCTGCTTTTCTTTGTGCTGCTTGCTGCATTTTCCACTGTCCCTGTTCCGTCCTTGGCCTCCACTGCCCGGGGGGGCTCACAACCAGGCCTCTGCTTTCTTGTTGCTTCAGGGAAATCCGGAACGTGGAACTGCTGAAGCTGCGCTTTGGGGAAGCCCAGATGCACTACTGCGAGGTCATGTTGAAAGTGAGTTGCTGGCTTTGGTGGGTGCTTGCTACAGGCACATGCGACGTCTCTATTAGTACCTTTTGTTGAAGGGGAAGGGGGTGTAGCTCAGTGGTATGCAAGCAGCCTTTTGGCTGGAAGCAGCCCCAGTCTGGCAGTCAAAATGCCTCAGAACTGTCCACTTGCCCCCCTCAGGACATGGCTGACTCTCGCCGCATCAATGCCAACATTCGCGACGAGGAGCAGAAGCTCCCTGAAGAGGAGAGGCCCTCCTTTTGCCTCGTTGCCATTATCCTGTCCAGCGAGTTCTGGCCGCCGCTGAAGGAAGAGAAGCTGGAGCTCCCAGAGCCCATCAAGGAGGCCATGGAAGCCTACTCCAAGAAATATGAGAAGTTGAAGGTGAGAGGGGGGCTGGCTTCGGTAGGCCAAATCAGACGTACCTCCTCTGATTGGATTATATGGTCGGTGGGTGCCAGTGCAGGGCCTCTTTGGTGGTGGCTCCCCCACATTTATCGAGTGTTGCAGGGTGATCCAAAAGACTCCTTCTTTTTCCACTTGTAGGCATGCCCTTAAAGGTGTTTAACACAAGAGGCATTTAATGCTCAATTTCTCTGTTTCTTGTGGGTTGTGGCCGTTACGTCTGTGTCGTTCAATGTTTGCGAACACTTTTGAGTGTATCTTGTAAGCAGCAACACAGGATAAAAACAAACAGAAATAAGTTAGTTCTCCAGCTGGCCCTCTGAGATGCCCTCCCGCGCCCCTTCCTTTCCCAATGATTCTCCCTGCCTCTGTCCCTTGCCAGCCAACTACTCCATTTATTTATTTCTTCTCAGGCCATGAGGACCCTGAATTGGAAGCACCACTTGGGCTTGGTAAACCTGGATGTGGAGCTAGCGGACCGCACCCTCTCCCTCTCCGTGTCCCCTGTGCACGCGGCCATTATCCTGCACTTCCAAAGCAAGAGTGAGTCCCCTGGCAAACCAGCAGCCGTGCACTGCTGCCCTCTGCTGGCTAGAAGCGAGGTTGCGCAGGGAAGGAGATGCATGCAGTGGGTGGCTCTGGGCCACTTTGAGGATGGGTTGCAAATGGAGTCCAGCCTTGGTGGGAAATCCCCCTCTGGCACTGAAATGCTGGTGCTGGCCACCCAGCTACTGCGTAGGGCTTCCCCAGCCGTTGAACACCTCTAAGTAAGGGGGGAAGGGCATGCAGAACAGTGCTGACCTCCCTCTCCAAAGTGCCAGGCAGCAGGTCCCAGGGAAGAATAGTTTTGGGGAACAAGCATCAATTCTGCTTGAAAAGGAAAAAAGAGTTCAGCCCTATCAGGTGCTTCTCCTGGTCCAGTGATGCTTCTCCTGCTCTTCCTCGTCCAGCAGTGGGGGGGGGGGATGGTCTGAGGGTCTGAACTGCAATAAGACCGAATGTCTGTGTGGCCCCTCACACTCTGTGTGATGAGTGGAGCAGGCAGGTGATTGCTGTGTCTGTCTCCTCCCCCCTCATCCTCTACCATCACCGTGACTCCTTTGGGCAAATTCTCTCCCGGTGCTTGACTGCCCTCTTTGTCCCATGGGTGGGATTTCCAGGCACCTGGACTCTGGACGAGCTGAGCGAAGTGCTGAAGGTGCCAGTGACCTCCCTCCGGCGGAAGATGACCCTGTGGCTGCAGCAGGGGGTGCTGCGGGAGGAGCCCCCTGGCACGTTCACTGTGATTGAGGAGGAGCAGAAGGACCGGGCTGAGAAAGTGGTGCTGATTGACAGCGACGAGGAAGGCGACTCGGCCATGGCGTCCCAGGCCGACCAGAAGGAGGAGGAGCTGCAGGTGTGTGCTGCCCTTGTGCCCACAAAGCCCACTGGCAACGTTCCCTTGGTAGCACCCAGCAGGTTCTTGAACCTGATTCTTCCCCAAATCCTACCCCAAATTACAGAGAAATCCAGGTGCACATACTGTGAAAGCACTGGTGTCTGTGTTGGCAAATTTGTCTATATTCCTCTGGGTTTTTTGCATGGTCTGTTCCACATAAAGTGTTCCATATATTTATATTGGCCCTGTTTGTAGGGTCAGGGATTTGTGTAGCACTGGAGTTGTAACCTCTGTGGCAGGGCTGCTGAAAAAGAGCAGGCTGTGTTCTGTCTTTCACCCTAAAACTAGAGATCAGTGATTTCATTAATGAAGTTAATATTCAATTTTCCAGCCATGATGTACCCCCAAAGCAGCTTACAGTTAAAAACCATCTAAAGAGACAGCCTAATGAATGATGTGTTGGGAGGAGTGGGTGGAAGACGGTCTCTTTTGGGTTCCTAGCAGTTAGTCAGTAGCACAATATAGGACCCAGACTGCCCTCTCTAGGATTGCTGAGGGCCAAAGCAATCTGGTAGGTGGTGATGCAGCCCATGTTCCTCTCTCTCTAGAAGGAGCTACAGGTGGTCCTTGGGGCTATCTTGGTGGTAAGAACCCACCACTCCCCACCCCAGAAACAGCCTGACTTGGCTGAGGCTGGCAAGAACCGAGATCCAGAATTTGTCTCTAAGTGCAAGCCTAGAATGCTTAAGAGGAGAGTCTGTCTTGGTGAAGGCAGTTGCTTTTCCTTCTCCCTTGGTTAAGCACCACCAGCCCACACGCACCCTTGGTGGTTTCAGAAGACCGGAGCTCCAGCACCTCTCATTGTAGAAAGTATGTGTAGTGGAAACCTGCCCACCCTCCCCGTGTCCGTAGCATTTACCTGTTTTACTGCCTCTCTCCCCACATAGCTCTTCTGGACATACATCCAGGCCATGCTGACCAACCTGGAGAGCCTGTCCCTGGAGCGCATCCACAGCATGCTTAAGATCTTTGTGATGACAGGGCCAATGGTGACAGAGATCGACATCCAGGAGCTGCAAGGCTTCCTGCAGAAGAAGGTCTGGGACCAGCAGCTCGTCTACTCGGGCGGGGTGTACCGCCTGCCCAAGAGCTGCAACTGACGGTCGGTGGTCTGAACTCTGGTTTTTTTAGTGCACACCCTGTGGAGAGAGGCCTCTTGCCCTGTGGGGGCCGCATTTACCCTCTTCTGTATTCGGAGGTGATCTCTTCTGGTCACTGGCCTGCTGTGTCGCCCTTCCCTATGCTTGTGTGACTGGGAAGAAAGACTCAAAGGGGCAAGGGCAGGACAGGGCCCCTTCGACCTTGTTCCTTGCGCTTAAGACTTGGGGATTGTTGAGCAAAGGGCTCCTTCGGCTTGTCTTCCTTGTTCATAATAAAATGTTTGATGTCTTGGCGTATGGACTTGTTGCAGTGCTCCTCAACGATACTGGGGAGGGAGGGGCAGACAAGATTGTCTCGCCTGATGCAGTGCAACTGGGCAGCATTTGGGATGACCCTTCTGTGCCTGGGCAGGAGTTGGGCAGGATTCTGGGTTCTGAGGCCCTGCCCCAAAGATGCAACGGGGCAGAACTTGTGCAAGGCCTGCTGAACTAACGTTTGGCTGGCCTGCTGGTGGAGGAGGAGTTGGCCTTAGAAAGGTCACATGCAGCACAGTGTCTGTCAGTGGGTGGGTGGAATGGGATGTGGGTGGAGTGGATGCATTGGTTTGGATTCCCACGGCTGCCAGGCAGTTACACAATGTCCTGCCACGTTCCTTTTCCACTCTCCACTGTTTGGATTGGCTGGTGAAAATAAAGGTGTTCTGCATCAGAAGCAAGTGTGGAGACGATGCCCTGCCTCACTCCCCCCCCCCCCCGGGCCCATTGGCCAGCAGGCATTCCTGGGCATTCTGATGTCACAGTCGGCCCCACAATCCCTTGCAGGGTCCCGGCTAGCTCAGCCTGGCTCCAGCTTTCTTTAGCCAGAGCTGCTTTGATGGGTGTGACCCAATTATGTGACTGACCCAATTATGCTGCTGGCTTGTCTGGGTGGCATCCTCTTCTCCCTCAGCGCCATTGCTGTGTCTTCACGTGAGTCTCGCCTCGGTCCCGCAACGACTTTCTCGGGCACCTCCAAGCTGGGGAGGGATTGTCCCACTCCAGCATATGACCTTGCAGCTACTATTGGTTTCTTCCGAATTCGGGGATGGGGGGGGGAACCATTCAGCCATTCAGGGGAAGTACTGGTCCAGCCGCATGTTCTGTAATTCCATGTGAGCAGAGAAGGTCATGGGATACAATATTGGGCTTCCCCTTCAGCAGCTTGGCAATCTTGACTGTTGTTTGGCCTGTTTCTGAACTTTTGTGTCTGCAAAGGTGTGGGAACCTCCAAAGCCAGGTGTGTGGCTGGTTGGAGAGGGGCGCAAGATCGGTGGTGGAGCTGCTGTTTTGCATGTGGAAGGTCCCGGGTTCAGGCTCTGGCAACATCTCCAAATATGGCTGGGAAAGTCCCCCTCCGGAACCCCAGAAAGATGGCTGCCAGTCAGTGCTGCCAGTCCTGAGCTATATGGACCAAGGGTCTGGTTCAGGATAAGGCCAAGTACTCAATAAGATCAGTGGTGTGTTGTTGTTTTTTAATGGTGCATTTGCAAGTTTCTGTATGAATATCAGTGAGTAAGAAATAACCAGTCTCTTTAGCCTCTATATTAACACCAGTTCCCAGTGACCATGAGAGTGTCGGCAAACAATGCCAATGTTTTTGGCATGTTTTTGGGAGGGGGGGTTCCACAATTTCTGTGGCAGTACTGAAAAGGCACCGCAGTCTTGCCTGCAGGCAATATTTATTCACAAGAGGGCCTCTACTGGGGATTTTAATGGACAGGCAGGTTTGTTGATGGTCTCCAAGGCGCACAGTTCCCAGGCCACGAAAGGTGTTGAAGGCTCCAAACCAGCACCTGAAATTGAGCTTGGAAGGCTGTCAATTGCCATATTTTCCAAATGGTCTCCTAGGGCAGTCCAATGTGCTAAACTAATCTAGCCTGAATGCTACTGCTGTGAAGATGGATGGTAAAATCTGTGGCAGAACATGTGTACGTGGACTCTGTCCTTCTTGTTTCTGAGAAATCCCACAGAGGCAGAATCTTGGGGAGGACCAAAATGCATGGGAGGGCTGAACGTGACCCTGCTGCCCGTTTTTTAACCAGAGCTGCATCTTCTGCTGTTTTGATTCCCAGCAAAAATGAGTGGGGCAATTGTGTCTCGAACACAAGCAGACAGTTACGATGCCGCAGAAATGGCGGGGAATGAGGCATCGCCTCCAGGGGACAGAACAAATGAGGAAGGCATAGATGAAGACGCTGTGAAAGTTGCTCGGAGATCAGTGAGGAAGGTGAGAGCTGGAAGGCCGCTTTGGCAATGCAAAGGCATGTGCTACGGCTGGGAAGTTTCTGGCTGGAGTCTCGGGGCATTCGCCGCTCTGGCTGGAAGTGGGCTCTTCATAACCTCGGGCCTGGTCTTCCCCAGTGGGAGACACCCAAGATGGGACCAGGGCCATCCATGTGTGCACGGGACCCTCGGTGTCCTCTCCAGCCCTGCCCCGGTTGCCAGTCCAGTGAGATGCACAGATTTTTAAACTGTTGCCTTGTTGTTGTTGGCAGTTTTCAGAAGAATCCCAGGTCCTGTTAACTGATCGGGAGCGGGAGCAGGAGCAGATGCCGAGTGAGCCCCACATTTCGTCTGTTCTGTGGCTGGGGAGGGCTGTGCCCTGCCTGGGCCATAATGGGGACCTGGGGAGCTGCCTTCCACTGAGTCACTCAGTCCCTCCTGGTCAGTATTTGTCAACACTGACAGGCAGCAGCTCTCCGGACTTTCAGCAGGGAAAGGGTCTTCCCCAGCCAGGTTGGGAGAGGCTGCCAAGGCTTGGACTGGGGGGGGGGGGCTCCGTGTGCCATGAAGGAGTGGTTCAGCCACTGAGCAATGTCCCTGCCCCAAGGAGACTTGCCATGGGTGAAAGAGAGAGAGAGAGAGAGAGGCCTTCATTCTTTTTGATGGCTTCCGTGTTGAAAGTCTGGGATCCCAGGGCCTCAGGGAGAGAGCCTGACGGATGCCTCCCTCTCGTGCTGCAGTTACCAGGTTGTCCTGCGACTGTCCCGAGGTGCTGACCAAAGGGACTCTGGCTGCCATTGTGGCTGCCCTGGCCTTTCTGGGCTTCTTCTCCACCTCGGTGCTGCTGGTTGTTTCCATCTGGGTCCTGCGTCTGATGAGCAAGCAAAAGTGAGTCTCCCAGGCCTGGTCGGGCAGAGAAACATCCGGCCAGATCTCCTGCTTCTGCTGAGTGGCAAGCCCCTCCAGCACACTTACCCCCGGTGGTTGGACAAGGTGGGGCACTGTAGCTGTAGCCTTAGTTCTTCAGTGGGGCACCTCCCTTCTGTCTCTTTGAGGCTCTCCCTTGCAGGCCCCCCCCCCTGAAGCTGTCTCCTCTCCATTTCCTTGCTTTTGGTGCTGCTGTAATGAGTCGGGACCTTGTCCCACCCAGCTCAGCCTTGTCAACACTGACTGGCAGTGACTTTCCAAGCACTCAGCCAGAGTGAGGTCCTTGTTAGCTGGGTTGCCTAATTTTGTGGCTCTTTTAACCTCCTTGGAGCACTGGGACCCCTTCCCAATTTGTATCATGTTGCCCCCAACTGTGTGCTAACAGGCTCTTGTACTCTCCTTTTGCTTCTCAAGGAAACCAGAGTCCAGAGATTCCAAGAGGCCACTCCCTCCCATCCCGTAAGTTGCGCACACCATACCAGTGGCAATGGGGTGTGGGCCAGGAGGATGCTCTGGGGGGAAAGAAAAGACCCTGGATTCTGCTCTATGGAAAACGTCCTGTAAAGGGACACAATCTGAGCAGGTTGCCATGTACTGTATTTGCTCATTTTGTGTAAATTACCCCAGGAGAAATGAGGAGCAGGGCAACTGCTATCTTATGAGGTCTACTGGCAATGCCCTGTGGCCAGCAGTCTGCTTTCTGGAGTTCTACCAGGCACTCTGCTTGTATATCTTAGTTTGCATAGCCATAACAGCAGGAAGTATGCCTTTTTTAAAAATAAAAAAAAGAGGCAAGAGGAGTGTTTTTGGGAGCTCAACCCAGGTTGTAGGTGTGATGAATGTGTGGTGGTCCAGACAGTATCTTGCCCTGCTGATTTGGTGGCCCTGGGGCGTATTCTGAGACCCAGAGACTGGCAAGAAGCAGTGGTTATGAGGGCACAGGAGCCTTGCTGATGAAGCTAAGCTGGTGACTCCCACTTACACTTTCTTGAGCGCCAGGATAAAAGTAAGGTATACCAAAAAACAACAACCCACAAATCTGCTGATTTAAAAGTTCAGAGGGCATTGATTGTTCTGTAGGCTTGCTAGAAGAGGTAGGGGAGGAAGGGTGTAAGCCTTTCAGATTGGCTGGGGCAACAGCACTTGCATTCTGTGATGATTGCAGACCCCCCCGCCCAGAGCACACGTACAGTCACAGAAGACGAAGTGCTAATCCATATGAAGCTCTCCATCCAGTCCGCTCGTGAGTAGCACATCAATAGTTGTTTTACAGCTCATCTTCAGACCTTCTAAGGTGCAATCCTTTCCAACTCTCCAGATAAAAATGGCCTCGTGCGTTCCTTTGCTTTCTCTCTTGGGCCAGTTCTGCTAGCAGCACTGAAACTTTCTCTGTTTCAGGAATCCTCCAGAAGGTGTATACCTAAGTGCCAGTGAAATAAACCCTGGTCCCGGGTGAGTCAAAAGAGGAAGACTGGGGGGAGGCAGTGGGAGGGGACTGTGTTCCCTCAAGGCTGTGATCCCTGAACAAGGAATCAAATCCTCTAAGGTTGTTTTAAAAGTATGAGTATATACTCGTATATACAGTATTCGATTTCATGTCTTCTTTATTCTTCAACAAACAAAAATACAGACAGTCTTGGGCACGTGTATAAAAAGGCAGTCAAATAATTGTGTTAAGAACAGTTAGACTTCCAATGGAAGTATTAGAGATTCAGATTGGCCTGAGCAGGTGGGCTGCCTGCCAGGGCCTTTCCTGGCCTTATCAGTGGCTATTTATGACTCTTCTTTGATAAGAGGTCTACCTTTGAATACCAACAGGATGATTTCTTGCTCGGATTCAGGCTTGCAAAGTTGGGCGCAGAGTGGAGAGAGAAAGAAGTGTTTCTCTCTCACACCCTTGATACCAGAGTGAGCCAATGGAACTGCTCTGTGGGTGGATTTAGATGGGACAAAAGGAGTAACTTCTTCACTCAGATTGGCTTGTGGATTGTGGTGATGACCAGTAGCTGAGATGAGTTGGAAAAAAAAGGGACTGGACAAATTCCTGGAGGACCAGAGGTCATGGGTCCTGATGTGCTCCCTCCAGGCTCAGTGGCCCTGAATGCGAGTTGCAGGCAAGCAAGGAGATGGGGAGGTGCCTTTTTCCCCGTTTGTGAGTCTTTCTGGAAGAAACCAGTGCACTACTGTAGGAAACAGGTCCCTGGACTTGGGCCTTCACCAGCATGGTGGCTCTTATGTTCATGCCACAGCAATTCCTTTGACCTGGGCTGAGAGCTACCTTGTCAGGTGATGGGGGGGGGGGGAATGGTGAAAGCAACTGTTCATCCTAGCCAAGTCCCTTTTCCAGGAGCGGTTTTTAGGGTCTCACTCGCTTCTTTCACTAAAATTGAGAGACCTCTTGGGCAGGAACCTTTTGTCACAATTGAAAAAAAAGGTGTTTCAATATTGTGAAACATAACAGTAGGAGATGAGGGCCAGTGTTTGGGGTGCTTCCTCCTCCCTGGTTCTGGCTGTGGCCGTAAGACCAGCTGTCTGTGATTTCAGAATCCCTCAAGACATCACTTACGAGAGTCCCAGCCAGATGTCACCAGGAGCCAAGTGAGTGGGAACAAGCAGGGGGAAGTCCACTCTCAGTGCTGAGCGCAGCATGAAGGTGGATGGGGAGAAACGGGGATATGGGGGCCGCATACCTTCCAGCATTCACGGGGTAGCATAGGGGTGACCTGTGTTCCTTGGGGTGATACTTGTTCAGGAATCACAGCAGGCCTCCCTAGAGACCTCTTTTTGGCTACTCGAGCAAACGGGCTTCTGGGCTAGATGGGGCAAATAATCTTGAACCCGTGCTGGTGACTTCTTCCCCTGCCACAAGATCCCTGGCTGACAGTGGCCATTACATGCTCTCTGCTGTTGCAGCACTGAGAATCCATTCCTTGTGATTCCAGATCCAGTCCAGAGAACGAATATATAGCCCCTGGGCCACAGCGCACGTGAGTGTGACCATAACACGGAGGGTTGAGGGTCGTTCCCTTGCTGAACCTTAAAAAAAGGCCCTAGCAGGCCAGGAGCTAGTGGCTGCTCTGTTCCACCTCAGGACTTTTTGAAAAGGCAGTCGTTAAATTATTAAGACAGATCCACTTTCCTTTTAAAATCACACCTCAGTGTGTGAGCGGCCGGCCTTTCATTAATGTGGTTTTGATTGTCCAGGGTGGCCATCTGCTGCTGCTGGGGTGAGAGGGTCCAAGCAAGCTCTGGCACATGTATCTCACACCCAATCCTGAGTATTTGGCTGTGCTTTTACAAGAGGGAGGGGGGGAGAGGGAGATAATGCTGGCAGTGCCCCTTGTGGTTGCTTCTCCCTCTCAGTTGTGACACTGAGATGGGATTGTGCAGCTGTTAACCGCGAGAGCTGAATGTAACTCTCAGGTTCAGGAGCAGCCTACCTCCAAACCCCAATACTGGGGACAAACAAAAGAGAAGGGCTGTTTCTTTCATGCCGTGCTTGTGAGGTTTCCCGTGGTGTCTACTTGGGTTCTGTTTGGAAGTTCAAAGGGCCTTTTGGCCCACTCCAGTTCTTATATCTTCTTTGCATTTCAGCCCTCCTGAAGCACTCTATAACATTCCACGTTCAAGTGCAGCCAAGTGAGTATGACAGCACCAGAGCCCATAGCTGGCCAGGAGCCAGTGGCTGCCCTGCCCCACCTTAAGTCATCTTGAAAAGGCAGGTGTTAAATTATTAGGACAGATCCACTTTCCTTATAAAATCACACCTTAGTGTGTGGGCAGCCAGCCTTTAATTACTGTGGTCTTTATTGTCCAAGGTGGCCATCTGCTGCTGCTGGGGCAAGGGGTTCCAAGAGGGCCCTGGCATGTGTCTCCCACCCCCATCCCAAGTATTTTGCTCTGCTTTTATGAGAGAGAGAGAGAGAGAGAGAGAGCGAGCGCTGGCAGTGCCCCCTGCGGTTGTTTCTCCCTCTCAGTTGTGACACTGAGAGGGGATTGTGCAGCTGTTAACTGTGAGAACTGAATGTAACTCTCAGGTTCAGGAGCAGCCTACCTCCAAACCCCAATACTGGGGACAATCTGAGAATGCCAGATGTAGGGGAGAGCACCAGGATGAGGTCTCTTGTTATCTGGTGTGCTCCCTGGGGCATTTGGTGGGCCGCTGTGAGATACAGGAAGCTGGACTAGATGGGCCTATGGCCTGATCCCGTGGGGCTGTTCTTATGTTCTTAACTACAATTCCCAGGAAGCCTTGCAGGTCTCTTGTCATCTGCTGTGCTCCCTGGGACATTTGGTGGGCCGCTGTGAGATACAGGAAGCTGGACTAGATGAGCCTATGGCCTGATCCAGTGGGGCTGTTCTTATGTTCTTAACTACAATTCCCAGGAAGCCTTGTAGGTCTCTTGTTATCTGGTGTGCTCCCTGGGGCATTTGGTGGGCCGCTGTGAGATACAGGAAGCTGGACTAGATGGGCCTATGGCCTGATCCAGTGGGGCTGGTCTTATGTTCTTATGTTCTTATGACAAACAAAAGAGCTGTTTCTTTCATGCCGTGGTGTCTACTTGGGTTCTGTTTGGAAGTTCAAAGGGCCTTTTGGCCCACTCCAGTTCTTATATCTTCTTTGCATTTCAGCCCTCCTGAAGCACTCTATAACATTCCACGTTCAAGTGCAGCCAAGTGAGTATGACAGCACCAGAGCCCATAGCTGGCCAGGAGCCAGTGGCTGCCCTGCCCCACCTTAAGTCATCTTGAAAAGGCAGGTGTTAAATTATTAGGACAGATCTACTTTCCTTATAAAATCACACCTTAGTGTGTGGGCAGCCAGCCTTTAATTACTGTGGTCTTTATTGTCCAAGGTGGCCATCTGCTGCTGCTGGGGCAAGGGATTCCAAGAGGGCCCTGGCATGTGTCTCCCACCCCCCATCCCAAGTATTTTGCTCTGCTTTTATGAGAGAGAGAGAGAGAGAGAGCGCTGGCAGTGCCCCCTGCGGTTGTTTCTCCCTCTCAGTTGTGACACTGAGAGGGGATTGTGCAGCTGTTAACTGTGAGAACTGAATGTAACTCTCAGGTTCAGGAGCAGCCTACCTCCAAACCCCAATACTGGGGACAAACAAAAGAGCTGTTTCTTTCATGCCATGCTTGTGAACTTTCCCGTGGTGTCTAGTTGGGTTCTGTTTGGAAGTTCAAAGGGCCTTTTGGCCCACTCCAGTTCTTACATCTTCTTTGCATTTCAGCGCTCCTGAAGCACTATATGCATCCATTCAGCGTTCGAGTGGAGTCAAGTAAGTAGGACAAACGCCTGGGTGGAGAGGGAGGGGTTCTCTCTCCCCCTAAATCCTGTGTCAGAAGTGTCAGGAATGCAAGAGATTTGGAAAAAACTGGGAGGAGAGTGCAAGGCTTGTGCAGTGGTGTGAATTGTTCTGCTGAGCAGGGCTCAGGGCTCCCAGGTTCCCCACCCTGTTAGGCCCTGCATGCAGCTCCTGCAAGGACTGTGGCTGCGAAATAAATGGGGGGATGGGAAAAGCTGCTCCTCTGAGGTCAGACCACCTGGGAGGCTGGCTGGGGCAGTTGCTTCAGAAGGCACCTGCCAACCTCCAGCACTCCTCCTTCTCCCTGATTCAAGAAGGAATGGGGCAAGAGAGGAATCAGGTGGGCTAATGCTCCTCCGACACTCAGCTGGATCCAAGAGCAGTTCTCAGACGTGTCCCTGGCATGGATTCCTGCTGTCCAATCAAATGAAGTTGTCCGCCCGCAAACTGGGCTCCCGGCACAGCTGGCTGGGATTGGAAAGTCCACTCAGTCCCCAAACTATACTCCTCTATTGTTTCCTTCCCCAGAATCGCCTCTGCGTCCGGCTCTCCGGCCTTCCATGCCGGCTCTCCAACCTTCCATGCCAGCCCTCCAGGCTACTCATCCGGCTCTCCAGGCTATCACGGTGGCTCTCCAGGCTATCACGGCGGCTCTCCGGGCTTCCATGGCGGCTCTCCAAATTTGCCTTCAGGCTCTCCTGTGGGATCTCCAGGCTCTCCGGTAGGCTTGCCTAAAGGGAGAAAGAGAGGGTGAGTGAGCCCTCCTTGGGACTGTAGGAAGGAGGGGAACAGCTGGGGTGCCTAGAAGACCATGTCCAGGTAATGAACCAACTTTCTTGTACTGGCAGCACCGAATCTGCACTGGGTTGTAGGACATCCAGTATCTTTTAAAACTTATTTCTCATTCTCATGAAATGAAAGTCTTTGAAATAAGTGGGCTGAGTACGACACTAGCAGGAGTTTCAGCTCAATCCAAGTGGAATCTTTCCAGCAAAACTTGCAGGAATATGCTCCAAAGAGAGAAGCGTCCTTGAGTAGCCGGATCTTCTTTTTTTGTGTCTGGGATTTTAAAATCTGGCTGGGGTGGAACCCAAACAGCTTCCATTCCCTAATCACTCTCTCTTCCCTCCACCATGTTAATAGAATTGATGAGCATATTTACGAAGAAGTGAACTGAGAGTCTCACTGCTGGGATGGGACCAACCCTCTTGTGAAACCTTTGCTGCAGCAACCTTCAACGAGGAATGACTCCAGCGTCCCGAATCTCACCTGGTTATCCTTGAGGCCTTCATATTAAAATACATTTAGTTTCCTTTTTTGTCCCAGTGGCTTTTCAAACTCTTATCTTTTTGGGAATCCTTTTGCATCTTGACCTCTCCAGAAGAAACCCCCCCCCCCATGTTTGCCACAAGACCTCTTTGCAGAGGATTCTGGGGAATGTTTGAAGGTGCAACCTTAGTTCCTGTGTGGAGCTTGCTCACCCAGTTGGGCCTTGCTGTCGTTCCATATGAAATTTTATGATAGAGAAATGCCATTCTCCTTCCCCCCACAAGGCAAGGGAAGATCAGTGGCAGACACAGACTCCTCTCAAGACTAGTTTGTCTGCCAGTTCTGACCTTTGCATTTAAGGTCACTTGCTCTCAAGGATCCCAAGAATTGCCCAGGGTGCTGTTGAACCCCCACACGTTTCATGAGGTCATAGAGGGGGGAATATTGCAGGTGGAAATGTCCAGGTTTTCTCTCTCTACACCCTGCTAGTTTGGACACTGAGCAGCATTTGGGCTCCCAATCCAGGTGCTGGTAGTGACCGATCACTGGTCAAGATGCTGTGGCTAGAGGTGTTATTTTTTTACTCTGAAGTAAAAAATGCAGCTTTTCCAGGCATGGGGATAAAGTGATGGGGACAGCTGCATGTGCTTAGTTCCGGCTCCTTTGAGGTCTGTGTCTGTGCCCAGAGTTTTTTCCTTCCTGTGTATGCGAAGAACCATTTACAGATGGTGGCAGGATTGGGCCTTGTGATTCTGTACTGGATGGATGAATGAATCCATCGTTTTGTTCGCCGTAGTCATATTCATGCATTGTTTGCGTGGAATCCCCACCATTGGAGAAGAGAATATCCCCTCACATTTATCTGCAGTGATGGGTAGAGAAGGGTGGCAAATGCTCAAGGTCTTGGTGCTAGTACTGAGTTTCTGTGACTTGTAGACTGTTGGGGCAGAGAAGTTGGTTTGTTAACACCCCACAGGCCTGTGCTCCACACATTCAGACTTGCTTTGTCTGGCTGAACCTCCCCATTCTTGTGGCAGAGGTGCCACCTTATGTCCCACTCACAGCAGGTGGGGCAGGCATCATGGGGCTGTGCCCCTAGGCCTCTAAGCAGCCTGGCACCAGCACAAAATACTGCTGTAATATATTATCCAGATGTGAAAGAATTGCAGAATGTGCTCTTTGAAGCTTTTCAAAATGTGTTTGGTTTTTAAAGCACAAGAGTTTGCTATTATTGATAATTAAAATATTATTTATCTTATTCCTGCTGGTGACTTGTAGCCTGCTCAAAGCAGCTTATAAATATCACAGATATAAGAATGCCAAAGTCATCTAAATGAAATGATTTACAACCAGTGCAGAATATGAAAACAGCACTTAAAAACAAGCACAGCCCACAGGCTCAAACTGCAAGCACCAGTTTACTTGGAAGCAAGTCCCACTTTGTTCAGTGGACTTACTCCCAAGTAAGCCTACCTCGGATTGCATTCTTAAAGACCAAAGTCTCAGAATGGTGTATGCCTAGAAAACTAGTACACAATGAACATGAAATCTAGCAAGGTCTAATGGTCACTTTGGTGCAATGTAATTATTTTATTCAAGAGTGCTAAATTGTTTTGTGCCCAGTCTGCTGCTCCCTGCATCTAATCTGCTTTGTATTCCTTGGCTCAGGTTCAGTGGCTGTGCAACCATCTCCTTAAACTTCAGTTGCTGTGTGAGTTGAAGGACAAAGTCCACTCTCTTGAGAGGCCAAGCTTGCAGCCTCCTGCCAGAGGCAAATGATTGCCTTGAGGGCTGTGGCCAAGCATCAGCCCCAGGAATTCTCCTTTCTTAAGCTCCTTTCTGGAGATTCAGGTTCTGTGGTGCCACTTTGTGCTAGTACAGTTGCCAGACCCTGTTTCCCTGCTATGCAGTCCTCTGTGTGGTTACTCAGTGGGGCTTACTCCCAGGGCATAGGAGTGCAGGGCTAGCGAAGCAGTGGAAATCATGTAATTTGGCATTTGCCGAACTGGGGTGGGTCAATTCATGTGACATGCGCTAGCAACATGCCTTGAGACTGCAGGAGCTATACTGTGAAAGAGGTATTGTTAGAGAGAGTGTTGTGGGCAGCAGGAGGATATGAAGACCCCATTTTTCTGAAGGGAGGGCAAAGGCCCTGCTGTTTACAGAGGGGGGTGGCAGGCAGTGGTGCCAGGAAGGGGGGAGAGTTCTCTAATGGTGAAAGTGAGGCTAGCTAGGGAAGGCGACGGAAGTGTGTTGTGGCCTGTGGTGCTGCAACTGGAGCGCATTCTAGGCAGGCTTGGGAAGAGGGCTAGCGCCCAGAACTCCAATTCTGCACACAGGCTGTCCAGGATTCTGGGCCCTTTGCCTGTGAGGCCCACACGGGCACAGCTTGCCCCCATCAGTTGGCATAAATCATTTAAATTGGAAGGTAGTCGGCCAAAACTTGCACAGTGAATGCGCCAAGCTGCGTATAACTGAAATGGCTGTAGACTGGAGAGAGAGAGACGGAGATATATATATCCATATGGATATATATATGATATGTATGTATGTATATGTATAAAATGCTTTTATGCCTTCCATATTATTCATATATATAGTATACTATACTTATATAGTATTACTATATATATTAGTATTAGTATATAGTATTACTATATATATAGTATAGTGTGTGTGTAGTATTACTAGGTGACATGAAAGTGTGTGTGTGTGTGTGTGTAGATAGCTGTGTATATATAGTATATATACTATACATATATAGTATCCTTTCATGTCTCCTAGTAATACTTCATCATGTATGTGTATGTATATTATATATACAATGTCGCCTTCGGGGCAGGGGTACGATATATATATATATATATAAACATACGTGTGTGTGTTATATGTGGAAAGCGTTCAGTTTCCTCTCCTGTTGTGAGCGAAGAGTCCATGACTCGCTGCAGTACAGAAGTGTACTCAGGACGCAAGCTCTGTAGACCTGGATCTTGGTATGTTCCGTCAGCTTCTTGTTGGACCAGACTCTCTTTGTGAGAGAGTCTGCAAGACATCTGCAAGAGGGATCTGAAGGCCTTAGGAGTGAACCTCAACAGGTGGGAAACCCTGGCCTCTGAGCAGCCCGCTTTGAGGCAGGCAGTGCAGCATGGCCTTTCCCAGTTTGAAGAGACACTTGGCCAACAGACTGAGGCAAAGAGGCAAAGAAGGAAGGCCCACAGCCAGGGAGACAGACCAGGGACAGACTGCACTTGCTCCCGGTGTGGAAGGGATTGTCACTCCCGGATTGGCCTTTTCAGCCACACTAGACGCTGTGCCAGAACCACCATTCAGAGCGCGATACCAGAGTCTTTCGAGACTGAAGGCTGCCAACACAAGTGTGTTATATATGTGTTTGTGTGACGTGTACATATAACAAGTTTTTTATTTATATAGGTGTGTGTGTGTGTGTATGTATAGTGTGTGTGTCCATCCATATGTGTGCACACACACCTCCCTGGGGAGCAAGCGTTGCCTGGCTGTGGTTGCCCGGCTGCAGTGCCTGCTCTCGCAGGCAGGCCTGCGTGCCCGCGCTTGTGCGACTAGGCCCCGTTCCTAAGGGGAGCCTTGGTTACGCGTCCCCCGCAACCGCCTCCAGGGAACGCAGCCTCTACGCAAGCAGCGTAGGCGTCACGTGAACTCTGCGCTAAGCAAGCGGCGTAGCCCGCGTCGTGAATGGGCTCCCCCGGTGGTAGGGGCGGGCGCGCACTGGCCGTTTTTTTTTTCAACTGCGGCCGTTACCAGGAAACGCCTTCCCGCGCGCGCGCGCCCTAAGCGCCTGTCACCTCAAGCCAATCACTGCCTTCCATCAATCATTCGAATGGGCCAATGGCGAGCGGCCGTTTGGACGTTGCGCCCGGGTCGTTGGTGGGGACCAATGGTGGGGAGGGGGGAGGGATGCTCAACGGCCCAATGAAGGAAGGAGGGAGAGCGAGCGCGAGCCAAAAGCGTTGGGGGTGGGACTACCCGGAGATAGCCACCGCTTCCACCCAATGAACGCCTGCCCTCGGCTTCCACCGCCCAATGGCGGCCCGGCGAGACTGGTGGCGGGAGTGGGCGGGGCCGAGCTGGGCGGCCCCGCCCCCTTTCTTGCGTCTGGTATATAAGCCCGGTCCGTTAGCCTGACGCAGCTAGTCCTCTCTGCGCCGACGCCGGTGTCAGACATCTGTGGAGGTCTCGCGCGCTCGTGACTGCCACCGTCCGCCATCATGAGGGAGATCGTGCACTTGCAGGCCGGCCAGTGCGGCAACCAGATCGGCGCTAAGGTGCGGGGGTGGGCATGCCTGGGGGGGGCCGGGCCGAGCTGGGCATGCCTGGGGGGGTCTGGCCTGGCCTGCGGGGCCTCGCCAAGCTTCAGCGTCTCTTCTCCCCTCTAGTTCTGGGAGGTGATCTCGGACGAGCACGGCATCGACCCCACCGGCACCTACCACGGGGACAGCGACCTCCAGCTCGAGCGCATCAACGTCTACTACAACGAGGCCACCGGTGAGCCCCCCGTCACCCCTCCTGGGGGGCGAGTGGGGCCCCAGCCTTGCCCCCCTTGCCTTCCACTCGCCTCTTCCCCAACTCTCTGCCTTGACCCCCCTGCCTTGACCCCCTCTCCGTCCTGGTTCCCCCCTGTTTCTTGGCCCCCCTAATTGTCTCTCCCCCCACTCTCTCTTGGCCCCCCTTGCCTCTCCCACCACTTCCTCTGTGCCTTGGCCCCCCTTGCCTCTTCCCCTCTCTCATTCCTGACTCCCTTTTGTCTCTCACCCCCTCCCACTCCTGGACCCCTTTTCTCTCCTAACTTTTCATGTGATTGGTAAGTCTGTATTGTGGCTGGAAGGCAGTTCTTTTCCTTTAGACAGCTAAAAACGTTTTGCTGCATGCAGGAAGGCCCAGCAAACCTGTCATTGGCAGAAAGCGACATAGAAAATATAAAGCACCCACACTGTGTTTGCAGTGGCAAGTTTCTGAGGCTTTAGACCACGTCCCATGCATTCTGATCTCCCAACAACATCAAGAAATTTAACTAGGGAGATCGAAGTTGCATTAAAGGCACTGAACCATGTTCTGTGCAATTTTGATCCCCAGCAATGTTGAGAAACTTAAATAGGGAGACTAGAATCTCAGAAGCAGTTCTGGACCACACCCCGTGCAATTTTGGTCTCCAACAATGTCAATAAATAGGAGTATCAGAATGGCTTCCAAGGTTCTAAAGCACATTTCATGTAGTTTTCATTTCCCCTGCGTAAATTTCTTGATGTTGTTCAGAATAAAATTACATGGGCTGCTGTCCAGAACTTCGGAAGCTTGTAATTGCAAACATAGGAAATGTTCTTGATGGTGATAGTTGAGAGCAAGCCCATCAAGATACCTCCTGGCTGAGGCCCAGAATCCTTTTCCTATGGGAACATAGGAAGGCCCCCTTGTGCACGTCCACAGACCAGCAATTCAATCCTTGACTGCTTTGAGGGGGGGAGAGATCTCTGGTAGCAAGAGCAGAAAAAGATACCAGGAAGCTCCGTTGAGCCTGTCTCTTGTTGACATTGGCTGGCAGTGGTTCTCTAGGGTTTCAGGTGGGGATTTTTCTCTGCCTTACCCAGAGAGGCCACCAGGAATTGAAGTTGGAGGCTGTCCCTGTGCGGAGCAGGTGCTCTGTCCCTCAGCGGGTGGCCCCTCCCTTATCAACCCTGTAGCCTCACACACAGACACTGTTTGTGAAGTAGCAAGCAGTAACTGTCTAGGCTAGGGCTTCCTGAACAAATGTATCGCAGAGAACGATCTATCTTGGGCACTCTTTTTTTCTTGTATAGGTGAGCAAGATACTCTTCGACTGTGCTGCGCAGTATTATCTAATTGCCAAAGATTATAACAGTGCAATTGTAAAAGTATAGGCTCTGTGGGAAGAGATGCTAAATTGTAGATCAGATCTGAAGGAAGCAGGATAGTGTGAGGTAATGTATGATGTCTCTGACAGTCAATGTGATCTAGGCTGTGGTGGACACAAGACACTGCAGTTGGGTCTTGAAGACTGGCTGAGAAAAACAGGTGCTGGAGTGGCTAGCCCTTCAGTTGACTTTCAGGTGCTCACCATTCTCTTGGCTGGCTGATTTGGATCAGGCAGCTTCTTGAGATCCCCCAAACTTGATAGCCTAGAGTGTTTTTGCATCCAGTGTATCCTTGGTGATCTTGTTGGTTGACCCTATCTTAGGGTGCCTAAACTTCCGCAAACAGTGCTTCCTAGTCTAATTGGGTAACCCCTGCTAATTGGGTAAGAGGCACTTTTTCAAGTGGGTGCTCCTTTTTTTTTTAGCACGGGGAAAGTAACTGGCCCACCTCACCCCAGCACTGTCTGTTGTAGTGGCTGTCTGCTGGTATTCATTTGCATCTTTTTAGATTGTGAGCCCTTTTGGGACAGGGAGCCATTTAGTTATTTGATTTTTCTCTGTAAACCGCTTTGTGAACTTTCAGTTGAAAAGCGGTATATAAATACTGTTAATAATAATAATGAATAATAGTCTAGCAACTGAACACTCTTTCCTCCTTTCTTCCACAGGTGGCAAGTATGTTCCTCGGGCTGTACTGGTGGACCTGGAGCCTGGCACCATGGATTCTGTACGCTCTGGCCCATTCGGGCAGATCTTCCGCCCAGATAACTTTGTTTTTGGTGGGTAACACAAAGGTGGTGGTTTGGAGGCTGGAAGGCAGAGAACACAGTTGGTAGAGGAATTGTTGGCATGTAGAATTTTTACTTGATCTTACAGGCTTGGAGCTGAGTAGTAATTTAGAATAACTGGATTGGAAGGGAGACACTATCTCAACAAATCATGCAGTCCCCAAGTCCTTTAGAGGTTTTTCCTTTGTTGCTTAGTTGTTTAAGTAATGGAAAAGGCTGTGTAACATATGAGTCATTTGGTCTTGATTGTCAGACATTTTCTGAAAAACTGGGTCAGAAAGGTTCTTTCTGGACTCCGTGTCACTGTTGGGGTGTGAAAGCCACACACCTTTTTTTTTCAGTTGGTGGGCCACTGTGAGATACAGGAAGCTGGACTAGATGGGCTTATGGCCTGATCCAGCGAAGCTGTTCTTAAAGGTGCATTGGAAGATTTTACCTGGGAGTTGTGAGCTCTGGGAATGGTGGTTGGGTTGACTAGGGAGTTATGTGTTTGCATTTCAGCCTAACTGAAGTCTGGATTTGCATGAGCAGCACAAGGGTGTGAACCAGGTGCTTGGTGACCTCAGTGTACTATGATCTAATGTGTATCCTGGTGTGTCTTGAGATCAGTCATGTACTACAGGCAGCAGCAACTCCCCAACTGGCCCTGAGCCGTTGAATGCAACTGCTGTAATCCTTTTGGCCCAGAAATTCAGTTAGGCATGTCTGTTAATATTCAGGTGAATGTAACATGCCTTGAGTGTGAAGGGGCCCTATTGATGGGGGGGGGGCTTGTGCATCATTAAGAGAGATCTTAATGGGGAACTTTTCTTTTTCCAGGTCAGAGTGGAGCAGGCAACAACTGGGCCAAAGGCCACTACACAGAGGGGGCTGAGCTGGTTGACTCGGTGCTGGATGTCGTAAGGAAAGAGGCTGAAAGCTGTGACTGTCTCCAGGGCTTCCAGCTGACGCATTCCCTGGGGGGTGGTACGGGCTCAGGAATGGGGACCCTCCTCATCAGCAAGATCCGTGAAGAGTACCCAGACAGGATCATGAACACTTTCAGTGTGGTCCCTTCCCCCAAAGTGTCGGACACTGTGGTTGAGCCCTACAATGCCACCCTCTCTGTGCACCAGCTGGTGGAGAACACAGATGAGACCTACTGCATTGACAACGAGGCCCTCTACGACATCTGCTTCAGGACCCTGAAGCTGACGACCCCCACCTATGGCGACCTCAACCACTTGGTGTCTGCCACCATGAGTGGGGTGACCACATGCCTGCGGTTCCCAGGCCAACTGAATGCGGACCTGCGCAAACTGGCGGTCAACATGGTCCCCTTCCCCCGCCTCCACTTCTTCATGCCTGGCTTTGCCCCCCTCACCAGCCGAGGGAGCCAGCAGTACCGGGCACTGACGGTGCCAGAGCTCACCCAGCAGATGTTTGATGCCAAGAACATGATGGCCGCTTGCGACCCCCGCCACGGGCGCTACCTCACAGTGGCAGCCGTCTTCCGAGGCCGCATGTCCATGAAGGAAGTGGATGAGCAGATGCTCAATGTGCAGAACAAGAACAGCAGCTACTTTGTGGAGTGGATCCCCAACAACGTGAAGACGGCTGTGTGTGACATCCCACCCCGGGGCCTGAAGATGTCTGCCACCTTCATCGGCAACAGCACTGCCATCCAAGAGCTGTTCAAGCGCATCTCAGAGCAGTTCACGGCCATGTTCCGCCGCAAGGCCTTTTTGCACTGGTACACCGGGGAGGGCATGGATGAGATGGAGTTCACTGAGGCAGAGAGCAACATGAACGACCTGGTGTCCGAGTACCAGCAGTATCAGGATGCCACCGCTGAGGAGGAGGGCGAATTTGAGGAGGAGGCAGAGGAGGAGGCGGCCTAAGGCCTTGCTGTAAACACCTGTAAATTATGTTGAACGTGTAATGAACTTTATTCATTCCAAACTTGTTCATGTTCTTCATTCTGCACTTCCTATTTCTTCCTGATGTCACCTTTTGTCTGCTGCTGTACAGACATTAAAAGCGTTTTCGCCCTACATTCTGTCTCCGCAGTAGCTCGTCATAGTAAGCTTTCCGGGTGCCGTTTCCGAAGGTTAGAGCATAGTTGTGCCTGATAGCTGGGGAAAAACGGGTTGAGTCAGTGCTGGCCTGTGCTCAGACTAGTTTCTCCTGGCATGTGGCAATCTGGTGTCCGAGTATCAGGATGCCACCACCGAGGAGGAGGCAGCCTAAGAGCCTTGCTGTAAACACCTGTAAATTATGTTGAAAGTGTAATGAACTTTATTCATTCCAAACTTGTTCTTTGTTCTGCACTTCCAGTTTCTTCCTGATGTCACCTTTTGTCTGCTGCTGTACAGACATTAAAAGTGTTTTCCCCCTGCATTCTGTCTCCGCAGTAGCTCGTCGTAGTAAGCTTTCCGGGTGCCGTTTCCAAAGGTCAGAGCATAATTGTGCCTGATAGCTGGGGAAAAACACGGGTTGAGTCAGTGCTGGCCTGTGCTCAGACTAGTTTCTCCTGGCATGTGGCAACCTGGCAGTATGTCCTTGTAGTGGAACACACCCACTGGAGGCTGGGAGTGCTGCAGAGCAGACATTTGAAGCGGAGGGTGGGGTTTGTGCTGCTGCGCAGTGAGGACTTTGAGACTCCTTTTGGGCCCAAGCCTACAGCTTGGGTTCTGCCTCCCCCATCCCACAGGGTCGCACGTTATGCTTTAGTGATTATAGACCATTATTCACGTTTTAGCTATTGTTTCCCTATTAAATGAAAGAGTCAAACATTTAAAGTCCTGATGTATAAATGACAGATGTTGGCATCTGGTGAATGCAGAGAGCTTACTCCCACTGCACAAGGTCGTTCAGCCTGGCACAGTTCCTGGGGAGTGTGGGTGTAGTAGCCTTGCTGGAAAGCTTGCGTTGGCAATTAGGAACGCGCAGCATAGACAGCAGGGTCCTTCACCAAAACGTGTATTTACAGGTAACGGTGCAGGTCAGTACAATCAACAAGCGTGGGTCCCACGCAGGGAACCCAGAGCCACACACCCACAATATGTGGAGCACAGCGACAAAGTGCCCCGTGTCCAGCCATCCAACAACCCTGGAAGACCAGCAGTGGATGCTCTAGTTTTATGGAACAGCTGGCCAATGGGTGCCTGCCTTATGGGAGGCTTGGGCTAATCAGCCCCACCCATTTTTCACCTGCATCTAATTAACAGGCACCTGCCAAGTGACTCAGCACCTTTATTTTGTTTGCTTGTATCAGGCCTTTTGGCTGTCTCTGGTGGGGCCAGACTTTACATAGGCCTCTTGTGTCACTTTCACGGGGCATCCTCCAGTAACTCCCTACAAAGGGATTGGTCATAACCCTTAATCTCATGAATCTCTGGCACAGTCTTTGTTCCTGTAAAGCTGGTGTATATTTTGCCATTGGACCAGCCTCTGCAGTCAGGTAAAAATAGCTCCTACGTCCTTGATGCATGAACTCCTGCCAGGGCCCTGTTCTGGATAAGGCAAGTTGGCTGTGTCCACTTGACAAAGGGACCCTTGTGCTGGCCAGGACTTGCTGCACTTGGCATCTGCAATGCTGCCAAAAAGGTGGCCCTAGGACAGTCCAGCCTGCTGTAGAGTAGAAGGGCGTGTAGGATCCCTTTCCCCCACAAATCCAGTTAAGTGTGAACAGAAGTGGAATTTCCCTCCCTATCCTTAGCTGCCCCATGGTGGTGATTCAGAACAGCTGGCAGTGGCACAGGCATGCTTGCTGCAGGGAGGAGCTGCCAACTTCCCCGCAGCTGCTGCGTGAGCAGCCTGCTTTCTTGGCTGGCTTCTGCATAGCTGCAGGGCAGCACCTTTTTGCAAGAGGTGTCGGGGAGGGATAACCCTTTGGGAGGGCAAGCCTGCTGCGGGACACTGGACCCCTGGCTTGTCTAGGTGGGCTGTGTGGGTCAACTTACTTGGCACGAACCCTGTGTAGAATGGCATCAGGCCATTGCTGGTGTAGATCTTGGTGTTGGGCCAGTAGGTGCGTGGCAGCCGCTTGCCAAAGCTGTACATTGGGCTTCTCATCATTTCCTGTGGAAGGACAAAGGGGGCCAGCTGACGGGAACCTACAACTTGAGGGAGGTGGGGGGGTCCCCCAAAGCCGTGGAGTCTGCCAGTGCGCAGGCCTCATGACTTCCACAGCACTCTGGTCTCACAGAACAGCAGCAATACATGCCTACCTCTTCTGCCCTTATCTGCTCAGTGCTTGTGTGTTCTATTTCTGGGGGTGGGTGGGTGGAGTGGCATGCGGAGAGGGGGCGTGGGGGCCAAGGGTGTGAAGCTGGGGAAGCTCACTTCGGTGCTGCAGCTGACGAGGAGGCTGGTAAATGCAAGTGCCTTAAATTGGCAGGCATGAGGAGCAGCAGCGACTGAAGGGCCTGCTCTGACGGTACCAGTTGTCAGCACAGGGGAGAGGGAGCCTGTGCAGGCAACTGCTGGCCTGTCAGAGCAATCTCCATCATGGCTCCAGGGTGGTGGGGAGCTGTGTTCTGCAGTGCTTTGGCATGCAGGAGGAAAGGCTGGGCACAGACTGCTAGGGCTTGTATGCAAGATTCCCTCCATGATGAAGTGGGCCAGTCTAGAATGCCACACGCCGCTTGCACTCTGTGCTGTGTAAATGGGGGCCTTAGCCTGTGCAGGCCTGGGGGGGGAGGAAGGGAGAGGATTGGGTCCACACACCCTTTCTCTGGTTTTCCAGCGGAATGGGTTGCTTGCCTGCCAAGCAGTCCCACACCTGCTTGCTGAGGACTATATGCAGAGGCCCAGGTTGAACAGGCCAGAGACCGTCCGTCCCCCATGCGAGTGGATGAGGACTGAGCAGGCCCACATTTGGGGAGAAGAGATGTTGGGCTGAAGCTGTGTCTTCCTGCAGGTTGGGCTCTAGGCTGTAAAGGACTAAACTTCAGAAGAATGCTGCAAGCTGCTCCTTAGCTGATGTTAGTGATGCTGTTGAGCTGCCCTTCTGGGAGGGCCTGAGAGCCTGAGAGTCCTGGAGACGCCCCAATCAGCATGCAGAACCTGGTCTTGTCAGAAGCCGGGCCAACATCTCTGAGTCTCACCTACCTCACAGGATTGTTGTGAGGACAAAGGGAGGCAAGGAACCACATATACCGCCCTGGCTCCTTAGATGATAGGAAGGGTGAGGTTAAAATGTGAACAATAAATAGTGGTGGCTAATGCTTTTAGAAGCCCCCCAGGAGGAACAGCACTTGGATAAACTAGGTGGAAAGCGTGGTGGGGCTCATGTTGTCCCCCATAATTTGAGGACTCCTGGCCTGGCTTGCCTATAGGACCTCAGTCACTGACACCAATGGCTTAAATATGCAGCAGTTTAACTGGCAGCTAGCCATCCTTTTGGCTGCCGTGCCCTTCTGTGCCACATGGGGCAGATGAGCCAATGGCCCATCAGAGCCTCACCTATACTACTGTAAGCCTAGCATTGCTCACCCACCCATGTCCTCTGCCCAAGGGGACTAGCCTAGCCAGATTGCATCCATTGACTGCAGCTCTGCGGGTGAGGAAGACAAAATCCACAGGGCTTTTATGAAACTGTTGAGCTGCATGGCTGCTAAGCTTGAGCAAGGCCAGATCGCCGCATCCACCCCTTAGCCTGCGCAGTTAACTTTACCTGGTTTCTGTCAAAGTCATTCATAGCTTCTTTCACTCCTTTCAGATAGTTGACACCCATGATCCAGGTGAAGCGTGGGATGAATCCCGTGTACCCTGGGGAGTGGGGGAAGATGCAAAGTGCTTTGACTGGAGTGGTCCATGGGGGCAGGCGAAGGGTCACTTCATACTAAGAAAGCCCCCAGAGTCATGCTTGCAAGGGCCAGAGGTGACCTTTGGAGGCTCTCTGAAAATCAGGCTTGTTCTGTGGGTTGCCAGTTTCTCAAATAGCACGGGCAGCTGTGTTCTTCATATTTATGTATTTGACTACCATCTAGCCCAGTTACCTTCATTTTGTGGGTTGTGATCCCACTAAGGGTTGCAAAGAATCATATTGGGGGGGGAGGGGTTATAGTAACCTTCCCAAGCCTGTGTAAGACAGGGCTTGGACCCAATCCAATCATGGCACAGCCTTATCAAAACCAAGTGATTCATCTGGCACAGCCTCTTCTTGCCATCTTGCCCCACAGCTTCTAAGGCTGACCCCTCTCAGATTGCTACCTCACAGTGTTGCTGGGAAGGCATAAGAGGTAGAGAGAAATGGGGGTGGACAGGCAGTGGGTGGCAGCGGGGGCAGTTGGGCAGGTTTGGTGGTGGGCCCCCAGTCCCATACTTTATAGATTGGGATCATGCCACAAAAAAGGTTCAAAATCACTGGTCTAGCCCACTTTCCAACAATGTTCTCAAAACGGGCTCCCACTAAAAGATAAAATACCAAGAAAAGTAGCACGATGGTCACAATATTTTGCAAACGGAACAGACTGAAAACAACCAACACTGCTTTGACAGCTGGGTTCAAAGGGCCACTTCTCTGGCCCCTTCACATGGCACTTGGTAATTGATTCCAGAGCTTGGGGATCTCTGCCGGAGAGGGAGTTCGGCAGTGGCCGCTCGCCCGATAGGTGGCAGGGCTCCTGAGAACTTTCGTCCCCAAACCCCAAAGAGGGGTGCTGCTTCTGCTTGTGTCACACCTGAGATGGCTTTCCTCTGGATGAGATTGGGTATGTCCAACTTGGGGGTTCGTCCGAATCTCTTCACGTCCACTGTCTCCGTCGGGGGTGGGAGAGGCACGGTTTCGATCCTGGTGGGCTAAAACCCCGGAGACACAATCAGTGAAATGCCCTTGAGACCTTCTGTGCTCCAAGCAATTCTTGATTTTCCAGCACTGACTCTCAACAAATCATAGACCCTCTTTTGCCCTCCCCCCAGCTTAAAACAAAGCACAAAGAGGCCTTTGAGTTGTCCCTGAAAACCATACTCAAGATATCGACCCTGATGCATGAGTCTAGCTGAGGCAGTTGCCTCAGAGCAGCAGATTGGTGTGTGTGTGTGTGTGGGGGGGGGGGGGTGCCTGTTCTGTCCTCCCACTCCCTGGAATGGTAAAGAAAGAGGGGAGCAGAGCAGCTCATGATGGGCTAGAGGTGCTCCTTTTCTTTACCTGGCGCTCAGGTGAACCTGCAACACGTACCTGATCCGTTCCCTTGACGAAAGGGACATCACTCCAGCCCTGCCCACATGATACGGCAATGTCAGTGTGGCAGGGGCCCCGGCTTGCCTCTTGCCCACACACCAGAGGGATATCTGGATGGCACAGCATTTTCCGGTCACCCTCCATGGACACCAGGTTGGAGCTGGCTGTACTGGCAAACTGCCTCCATCCAGGTCCGCACGCCAGCCGAATGCCAGGGTGGCAGGAGGTTTGCCTCCTCTGCTCCAACAGTTGTGCCGAATTGGCATCCATCCATGCTTGGGGATCAGCCGTGGGGCCAGCACTCAGCATGGGGCGCTTGGGTTCTATGCCTGGAAGAGGAAAGCAAGCGTAGTAGGGTACAAAGCCTGAAAAAACAAAGAAACAAGTAAGTCCCTGCCTGTTTAAGGGGGACTGGCTGGTGAGAAATGGATTAGAGATCATTGCAGACTTCTGAGGGCTGAGAGCCTTAGGGTTCCGCAGCGGGACCGACCATTGCATCTCTGTGTGAGTTACTGCACCTTCAAGCAAGTGTTGCACCCAGGGACATAGAATCTCCTCTGAAGGAGTGCCATGAACCTTTCCATTTTTAATAGCAGAGCTTTTGGGGTGTAAGAAGCAGGCAGGCTTCCAATGTTTAACTCCCAACAGCAATAAAGAAGGGGTGTCCCACCCAGCATAAGACAAGGTGGTAGTATTGGTGGGAAACACTCACCTCAGCCACCAGCCACAACAAAAATGAATAGGTATTCATGGTATTTCTGGCAAGGAGCAATGTAATGAATGTCAACTTGGACTGGAGCAAAGTCACTTTAAAAAGTTGGCAGCCAGAGTTGCCAACTCATCTACTCCCTGAGCACTCATTATATATAATTGGGTATGGGATGAACTGGTGTCAGTGAAGGTTCTCACCCCCACAGTTGGACGAAACCTGCCCACCTGTATAGCCAGGGATGTAGCGCTGGTACTGATCCATCATATCGCACGGAGGCAGTTTCCGGCGGCTGAAATCTTCGATGAACTTTGGTCTGGTCAGGGGGGCGAGCACCGAGACGGGGCTCTTGCGAACTTCTGGGTCGGTCAGCGCGTAGCAAGTGGTCCTGCCGTACGTGTTCCCAACTTGGTAGCGGACCTGAGGGTAGAACCCCCCATATCTGGACAGGAAAGAGCACAGAAGTGAAGGCAATTAGGACCGAATGGGGAGGCAGCCACACTTGCAGATGACCGCCAACTCTCCCAGGGTGAGGGGTTCCTTTTCCAGTCCAGGGGCTGGAAGGAGGCACGGTGGTGGGTGGAGATGGGCCCCTCCCAGCAATCTGCTGCCTGAGGCGACCGTTTCAGTGGACCTCCTGGATGGGCTGGCTCTGCCCTCGGGGAAGCATTGCTTTGCTGGGCCCTACAAATGCAGTGCCTGTTTCCAAGGGCCACCTTCGCCGCCATCCCAACACCTGGCACTCAAAGGCTCCCTTCCTGGGGTCTGTGCACACGGAGGCTTGACTCAGCCACAGCCCAGGCCTCCCAGATCCCCTTGCTGTGTTGGGTTCCTTCGGCAGTGGAATCCAAGGGCACTGCACTTGGGAGCCAGAGGGCTCACCCAGGGATGTAGTACGGCTCTTGGGGGAAGAAGCTACATTTCTGAGCAGCTGTCATGGCCGTTCTGCACCTCTGGCTTGGACTCCCCAGCTTGGAAGAGAGGCAGGTCCCACTGGGGGGGAGTGAAGGCAGCTTTGTCACCCAGGTAACCATTGTGAAGCAGCAGCCCTGGCTTGCACTTAATGCCCCCCCCATCACAGGTGCAGGAGGGGCAAACATTAAACAGGGAAAGCTCCACATTGGGCAAAACTGTACCTGTGAGGCGGCTGCCTGTCAAGGCACAATGAAAAGCATCTCTGGTTTGCCGCATTTGGCCCCCGGGCTGGGGGTTTGGAGACCCCTGCTTGATGAAGTCACTTCTGGCCATGACATCATTTCCAAGTTAATGACTGGTGGGTCCCAGTGGGTCCCAGGTCTAAAGAATGGGTCCTGGCGCTAAAAAGTTTGAGAACCACTGCTTTAGAGATTGCCAGTTGGGGCTGCAGGTTCAAGGGTGCCAAGTGCCGTAAGGTGCGGGGGCGCTGTGCCACTGGGTGGCAACGAGCCAGAGGCACGGGGGTGCTGTGCCACCGGGTGGCAGCTACCCAGGGGTCCTGTGAGGACCACCAGAGATGCCAAGCTGCCCCTGCTGAAATTCCCCTCTCTGCACAGTCCTGGAGTCCTGGAGTTGAGAGGCTGGCCACCCCTGGCCAGGTGCCACCCCCACATCTTGTGGCAGGGAGTTCCCCAGGCTGAGCAGAGGAGGGAGGGGGAGAACCTGCTTTCCTGGGGAGGCTGTTTCCGGGGGACCCTTTTGAGCGGCGCACCGAGGCAGCTCCTGCTTCCGGCGTCGTTGCCTGGTGAGTGGAAGCAGCTGCCCTGCCTGCCTGGGGGGTGGGAGAGGAAGGGACCACGCAGCCATCTTGTCCCCCCTCCTCAGTGAGGACTAGCAGCCTGCCCAGGGCTGGAGCCTCCCTCTTGAGCCAGGGAAGGGGAGGGGGCGGGCAGACAGGCACTACCTCTGCTCCTGTGGCTCCTTTGTGGGGGGGGGGGGAGTTCAGCCCCCCTCCCTCCTTGGTGCTGCTGCAGCAAATACACCCTCTGCACATGCTCAGGGGAACTCTTTTGCTTCTCCTAGGCATGGTGCTGGTGGTTAAACCATGCTGGGGGGCATTAAGCCCCTCCCCCTTTCAGCCCTCCCCCTCTGACCTACCTACCTCCCTCCTTCAGCCCCAGATAGGGTGCAAATTGGGGGTGGCCCCTCACCCTTTCTGCCTCCCCCCTGCCTCCTTCAGCCCCAGATAGGGTGCAAATTGGGGGTGACCCCTCATCCTTTCTGCTTCCCCCCTGCCTCCTTCAACCCCAGATAGGGTGCAAATTAGGGGGGTGGTGGCTGGCTTGCTGTCTGGCTGGCTGGCTGACGTCTGGGGTGGTGCAGACTGCGCATACCCAGGGCACTCTTTCCAGCTCCTAGGCATGGTGGTAATGATTAACCCATTTCTGCCCAGCCTTCAGGTGTACACATTTGGTCCCTGTTACTAGAATGCCAGATGCAAGGGAGTGGCAACAGGACACAAGTCTTTTGTTGTCCTGTGTACTCCCTGAGGTTCGTGGTGCGCCACTGTGAGATCCCGGAAGCTGGACTGATGGGCCTTTGGTCTGATCCAGCAGGGTGGACCCAGGAAATTACAGGCTGGTCAGCTTAATACTTCTAAGAAACTGGTAGGAAGCATAATTAAGCATAAAACTATTAAGCATATACTGGAAGATATAAGCATATACAAGCCTTGTGGAAGGAGAATTGGCCTGGTTTCTGCAAAGGTAGGTCCTGTTCTATTCACTTTTTAGAGCTGCTTGTGAGTGTCACACTGGCCTGTGGCTCGAGGTCACCCTGGTGACCTGGTGCATTTGGATTGTCAGAGCGTCTCACCAAATCCCTCACCAAAGGCTCTTGAGTCAACTTGGGATGGAATAATAGGGTTTTTATGGAGTGGCAACTGGTTAAGGAACAGGAAGCAGAGAGTGGGAAGAAATGAGCAGTTTTCACTGTGGAGGGAAGTAAGAAGTGTGGGTCCCCCCAAGGATTTGAATTGGCACTTTTAAGCATAAATGGCAGATGAACAGTGGGGTGGCCAAGTTTGCAGATGACACCGAAGTCTTTAGGGTCGTACGAATTAAAGGAGATTGGGACGGGCTCCACATAGACCTCTCCAAGCTGAGAGAACAGGCAGCCAAATGGCAAATGTGGTACAATGTCAAGTGACTCCCATCAGGGCAAAAAAAAAATCCCACCGTTGATGGGGGTGTGAGCTGTTGGTGACAAAGAGATCTTGGGGTCATGGTGGAGAGGTCACTGAAAATGTTGGTGAAAACGTCCCATTTCTGGCAGTGGTGAAGGCGACCAGTTTTGTACCAACAAGACTACAGTTATAATCTTGTACACGCTTTCCTGGGAGTAAGCCCCATTGAACACAATAGGACTTACTTTTGTGTAGACATGCATAGGATTGTGCTGTAGTAATATTATGTCGCCCCCACACCCATTTTGATCTGTTGGGTTCTCTTTTAATGCTTCATGCAACCCGACCCAATGCACTATCCCTCTGCATTACCTTGTAGTCTCTCATTCTCTCTCTCTCTCTCTTTATCTTTTGAACTGGTAACATTTCTTCCAAAGTGAGTCCTTGTGAGTTCAATGGGGCTTCCTGTAAGTAAAAAGTGTAGAATTGCAGGCAAAGTCAGTGAATTAAAAATATTTGTTTGATTTAAAAGGTGCCACCGTTTGATCAAATGGCAGGCTTGAAAAAATTCTTCATTATTCTTATATTAAAAATGGATAAATGTAGTAGGCGATCCCCCAACCTCAAACGAAGGTATTAGATGCCTCTTGGTCTGATGTGAGAAGGAAATGGCCTTTTTTTTTTTTGCATGTGTTCTGAAGGCATGTGCACTCAAAGATGCTAGGGGGCAGCATTCCCTAAGAAATTGCACCCAGCCTGTAATGTAATAGAAAAGATTCCTTGACATTTGATCCACTGTGTTTGGAAGAAGGAGGGGAGATGCACCCTGTTTTACTGATACGGTGGTTACCTGGAAAGGCTGAACAGAACCACTGTTCGTATCCACGCATGGATGCGCTCTCTTGGAAAGCTTCAGAGATGTGAGGGGGCAGAAATGGGGACTTCTCACCCTTGTCTCCATTTTTCCATTCAGTTTTCTTTCCATGTCAGCCATAACAAAAATGCAAAGTAAAAAAATCATAGCAGCAACCATCTGTTCCAAATGGTTTCAGAGGGCAGAAGACAGGTTAATCAGTCCAAGAATTTAGTAAGTGTCAAAGAGTCCCGTCCCCCCAGCATTCAGCCAGAGTGGGGCCTCGATGGGGAAGGGCATTCCCTGTTGGTTGCCCCCAACATCTGGTTCTCAGAGATATACTACTCCTGTATGGAGGATCACCTTAAATCTGATAACTAATAACTGTTGCAAGCCCCCTCCTGGATGCATTTGTTGCATCCTTTTTTTTAAAAAAGCTACAGAATAAGAAGAACATGATAGAAGAAAAAATTGTGTTTGACAAATGCAGAAAGAAAGTGGAGATATAGAGGGGTAGTATGTGGAGGTTTCTGTTTAAATTTCAGGATGATCAGCATTGTGAATCTTCTCCTTCTTGATTGGATCTGTTTGTTTTTTTTAAAGCTGCCCAATTTGGTGCCCATCACTGCAATACTGTGCTGACTTTGCGTTCAGAGCTTTCTGTGAAGGTCCTGTGCTTCTCTTTTCCCCTGGTTCTTACCCCCTACATTCCACTTATGTGGTCTGTCTGCGTCTTGAGGCTTTTATTTTAAGGCATTTTCATCCTGCCTTTCTTTCTGCGGGGTAGCCCACCAAGCCGAGAGTGAACGACGGTAGAATTAAGCAGGGCCCCCAAAAATGCATTTTGTAGGCGGTACCCGCCACGCCCCATCATCACATCCCTAACCCCCCTCCCCACCAGCCATCAAAGTAGAGCGAAAAAGCCAGGTCTTGACACCTCTCCTGAAGAATGGCAGGTAGAGGCCAACCAGTTCTCGGAGGGGAGAGCGTTCCATAGGACCTGTGAGGCACCTACTCTGGGGCGCAAAGATGCAGAGCAAGGCTTGAGATGATGTGGGTGGGAGGAGATGCCCTACAAGGTATTCAACTGGTAACCAGTTGGTAGAGCACCGCTGGTCAGGTTTGGAAGGTGGTTCAGCTTGTTCTCTCCCATGCAGCTGCCAAGGTCTCCACTGCCTCCCCTGGATCAGATGGCAGTGTGAGATAGAGCTGGGTTCACACACTCATTGCTCCAGAAAACCTTACAGTAGAGTGGATCGATGCTGTATTGCAGATGAGACTGGGAGAAAGGGGCTTGTGTTTTGGTGTGGCTGGCAAGTTCAGAACTGAGATCCGTTCTGGTGACTTTGTAGCTCATGCCACGAACCGCTTTGGGACACCAGCTCATGGCCTGCAGGGGTGTGTGTGGCAGAAGCTCCAGCTTCCAGGAGCTGGAGATTTTTGGCTTGTGTCTGCTGCATTTGTTCACATTTCTGGCTGTGACGATGGGGGACTAGCAACTTGACCTTTCCAATTTTTGTTTAGAAACGAAATAGCTGCGATTTTGTTTTTCCTGTTTCAAGAGCGGCAAAAGCAGAGCCGCTGCAAGTTGGAGTCGGTGTTTGGATGTCGCTGCTTAGTAGCTGTTTAGATGAGAGGCCCGCTGGTCTTGGCTGTGCTTGACTTGAATTTAGATTAAACAACAGAAGGACGGCAAGCGGCTTTAACCCAAGCACATGCGAAGCGTTGGAGGAGCAGACGCTCCCAGGGCAATAGCCCCGAAATGAAGAAATCATTTTTGTGTACAGCATCCCTTGTGATTTCCAAATGCTCTTGATCCTGCTCCAAGGAACAGCGTCTTGGAGACGAGCGGAAATCTTGGCCCTGAATTTCCTAAATGCAAACCTGATGTGTGGAGCCGACAGAACATCTCTCCTTCTCCCTTCTTGCAGATTGAATCTGCACGTTGTCTCCATCAGCCCGTTCCAGTCTTTTCTGTGTTCCCTTGCAAGCGCCTCAGGGCAGGGAACCCCCCCCTTGCATCCTGGGTTAAAGTGCTGTCTGCATCAGTGCTGCTGTATAAATCACAAATAAGGCCTACACACGCAGCTCTGGTCCCTGGTTCCAGTGTCACCTCTGCCATGCTTAGCTCGACAAGCCGCTCTGTCTTGGCTTCGGTTTTTTCCATCTGCAGTACGGGCCTCATACTGTCCTTCCGTGCAGGGCTGTTGTAAAGATTTCATCCAGATTCAACACCCTTCGCATGCTCAGAAAGCAGTTTAGGGATGCCAAGCGTTGCGTGCAGTGTGTACATGCTAATTGATTGTTGCTAGGCCTGGTTGATTAGGGTGTGTTGCGCATGGTTTTGTGTGAGGGGGAGAAAGAGCATGAAAAAAGGCAACAAGAAGAGGGGGTTTTGCTGACTCTGTTCCCCCTCCTTCATTCCCATGAGTGGGTCATGTTCTCCTTCACGTCCATCTTGCCTGACCCTGCTGTCTGAACTGCCCAGCATGGCGCCAATTAGCACAGCTGGCTTGTGAATCCTGCAAAGCCTGATGGATTTTTGCATCCTCCTTCCAGTTCTTGCAGACGTTGGGACAAGGAGGAGGGTAAAAGGATTTATTGGCTGTTCTTGACCTAATTAGGATTTGAAATGGGGGCAGGGTTTGGCTCCCCCTTGACAGCCTTCCAGTGCAGACCTCTGGACAGTGCTTTGTGATGGTCAATATGTTAAACACTCATTTTGCTCATTGGTTTCTTTTCTAGCTAGAGCACTGTTCCTCATTTAACATAAGAACATAAACATAAGAACAGCCCCACTGGATCAGGCCATAGGCCCATCTAGTCCAGCTTCCTGTATCTCCTTGGTTCTGAAGAGCACCTTCAGAGGGCTTAGTGTCTTTGCTGTTGTAGCAGCAGAGTCTTGGACTTAAGCTCATCCACTTGCCATTAACAGGGAGTGTTGCTGTCCCTCTCCCGCCCAAAGCATGCTTAGTCTATGGAACTTCCTACCACATGATGTGGAGCTGGCCGTTGGCTTACATGCCTTTGAAAGGGAATTAGACGAATTCTTAAGGGAGAGATTGTGTAATGAAAGCCTCCCGTCCTCCTCCCCCCCCCAAAAAAAAGAGGTCTAAAAAATGTACTGGGTATTTCTGGCAGGCTCATCCCTCCTAAGAAGTCATTAAGGGCCTTTCCTCTTTCCTCAGGTTTCTGCGGAGTGAGAAGAGTTTCAGAAGCCGACGTTGGAGACTCTGACCAGGGAGGTGAGCTGGCTCAGGCTGTATTAAACAGGGATTGGCGCTGCCGCTTTTTCTGTTTGAAATTCAAATGCTGTAACCTGAGATACGATTTCAGAGCACCTTCAGAGGGCTAGTGTGGGGTGGTGCTCGGAGACAGAGCTATGGACTCCACCATGACCTCAGTTGGTGGCCTCCGGCAAGTCACTTCCTCTGGGCCTCGGTCTTCCCCGCTGCAATATGGGGAACAAAGCGACTTACCTGAAAGGTTGGTGGTCAGGATTTCATAAAGATATTCTTTTTGTACCCAGAAGGAACTCTACAAATGCCAGCTGTTCTCATTTTGATGATCAGCTTTGGGGTCATGGCAGAAAGAGACCCCCAGGAAATTCAGTGCTCGCTATTCTGCCAAGAAGTGCTGACATGTCAGTGGCTGGGTTGGCGTGGTGCCCTGCTTGTGGGCTTCCTGGATGCGTCCAGTTGGAGACAGGATGCTAGATGAGATGAGATCCAGCAAGGCTCTTCTTATACTCTCGTGTTCTTATGAGCCATATGGAACCTCCGCCTCCAGAGGCGGCCTGCCTGCGAAGACCAGTTGCTAACGAGGGCTGTTGCCTTCCTGCCCTTTTTGTGAATTTCCTCAAAGTGTCTGGGATGCTGCTCTTGACAGACTCATTGGGCAGGTCCAAGGAGGCAGTCCCTTGGATCACCTGACTCTCGGGACTGGGAGGTTTGCAGGTGGTGGGGTTTGTGTTCCCGCATGGGCTGCCGGCCCTTCCTTCCTCCACACTGCTGGCACAGGGAGAATAGGGCGTCCTCCACCGTGCCCCAGATCACCACCTCCGAGGTTACCTGGTTCACATGTGTCCCCAGGGCCAGTTGCGCCCTTGCGCCTTGAGACACGCCTGCAGTCCATGTGCAAACTTTTGCTTGCTCCTCCTGCAAACTGAGATGAACTCAGTGGCAGGTCTGGTTGTTTTGTTCTCTTGATGCACAAGAAGAACTTTCTCACCATGCAAAGAGGCCTGAAGCGGGGAATCGGGCTCTTTAATGGGACCTTGTAAATGATGTGGTGTGCGCTGCGACCCTGTTACCGAACAGTGCGCGTCAGGCCCCCTCCGAGCATGGCAGAGAGCTTGACGGTGAGAGCCGCCTCTTCCTGGCCACCGGCCCAGCACTCCCTTTGGGAGCTGTCCGTCTGCCTGTTGGAAAACGGAGCCGACTCTCCTCTTGCTGGAGAAGGCAAAGCCAGAGAGGTGGGTTGGTTTCTCCCTGTCCTCCTTGATGCACATGATATATCTATGGCCCCCAGTTGCCGAATCTTTATATAAATAAAAATCTTTGGACAACTGGAGTGCCAAGTCTGGCCTTGAGGGGGGCACTGTCTGGTCTCCTCATTTACCAGCCCAGAGCAAAACAGGGGTTTAAAAAATTGCCTGCAGGCCCCTCTGAAGGGTGAAGATCGAGGCCATGACCAACCTCCCCTCCCTCTGTCCTGGTCGGAAGGATTATAACAGCACAGGGGCATCTGCGTAGCACTTCCTGAATGCGCAAAGTGCGTCCTGTGTCTTGTCTCACAGCAGCCAGAACAGTGTGGCTATCCCCCTGCTGCAGATGGGGAAGGCTGAGGCTGAGAAGAGAGCAGGCCTGCCTTATAACAGTTCACCTCAGAGACCTGATGGCAGAGGTGAGATTAGAGCTGGGGGGATGCCCTGGGCTGCAGTGTTGTCTCTTGCAGCAGAGACCTAGGCCTGTCTGCTCAGAAGTCCACTGACTTCCATGGGACTCAGGCATAGGAGGGCAGCCTTAGTTACTGGGCTGCACCAGTTCACATAGGTACTTGGGCTGTATCCATTGTTTGAGAATTGGATTTTACAATATTGAAGTGTCATCTGTGTTTGTTATACTTTCCAATCTATATCAGCTGCTGGGCTCAAGGACCTCAAAACACCTCAAGGGTGTTTTGACCGTCTAGATTAGGGGTGTTAAACATAAGGCCTGTAGGCTTGATGTGGCCCTTGGCGGCTCTTTATCTGGCCCTCGGGCTCTCCCAGCACCACCAGCTCTTAGCTCCTGAGCTGTGCTGAAAGGGCAGCCTGCACAGTAATTGGGCTCTCCCATATCTTGAAAATATGATCAAGATTTATGTATTTTCTCTTTTGTTATTTGCAACCGTTGAATTCCTAAGCGAGGAAGAAAAATGCTTACTTCTGGTCATGACCTGCTTAATGACGTCACTTCCTGCTTAATGACGTCACTCCTGGCAGGTATCGTGAATGCTGTTTGGTCTGCTGTATGAAACGTGCTTGGCACCCCTGATCTAGACATGGACCCAAGGAAGATAACAGAGGAAGGGAAGGAGATGGAGGCAAGGATCAACAGGGGGAGCGCATGTCATTGTTTCAGCTAAGAGGTGTGGCAGGAGTGGGGACTGAGACCTGGTGAGAGGCTTTCTGAAAAAGATGGTTTTCAAAAAGGGGGTTGAAAGAAGCAGTTTAAGTCTTGTTCTTCCTTCGTGTGCGACGTGGCTCGCTGTCTTCGGTGGGTCCTGCAGCACACCTTGCGCCCTCTCAACCCTGTCGCCTGGTTTCTGTGAGTGGAGCCAGTCAGCGGCCGACCTTACCCTTGGAGGCAAAGGTCGACGTAGTGGACCTTCCCACTCCTTTCCCGCCTGGAGAGCGGAACGCTTTGGCTGGGCCTTGAGAGAACTGCAGCCATTATTTCAGTAGCAGCAGGGTGGGAAGGCCCGGTGGCGGCGGTGGTGGTGGGGGGGACTCCTTCTGGATGAGTCCCGGATCAGTGTGGGATTGCACTGGACTTCTAACGCCGTTTGGCACGGACAGGAGCGAAGCTGGCTTGCTGTTTGCTTTTCTTAAAAAATGTAAGCTCAACAACCCTGAAGGACGGGGAATGAATTGCAGATGTCTGCCGCGGCCTTTCGGCTGGGAACCTGAAGAGGCCGCCTTGCCTTTCTGCTCAACTGCTCGGCGGTCTTGAGACACCCCAGGTCCCTGGGAACCCTGTTCGTCTTGGCAGCCAGTCCGGCAGCCTCTGGTTTTTCTGTGCTAGACATCATATTTTTTTTGTTACCGGCTGTTGGAGTTCCAAGACAGGCTCTTCTTTTCCCTCCTTTTCTTTAAAGTTCAGTGCTTTCCCCCCCCCCACCTCCCCCCTCTCCGTTTTGCAAGGGATCAGCCAGGAAAATGTTTGGCCTCCCTTCCTTGCGCAGCTGTTTTTATTCTCAGAAAGTCAGTTTCAGCTCCTGGTGCGTCTCTTCAATTTGTAGCCTTGCGAATTCCAGGAGCGCACAATCCAGCGCGGGCAGCGGCCTCCCGTTAGGGCTGTGCGTGAGAACTGACGGCTTGCGGGTGTTTTTAAAGGCCCCTTTTTCCATATTGGGTCCTGCGAGGGCAATACCGTATATCTGTTAGCCGCTAAACAACTGCAGACATCAAGACAGGCTTTTTATTATTGACAGTTAAATCCTTCCTCCATAGAACTCAGGACAGTGTGTGCTTGGAGATTCCCCAGCAGTCTCCCACCCATGTGCTAAAACTTAGCACATATTATTGGCAGGATTGTGGCCTTCAGAGCATGTTCCTTGCCATCTCCATCAGTAACCTATTTCGTTCTGAGCTGAGTTTGAAGTGCTGCATTTGGTCTTAAGAACTCAAATGGCCAGGGATGAAGTGACCTTAAAAGGTCTCCCAGGCAGAGCAGTAGCCAGCAGCTCAGTGGTCAGAACATTTGCCTTTGAGGCAGAAGGTCCCTGATGGTGTCCCCTAAGCAGCCTGGGAATCATCAGCAGAACTTCTGCTCTTCAAGTTCAGAGGTTTAGTGAGATTTGATGTGGTTTCATGCTGGCTTCGTTTGCTGTCTTGTTCTAATTGTCTAAATTGTTGTCCTAAACAATTGAATTATTAGGCACCACTTTGATTATATTGTAGAAAGAGGGCTTGAGCTGTGAGGCGACATGATGAGACTCTGCTGGCAGTTAGAGCAATTAGGGTGACTTGCACATTTTCTCTGTGTATCCTGCAGTGGAACCAAGTGAAACCTCCGTGTTCAGAGACAGCATACCTTAGAGTACCGGATGATGGCTAATAATAAGGGAGGACTGTTGCTTTTTAAGCTTTGCTTGTGGAGATGCTCGGCTGCTCCCTGTTAGAAACAGGGCACTGGATTAGGTGAACCTTTGCTGTGTCTCGGCAGGGTTCTTCTCATGGTCTTGGGGCTCTGAGACTGGAGCATGTCCAGGCTCCCCAGACTACATCCCAGACCAAGAGTTAACTCGTTCCAGACCTGAATCCCACATGAGCAGCTCGGAATGTCCCTGTGCTTGCAGCACGAACATCAGAAACGGTGTGATTTGTGATCTTGCCATGTTTACACAGCCAGGAGGGATTCCTTGGGTGCCTGTTTGAATGGGGTGGGCTGGCGGGTGGTCAGAGAGGCTGTCGGGTAGGAGGAAGTGCAGCGGCAGAGCCGAAATCTGGCCTAGTTGTGTGGATGGCACAGCCATGGGAACAAAGGAGGTGGCCTTTCAAAAGTGTCAGCTCTTTTGAACAGGGCAGTGCGCTTGCGAAAGATAGAAGCAGCCTCTTGTCTCCCCCCCTCAGGTCCGTATCAATTTCTCCTGTTTTGCAGTCCCCCCAGTCCCAAATACACCGTTGTGGATTGTTTCCAGGCCAACAAGACGTTTTAAAAAGTGCTGTTTTAGGAGGCAGATCTGTCTCAGCTGCTTCTGGCTCGTGGGTGTTGGGAAGCTGTAAAAACAGTGTGCGGGGAGGGTGTCAGGGAAATGTGGAGGGGGCTGTGAGAGAGTTGGGGGCCTGCCTGAGCGTTCTGTCAGCTGACTCTCAAGGGCCAATCCCATCACATCCTGTAAAGCTCCCAGCCATGGCACCTAGTCTGTGCAGCTCGTCACTGGGGCCAGGATATGAGCTGGAAGACCTACTCTGTTACCCTATTTGCTCCTCAGATCTGGGTCTCTGCCTAGCTTTGACCAGGCATCTGCCTTGGTCCCCTGTGGTCCTGGTTTGCTGTTTTGGATCTTGGTCCCTGCCTGTTCTGGACAGTGCACCTGTTTCTAGTTTGTTTGGATAGACACCTCCTCCTCCACATGTCCTGGTCTTAAGCGTGACTGCCCTTGAGGTCTCTCTGGCTTCTGAGGTTTCAGTGCCCCTGCACTCAAGTATATGTGTGTAACCTTAAGACCCTAGGGTCTTTTAATGGAGCAAGCAATGCAGCCACCTTGCTAAAGGTAAGCAGGTTGGAGTCTGGTCAGTGCCTGAGTGGAGACCACCTTAGAATTCTCATGGACACCCCCTTGAGCACTCCATACTGGAAGAAAGTTGGGGGTATCATGTAACAGATTCATGCAAAAGGACTAGAAACTTTACTCTTCCTGTCTTAGTAAAATGGGCGAGATTCTCTAGAATCTGTGCTCATAAAATTGTGACATACACAGAATAAAGCCTGTGTGTTTGAGTGGGGAGAAACTGTTTTTGCTGTCACTCTTTCATCCTCATCCCCGAACGTAAGAACCCGGCAGGATCAGGCCAAGGGCCCATCTCGTCCAGCTTCCTGTGTTCCACAGTGACCCACCAGATACCTAAGGGAGCACTCAAGACAACAGAAAACCAGCATCCTGGTGCCCTCCCTTGTGTCTGGTGCAAGAGATGCCTTGAGACATTTTGGTGCCTGAAGCAGAACCTCCAGATGGCCATTTGGAAATAAAAATGAAAGCCATACGAGAGAGATCGTCCATTTGCCGGCCTCTGGCAGTTTTCCACAAGCAGTTCCCTGCTGAGGCTGGGCTGGTTCTGCTTTGCCTGGGGTGGTTGATCGCCCTGAGAAAGGGCTGGGCCCCCTCCTCTCCCGCTCTCAGCTCAGCCCCACAAGCGTGAAGGAGAGCTTGCCAATGTGTGTGTGTTCCCAGGGTGGATAGGGGGGAAACACACCATGAAGGAATGTGAACCCCCCGCAACAGTGTATGAGTTTGTTGCAAGAGAGGCTTGTGAAGCGGGTTGCAAGCTCTCACCCCCTCCTCAATTTGTCATCTCCCCCCTGCAGCTTTTCTGTTTCCATCCCTTTTGCTCGCCTCCCCCCCCCCCCACCAGCAAGCCAGTTGAACATCCAAATTTCCAGCTGTGCAGATGGAGAGAAGGAGCTTGGGGGCCGATCCTTGCAGCAGTTCCCAAGAAGGCCACTGCAGTATCCGTGGGCGCGCTGAAAAGATGGGTCCAGGCACTTAAAATGCAAAACGTCTCCAACTGGCTGGTGGGCTTTCTCATGCGTCGGGGGCCACCAGCAGAAAAACCGAAACAACTGCAGAGCTGGAAGGGGGGAAGCGTGACCCCTTTCTCCCTCTCCCCAGATTCAGGCCCGCTGTGCTGAGATGCTCACTGCCTCTTTCGGCCGTCCACTCGTTGATATAGTTGCATCCACAAAACTATCTCAAGGAGCTGGAGGTTTTTGAACGGCTGAGCATTCAAAATGGCACCTAAAGCCGCTGCAGCAGACTTCCTCGAGACTGAGCTATGGATTGGGACTTCCCAGTCCTCATCTCACCTCTGCCAGGAACTCATGAAGCGGCCCTGCTGGATCCACTTCCTTTCAGCCATCCCTGTCTGTGAAAAGGGAATAATTGCAGGTCTGTTAGGCCCACACATTTGCACGTTGCACACCCAGAAAACTTTGCACAAATTTTAATTATGATGATCCTCCTCTTTAGCTTTTACTCCTCCAGGACTGATTTTTTCCCCTTTCAAATTCTTTTGCCTGTTCCCCATTGCACCCAGTTCCTACATTGCGGCTGCGAGGGCTTTAAAATGGGGCTCAGTAGCAGATTGATTGCTCCTGCTGGGGGGGGGGAGAGTAAGGCCTGGCTTGTTGTTGTTCGCCCCCCCCAGCTTGGCTTCGGACGCTGTTTGGTGTCTGCACCCCCTTTGTGTTCGACACAACAGCATGACAGATGACGGCTGGCTTCCTGCGGGGCAGAGGCGCACACCAGCCAGCTGTTGAAGTGGGAGAGACTGGAGGAATGGGGTGGCAGCAGGGAACAGCTCTGATGTTGCTCTCGTTGTGCTGACGGGACCCCAGCTGTGGACACGTGCACTGTCCCCGTTTTGGGACAAGGGCGTCACTTGGCCGGGTGGGGAACTGATGAAGAAATGAGTCCAAATTTGGAAGCCACCTGTGGTTGGATGGGAGATGTGTGAATTGCACGTAAAGGTTTTGCATGCCTGGTGCTTTGCCCTGAAGTGGTGGGAAGAAGGGATACTGGGAGGGGGGGAAGGCTGTGTGGTTGGAGAAGAATCCAAATCTGTGGTGTTCTTTGACTTCCGAGCTATGCAAAATAGCAGCATGAATACTCTGTGTAATGGAACCTTTGGCTGATCCCGGCTTGGGCTTGAAGCCTAAATTGCTGATGTTACTTCTGGCCATGACATCATTTCCAGTGGGTCCTGACAGATCATCATTCTAAAAAGTGTGTCCTGGTGCTAAGAAGTTTGAAAACCACTGAAACAGATAATGTTTGAATTCTTTTGGACCTAAAATTCAGTTCAGTGTCACAGACTGGCCCAGACCTGGCGTTTTTGGGAATGGCGAACAGTGCCATCCTGGGCCGCCTGTGGCATTCAGGTCATCTGTCACAGTGGCAGCCAGGCTGCAGGGCAGCCAGTGAGAGCTGGAGTGTGGATTGGCCACATGCTGAGAAGTCGCCCTCCATTGCTCCCTCTCTCTCTCTCTGTATGCTGTTTTATCAGAACATCTTGCACATCTGCTTGATGGGTTGTGCAAACTGCGGGAGGGAGGAAGCCGACTTTCTGACAGTCTGTTTAGTTTTTGTCCTCCCAACTCAGCTTCACGTTTGTTGCCGGCTGTCGAGAATTTTTTTTTTTAATGTCGAAGAGCAATTGCGATAATTCTGACTCCCGCTCTCCTTCCCAGAGGAATTACAGTCCGTCGTGTGTCCCCATTCAGCTTTCTGTGAGGGTCAAGCACTTGTACGCATCCCCGCCAGTCTTTTCAGTCTTTGTGCCTGTGGGTCTTTGGCTTGTACTTATCTGCTTCCAATCTGTATGTGAAAAAGAGCAGCACCTGGCATCTAATTGATTGGCACCCTACATGCCGGACTAGAGACCTGAAACAAGTTTTTTTTAATTGTTCCCTTTGAAAATTGAGTCTGGCCTGAAGCCTCTTTTTGAAGCTAGGCTGAGCCCAGAACTTGTTCGGCTCAAAGAGGAGGGTGTCACTAAGGCTAGCCAGAGTGCATTTATTCTCTCGCGCCCCCCCCCCCGCAAGTGACCACAGCCCACGCCCACCCAGTTTGGGACTGTAGGGAGGGTTTCCATTCAGATTTTGGTCTTGGTTTTTAGAAGTCCAAAGAGTCTTGGAGTTTGCAGAAAGAGAGGCGATGGGGTGGCTGAACCTGCCAGCAGAGGGTGCTGGAGACTGGCCTATGTTGCCCTTGGCCTGCCTAGTTTCTAGCAAACGGGATCCGATCGCTCAGGACGACTCTGGAGTCCTTCCAGAGCGTGAAATGGATGCCCTGGACTCAGAAGCAAACCCATTATGTTCAGTTAGACTCAGGCTGTAATCCTGTCTGACTCCCCGGAAACAAAACACCTCTAGCTATAGATAGACCTTTTCTACCTGTTCCCCTTTTGAAGACCAGAGCTAGCACCCACGATCAAATATTGTGGCAGTAAGTTCCGCAAGTGTGCTTACGCAGTGCGTGAAGGACCTGCTTCCTCCAGTCTGCTCCTGGATTCCCTGTTGTGATCGGTTTGAGTAGGGGAAGCCCCGCCACCCCAGTTCTTGCAAGAGATTTGACCCAGCTGGTGGTCTGTGTTTTGTTGTTCTGCCAAAGGCTGGTGTGCAAGGTGAGACAAAGTGTGTGTCCTCCTTTTTCAGAGCGGAGATGGCTGACCTTGCCCAGCTCGATTCGGCAACTGCCTCTGGCCAGGGAGGGATAATGGAGGAATGTGGCTTGAGCGATGACCTCAACCATGGTAAGGTTTTCTGCATTTCTGGTGGCTCCCTGCGGTCAGAGGCCTGGTTTGGCTTTTTACTCACCTAGCACTGAGCCAGACAGCAGGGCCGGGTTCCCATTGGAGCTAAGCACTTTGCAGAGTAAAGCCCCATCAGAGCCCCACCATCCCTCCAGGCCAGGCTCCTTCTTACGGTAGACTAGTCCATTGCCTCCACAGGCAGCCCTTCCTTTGCATTTGCCCCCACTATCTCTAAATCGGGGGCAGACTGAATGTCGAGATTTGACATAGCCATTATAGCTATCGATAGACAAAATCTATCCTGAGCCCAATGCGGGTCTTTCCACATCAACTTTCACATAGGTTTGAGTGTGGAAGGGGAAAAACGATTGCATGCAAAGGAATGCCATGGAGTTTAAAGCAGGAGTTTCTTGAGTCGGGTGAGACCCTGAACACATGACTTAAAAGGGAAAAAAAAAATTCCAGCTCTTTTGCAAGCTTTTCCTTCCTGCATTTCCGAGAAGCAGGGGAGGGAGTGTGTCTGCAAGGAATGGCCCCTGAATGGCTTGGCTCGGACCGAGGAGGGGAAACTGACGAAAACAAGAGATGTGAACCGAAGGAGCCGCTGACCTTTTCTGCTGTGGCTGGTGCCGTTACTGAGCGCTGGGGCCTCCTCTGCAGAGTAACAGCATCTTCCTCCCCACCCTCTCCTCACACCGCCTGCTTCCCCCCCCCCAAGAGGGTAAAGTTCACCTTTTGTGATGTTCTCACTCTGGGCTTGTGGGAAAAGGGAAGGCCGGATTCCCTCCAGGAGGTCATTTGAGTGCATCAGATGAGAGAGGCGGCCGGGCTAACCTCAGGGCACGGGGCCAGAGGGAAAATGGAATGCACAGAAACATTTTTTAGGTAGATGCTTGGCCAAAATGCTTTTCTTCAGAAAGAGGGGAGGGAGGGAGGGAGGGAGGGAAGGAACCCCCAAGCAGGTGGGAAAGAAATTGCAGCTTAGGTTTGTACAGGGTGACTCGGGGTTCCATGCCCTGCCCGGAAGGCAGTTTTGGGTTCCCTGAAAGGCTGGAGAATAGCCAGTTATTTAATTCAGGAATGCAGGAAGCAGCCCTGTGCTAAGTCAGACTGCTCCATCCAGCTCAGCTCTGACTGACAGTGGGTGGCGCTCCAGGGCCTTTCCCAGGGGTGGAACTGGAGGCCTTCTGCCTTCAGAGCAGCGCCTCTGCCCACTGTGGTACAGCCCTACCCACCCAAATGCTTTGGGGGGGGGATCCTTTGGACTTTTGACCTCCAGGGCCCCAGCGTCTTGGGCAGGCACTGCAAAATAATGGTGCAGGGGGAGAATTCTAGACAACAGGAAAGGAAAAAGTCTCTCCGTGGTCATAGCTGTGGTTGCTTCAACTAGAGCCTCCAAATTCAGTGACAGTTCACCCTAGATCAGCGTCAGTCAAGCAGTGGTATTCGTACCACCAGTGGTACTTGGTGTCAGTACCCGCTGGATCCCCAGGTCCCCCCACCTGGCAGCAAGATCGACAGTGCGACACCACAGACAGCAGTAGGAGGCCCTGCTTGGGGGGCAGATCTCCACTCAGAAAAGCCCACCCATCTGTTCTGAGCGTCTTACCCATGTTTGTCGTGTTGTGTCTGGTCTCCCAATCGGGAAGTGTGGCAGTGATGTCATCGCCAGGTACTTCTGGTGCTACTTCCAGTAGGTGGACCATGCAGAATGGTATGGCAGGGGACAAACCTTGAGAAAGGCTGCCCTGGATCACCCAAAGTTATGAACAGACAATGGGGGGCGGGGGGTCACACACACACTAAGCTCAAGCATCCTCTCCATGAGGTTCCCCGAGGCATCTTGCTGGCTGCCGCTGAAAACGGAATGCTGGGCGGATCCACACGTGGCCCATTCCAGGGAGGACGTTTGTAGGTTATTCAGAATCTGGTGCGTTCCTCAGAGCCTAGCAGGTAGCCCTGCTTAATGGCTGGAAGGGCTTGGCAAGGGAAGAGGCCCTGGGAACCTCTGATGCTGCCAAGAGAGACCCAAGGCAAGCAGGCCGGCTTTCCACCAGATGTCATTGCTCAAGGGAAACTGTGGCAGGATTCTTGGGTCTGCTTCTCCGCCTTCCAGCCCACGCCTGACCGAGAGAACTTTTGTCCCTTTCTGTCCGCCCGCCTTGGCCACCCTCCCCGCAGCCTCCCGCATCACACAGCCGCCACCTCGGCCGCTTCCAAGACAAACACTGAGTTCGTCGGAACGGCCGACACAGGCTGGGGAGCTTCCTCGAGCGCGGAGGCCTGGGAGCCGCGGCACTCTTGGCCTGCCAAGCCAGAGACGATGACTCAGGTTCCATTTTTCTTCCTTTGATGCCGACTCAGATGCAGGTCCCAAGTGGGCCGTCAAATGCACAGGGAGGCTGAGCAGCTGAAAGGCTGTGTTCCTGCCCCAGATTGTTCTTGCTCGGTTCACAAGGCCTAAGAAAGGCGTCCACCCTCTGCACCACTTGCCCTGCTTCATTGGGAACTATGCAGTCGGGCCCTGAAGAGGGAAAGGTGCTGGCAGGATTAGAATTGTGTACTCCCCGCTATTTCCGAGCTGGCAAACAGGGATAGTCCTTGTGCTTGAAGCACTCTTAAACTCCCCACCAGGAGTTGCTCACTGCTTGGGAACTTAAAAGCTAGAAACCATTAATACTGTAGTGCGGGGGATCCTATCTGAAGGATAACTTAAGGGCAAGCCTCTTGCCCGGAGATCAGTGGTGATTCTTCCCAAAGACCCATCCCTCGGCTTCCTGTGGCGAACGGACAGAGGTGTGTGTCACGTGGCCGGCCCCAGTAGCGCCATTATGACCAACACACATCCCAAACAATCGTTTTTGTTTCCTTGTCGTTCAACATGAGAAAAACAGGATGCCGAGAGGTGTTTATCGCAGCAAGCGAGATAAGCAGGCTCCCCGGGCGTTCCTCGAAGGACTTGGGCGTTGCAGTGATCGCAGAGCCCAAGGACCTCGGGGAAAGCGCCAAAGAAAGGAAGGGTGGCGTTTTTGCGCTGCCCAAACTCTTACAAGAACTCTAGTCGCCACTCCGCTGGTGGAGCCTGCGCTCCAGAGCTGCTGTTCAAAGAAAAGGCCCAGTTGTTGGTCAAGGAGCCCAAAAGACATTGAAAAAGGAAGGCTGAAGCCCAGGGCTGTTTCCCAGTGGGTGGAGTAGCAGCCTCAAGTTGAGGGGAAATGGGGTTTAGGTTTCAGGGGGTCCATGGATGGGAGCAAGACCGCACACCCCCTCTGCTGTGGCACCCAGCCTGTGCAAGGGTTCCTGAGCAGACTGAGTAAAACACATACCCCGTTTCTTTCTCTCTCCCCCTCCCTTTTGCCCCATGTCCCTTTTCTCCAGCTAAGGACCCCTTGCTGCAGAATCTTCAGGCTATCTGGGCAAAGAAAGACACAGAGAAGGTGAGGCTTCGCACACCCCCAAATCTTGCTGATTTATTCTTAAAGCTTCTTTTGGTCCAGGAAAGAAGTGGTGTGGGACACAGAAGCCCCCTGAACCCTTCTGTTTTTGAGCACATCTTTGCAGCCTTACTGAGAACTAGTAACTTTTTAAAAATTTAAATCACTGATAGCTGAGAGATCATGTCAGATTACGGAGCCCTTGCCCGTGGAAGCGTTATTGTGGGCAGACATCAGTTTTGTAACTAAAAGCCTTAAAAATTCTGCATCTGGGCAAAGGAAAATTCTGCAATCCGTAGAAATTAGGTCAGTTGAACACATTTCCACATTTTCTGTTATTTCTTGCATAATTATGCCTTTTTGTGGGCTTTTTTTTTGGGGGGGTGAGTTTTGCGAAACTTATTGCAGTTCTGCTAGTTCATCAAGGAGGTAGAGATTGCCCAAAGACTCTCTTGGATGCCAAGCCAGCGGATAAGGAAGACCCAATGTATACCACACACTGGTGGATCCGGTGTGACCGGAAAAGGCTCTCTTTATGTGTTTGTAGCTTAAAGAGGAAATCCAGTTGGTTTTTGGTGCACTAGAAGACCCCTTGGAGTGGCTCCTAGACATCCTCGAAGCTCAGGGTGGCTGGAGAGGGAAGGGGCCCTGCTTGGCATCTTTTCTTATCCACGGACTACAGCTCTGGACAAAGGAACATCCCACTGGCCATCAGGTGAGGCAGAGGGCGCTCCATTGCTGGGCAGATCTTCATTTTATTTATTAATTTTTTGTTCTCGTATGAGAAGCAGGAGACGGCTTCCAGAACCAATAAAAACAAGACCCACCCCACTGGACCTTTGCCTCTGCATCTAGTTAACATAAGAAGAGCCCTGCTGGGTCAGGCCCAAGGCCCATCTAGCCCAGCTTCCTGTATCTCACTGTGGCCCACCAGGTGCCTCAAGAAGCACCCAAGGCAAGATACCTGCGTCTTGTTGCCACTCCCTAGCAGCTGGCATTCCGAGGTAGTCTACTTCTAAACTTCTGGTTCTCAAAGGTAGACTGCCTCTGAATGTGCTCCCGTGATCTCACAGCTGCTCGCTGTTGATAGGCATTTCTCCTTCGTGGCTGTGTTCAATTGGTTTTTGAAAGCCGTCTAATCCCAACGGCTGTCCCGGTGTCCTGTGGCAGTGAATTCTGCAAGCTAGTTTTCTGTCTATGATTGGAGGATGAGACAGAGCTGAAAGCGGGGAGTGAGGCAGAGACAAGATGCGGTATGGTGGCGTTTCAAGGGGAAAGCTGTGGCTTGGGGGACATGGTGTCAGATCGGCTACTGGAGGGAGCCCATGCGCTGCCCTTTGGGGATGTGCGCTATGCGGTGTTTGGGTGGCTTTCAATGACTTTCTTTCCCTCCCTCATTTCTCAGTCTGCCTTGAAGTTGAAAAAGCTCCAGGCCCGCCTTTTCCCGGTGCTTGCTCAGTGCCACGGAAACCTTTTTGACCCGCTCATCAGCATCTACCAGCTCCACGCTGCCGACTGCCACTTTCTCCTGGGTCACGTCACCCATCTCTACTACAAGAACCAGTTCAAGGAGGTGGGTCCTGCCCGTCCTGGTGCCTTTGCCTTAGAGACCTGGCTGCAAATCAGGACTCCCCCAATTTGATTCTTGGCGCTGCCATTTCATTAGCTGGCCTTAGGCAAACCTCCTGGCCTCAGTCTTCCCCACCTGCAATGGGATAATATTGCTAATTTGCCTTATCGGTTGGTTGTGAAGGCAACAGGCGTGGAAGGTCTTGCAGGTGTACCGCAGGAGTTTGAGGGAGGATCATTTGTTAGTAGGGCCACTGGGGGATGTGAGCTCCTGCTGTCAGCGCAGCGTGCCTCCTCAGATGTCCAAAAACCGATGGTGCGCCTTGACAATTTTAGTGCCTTCTCAGTGTGCCATGAGATGAAAAAGGCCGAAAATCGCTGTTCTGTGCCGTTCACGTTGATGAACGGTTTCTGAGGGAACCAAGATGGTTGCTGCGGCCCCTTGTTTGTTTCTTTTCTTTTTCTTCTTCTTTTTTTGAAACAATGCCGGAATTGAGCAGACTTTGAGGCTAATATAGCGGCAATGGCCCCCTGAATAGGCCGGGCCTGTGCCTCCGAAAGAATGAGGGGCTTGGCAGAAGGCAGGCTAGTGTTTCATCCGCATCTTATGTTACACTTCAGCCTTTCAAAGGGTGTCTGGGCCCACTTGAATGGGCCTCTCTTGCGCTCCACAGCGTGAGGGTGGGGCAGACAAAGGGGGCTCTTGTCACTGGCAGGGCCCCTTTCGGGAAGCAAAGCCATTGTCATCTGAACAGGAACAGTCTGGCGTGCTTCAGTGCCCCATGATACCGCTAAGCCCCCCCCCCAGCAAAGAAGCCCCTGTCAGCTTTGATTAGCAGGGGTCTCATGACTTAATGTGCCGCGATATTTCATGTTGGGGGGGCAGTGGCAGCCATCTTTGGGAACGGGCATGAATGCCCCCTATTGTTCATCGAGTTATTTTATTTACATTTAAAAAAGAAGCTTATAAAAAGGTAAAAAGATAACTGTATTTTTTTTAAGCCCCATTTCTTGGTGATTTTTTCTCCTTTTAATTTGTGGAGGGAAAGGAAGGCAGGAGCACGTTTGTGGGTCACGTATGCTGGAGTTTGCTTGGAAGGATGGCTTCCAGGGTCCTCCCCTTGTTTAACAGCTATATATTATATTCTGAACAGCTGGTAGCAGAGAATGAGCTCATGAAGAGTTCTGGGAAGGAGCTGGCCACCTTGCTTTACAAAACGTTGGGTTATCCCAAGAGAGACTTTCAGTGCATGCTTGGGGGGGGGGGATTCCTCTTTTGGGTGTTCAGGAGAGATGGTGGAGGAAGGTTTTGGAAGCTCTTCCTGATCAAACATTTAACTGTGTTTTTGGTGATGGTCTTTCCCCCCCCCCCCATGAGTCTATTTTAATTGACCGTGTTTCTGACTCTCCAAGAAGCTCAGGGGAAGAATCTCTTAGATCAGGGATCTCCCCAGTCCCCCACGTGCAATGCCTGGACCACTCCACTGCCCTTGGGTTTTTCAGTCAGAAGAGCCTCGCTGGATCAGGGCAAGGCCCAGCTGGCCACATTGATCAGCAGGTGCTTCTGGGAAGCCCGCAAGAGAAGCATGAGGGCAATTAACTGTTGATCCCCATTCTTGGTTCTTCATAGATAGATGCCTTTGAACAGGGAGGTTCTGTTTAGTTCTCAGGGCCAATAACTTCAGGAATTATCTAGCTCAGTGGTTCTCAAACCTTTTAGCACTGGGACCCACTTTTTAGAATGACAATCTGTTGGGACCCACCAGAAGCGATGTCATTAACCTGGGAGTGATGTCATGGCTGGAAGTGACATCTTCAAGCAGGGAAATTTTTAAAACCCCCATCAGAAGGCTGGTCCAGACGGACTGTTTGGTCTTGTATTGCGTGGCTCTTCTTATGAGCTTGTAAAGGATTAGATGAGTCCCTAATAGCTTGTTCCGACAGCTGTTAAGCATGGTACCCAACAGAAGAGCCTTCTTGTTCAAAGGTAGTCTACCTGTGAGTGGCAGGTGCTGTGGACAAATAGGGGAATGCTGTCACCTTCTTGCCTGGCTTCTGAGCACCCCGCGTACACAAGGATGGCACTGTTAGGAACAGGATGCTGAGCCCGGTAGATCCACCAGGTAGCTCTTTTTTATGGTCTTAGGGGCTGTGATTGGCTGCCGTTTATAGTTCCCGTGGCCAGACTCTGCCGAGGGGGGGGGAGAGAGAGCGTTCCCACGTGTGTGTAAAAATAACAGCAAGGGAACGGCACCAGGCGACCAGTTGAGTATGTTAATTTTTCCCCTGCTGCCCTCCCTGTTAATTTCCAAAGTGGATTAAAATAGAAGCCTGAGAATTTCTGTTTCCTTTTTCTCCGTCCACCATGTTCCTTTTTTCGGTTTGCAGGCTGGTGCAAAGGTCAGGTTCGTTCGGGGGGCTCAGAGTGCACTTGCACAGGAAGTCTCCTTTTTAAGATGCGTAACTCGGTAGAAAGTGCAGATATCTGTACATGCCTTTTACGTACGTGTGCCTGTATATTCTTTCACTAACACGTACATGTTATACCGAAGAAATGCTTGGATCAGGGCCAGCTCAAGACTTCCCAGAGCCTCAGGTGGGGGGCCAGATGCCATCCTCCCCTTCACTCATTGGTGTGCCACCTGTTGCTGCTTCTTCTCTTCCCTTGGCTCAAAAAAGAGAGAGAAACAAAACAGAAAAGGAGGTGTGGAGGAGAGGTGGGCTAGAGGGTTGGAGACACTCTAGCCCACCCCTCTTCTCCGCTTTTCCTCTACCACTCCGTTCCCAATTTCTTTTCAGGCATGACTAGCCGTAGGAGGAGCAGCAGTGCAGGGCGGGGTGTGGAGGGTGTGGGTACCCCTCTTACCAACCCACCACCTGAGGCCTGGGTGTTTGTGGAATTTCCAAGGTGACTATGAGGAATGTGCTGTTTCCTTCTGCAGAATGCAAGTTGAATTTGTGTGTGTGTGTGTGTGTGAGAGAGAGAGAGAGAGAGAGTGTGTGTGTGTCTGGACCTCTAAGCACATTTTCTGCTCAGCTGTGTTCTGCACTCCAGCATCAATTTTCCCCTCTGCTTTTTTCTGTGTTCCAGGCCGCCATTTTAAGCATAAAACTGAAATTGCAGCCAGATCTGGAGGTTGAGAAGGTAAATTTGTTGCCTACGCAAAGCTTTCTCGATCAGCTCAATTCCGAATGCATTTTTGTGCAGGTGGCTATTCCCAGAATGCGACTCCCTGCAGAAAACGATGGTGTCACCTGGTCTTCGCACCCCATTTATTCCTCTCCTCTTCTTTAAATTATTTTCTAGATTGCGAACCCTTTGTGCAGGGGCTTGTCCTCTCCTAAGGTGGATGTCAGGGTTGACGAGCACCGTGTGTTGCAAACAGACACACGGCACGAAAGGACACGGGGAAAGAGTCTGCAGTCTGAATGGCAGCTCGTTTTAGGGCCCGAGTGGCGTGCCATGTGTGTTGTGTAGCTAGCGTAAGAAGCACAAATAATCTTGACGTTCAGCAACATATGCAGGGCTTGTGTATACTAAGGTGGTCGCTTGAAGCAGCTCGTCTGGACTGAGGTGGTGGGGGCATCCAGCTTCATTTGCCCACCTGCCTGCACCGTCCCTTCTCCTGGCAGTTGGCCCTGCATTCAGTATTTATGTTTATTCATTTAAAAGATTTATAAAACACATGTTCAACGCTCAAAGCAATGTACAGTTAATGCAGTAAAACAGACAACACATAAAACAGGAGTAAATAAACATTTCCAAAAGCTGCCTTCTTTCTGTGAAAAGATGTATACTTGTCTATACACACACATACATGAGGTTGCCTTTGTTTTTTCTTATTCTTTAAATTTGTGTTTTTATGTATGTGTGTGGATCAATTTGTGTAATTGACGTCAGCCACCTTGGGGTGTTTGGAGGATCAGAAAGGCTTTTGGGCACAGTGCGTGAAATAACACAAATGAAGCGCTGTGGACACAGCTAGTGCTATACAAAAAATTTTAAGTTATTTCTAACCTGTGTGTGCTTTTGGCCCAGATGCATTTGAAAGGGGTTTGGACAGTTTGGTGAAGGAAAAGTCCGTCACAGGTTCTAAGCCTTGATGGATATGTGCAGCCTTCTGGCTTTAGAAGTAGGCTACCTCAGAATGCCAGGTGCAAGGGAATGGCACCAAAATTCATGTATCCTGTTGTCCTGTGTGCTCCCAGAGGCATGTGGTGGGCCGTTGTGAGATACAGGAAGCTGGACTAGATGAGTGCTTGTCCTGATTCAGCAGGGCTCATGTTCTCATGTATTGAAATTGCGTAACTGCAATTGGAAATGGGAGAGGGGTTTTAACACTTTGTCTCTACCACGGTTTCGATCATGTTCATTCCCCCCCCACTTGCGCTGGTTATTGAAATGATGGGATACTGCACAGTCATCACTCACAATAACAGCAACTTGTATTTTGTCTCTAAGAAACTGTGGGCCACCCAGCTGTTCTAATGTGCCCCCTTCTACTTCTCCCTAGATGTGCATTCCGTTGCTGCTTCAGGATAAAATGAACCTTGTTGAGGCTTACGTGGAAGGCTACCCAGATCTGCAGCAGCAGCTTTTGCGGGTGCTGGACTCCTGGTGTGCACCTGGCTTCCAACTCAAAGACATCCCAAGGTGGGGGAGTCCTTGGTGTCCAGCCAAGTGTTATGTTTCGTGCCCTATGCCATCGTGGCATTAAATCTTCTATCATTGGGGCTTAAGGAAAAAAAGCCAGCCGTGGGAGAGTCTTGCATTCTTTAGCATTTTTGCAATTTGGGTCAACCTTTTTCATGCTTGCTTCTCAATTCCCTTTTCAGGCAGTACCCAGGCCTGCCCAACATACGGCCAGAGAAGCTCAACCACCGAGTGTTGAATAAAATGATCTTCCGTTTTCTGGACAAGTACGGTTTAGATCCAGGTAGGCTGAGTCAACGTGAGTACTTGTGGTGCAACTCTTGGACCGGACCACTGCAGGTGGAGGGTGGATTGAATGGCCCCTTGTGTGTGTGTTTGTGTTAAACTCTCCCTGCCTATGGAGAAGTAGCTTGTTGGGGAGAAGGCTTTTGGCTGAATTTTTCCCCTGACATGCTACATTCCTATGTACAGGGATTGGTGTGTGGACTCTGGCTGGATTAGAAGACCTCAAAATGTATATGAAACTTGTCTGGCTTGTCTCGATGGAGAGCTACAGTCTTCAGACCTCGCCCTGTGTCTCTGTTGGCTCTCGGCACTAAACGGTGTTAACACTAGGGGGCAGGAGAGAGCTGCCCTGGAGCCTTTCTAGCTCTCCTGGCTTGTGTCTCGCTTGAGTGTGGAGATGGGCATTTTTCTTTAGCAGATGAGACCAGGGCCTATAATGGGAAGTAGGGCTAGGGAAAAACACCTACCTGAGACCCTGGAGACCTGCTTCCAATCAAGGGAAATTGGAACTGTGGGACTGCTTCCGAGTAGACACGCATAGGATTGCACTGTGCATCCCCATAACCTCATGTAAACCACTCTGAGATCCTGGTGGGAAAGGCAGGCTAGAAATGTGACTTTTAAAAATTGCATTGCGCTACTTCCTTTGCTGCTTTTGATCCAGATTTTCTTATTCTTCCCCCCCCCACCACCTTGTCCAGCTGTTTGCCCCAATGCCACCAACCAGCGGCACATGGGTACCCTGAAATACCTGCTCCACCAGAGGTTTGTCGAGGTACGTCGCAGAACAGAGACTGGCTTTGTACAGAGGCCTTTGTTATGGTTCCGTGTCTAGGAGATTTAATATTGTTGTTTTTGTGGGTTCTCTTCCAGAAAGTCATGTCAGAGGAGAACTGGGCTGACCACGTCCAGGTAGGTGCAAGGACCCATCTTTGGTTTTGCTTCCAACCCTGCCAATGTGTGTGTGTGTATCATTCATCTGGAAGGTTTCTCCCCTGCCTTCCTTGCCACGGTCACCTCTTTCCGCTCTTAAACTACACGCTGTTGTAGTATTTTTTTTTACTGTCTCCTGTTTCCAGCTGTCTATTGATTTGCCCATACAGTGTTTTTAAAATGCTGTCAGCTGCCCTGAAGGTCCCCTGCGGAGATGGAAGGGTGGGGCATAAATAGTTGAAATGAGTGAATGAATAAATAGCAGATTAAAATTATACGCCCAGGAATGCCGAATCCTGTAACCTGCAGGGATTTTGCCAACTGAGAGGATATGTAGCAAGTCTCTTGTTTTGCATAATTTGCGCTACAGTTTTGGTTTTTTTTTAAAGGTGATTTTGCAATCCCAAACTTATGTGCTAGGAAGTTAGCTCAGTCACGCAATGGCCTGCCTAGGCCAGCACTATCTTCTATCTTTCCTACTATGGTCAACCTTGTGGTTCCGGGAAACCCTTGAGAAGGGTATGAAAGCAGCAAGCCTTAATTGATCTGTGTGCCACTGTTTAGCTAAACCCCAGCCCAAGTGGTTTTTGGAGGCTACCGTGCAGGTATGTTGGACACTGAGTGCCCCACTCCTATCACAGGAGCCCTTATCCTGCTCCCCTTCTGAAATGGGGGCAGGCATTGGCCCACATGCCTGCAAGCACATCTGTGTGGCCTCAAGAACTGGAAGCCTGGTAGTTGCTGGTTTCAGTGAAAGCTGGGATTCTGGAGAAGCTGAATCTGTCTCCCAGGGCCACGTGGGTGCCCAAATATCTGTGCCACCTTGAATTTGACTCCATTGCATGTCTAGGGGAGATCCCTAGTCACTTTGGTGTGGAGAAAGCAGAATTTGCATGGGGGGGTGTTTGTTCCAAAGACCAGTAAAGACCCCAAAGTTTCCTCTAGAGAGAGGAAACTGCAGAGCGGGGAAGGAAATGAGAAACCCATCCTCGCTCCCAAGAATGCCCCACTCTTCGGAATGTTGTAATTATGGATTTAGGGGAATCCAGGCCAGTTTGGCAGGGTGTGAATTTCTGAGTTCATTCATTCTGTCCTCTCAAGCATTCCGTCTCCACAACAGAAAAGCGCCAGGACACTTAATGCACCAAGTGAGATTAGAGTCAGTCTCTCTCTCTCTCTCTCTCTCTCTCTCTCTCTCTCTCTCTCTCTCTCTCTCTCTCTGGCAATCCAGCAAACATACTTATTACTGCTTTGAGCTTCCCCCAAATTCCTGTGGCACACCTGTGGACCAGTGTGCCACGGCACAGTGGTTGAAAATGGCTGCCCTAGAGAGTCCCTGCCTGTCAGAGCACGTACACTGGGCTGTACTGGTCATTGGTCTGCCTTGGGGTAAACAGCCTCATATGTTCAGGAAAGACACCAGCAAAAGTGGCAGGAGGCAAATGGTGGTCATTGGAGTTTACTCTCCACTCAGGGGTCCTGCTGGTGGCTCTCCTTCTGTTGGGTCAAACTCACGTCTGCTTGGGTAATTGGGGGTTGTCAGCGAGGCGATGAAAGCATTTGCCCCAAAAAGGGGGAGCGGAATGTGGCCATTTGCAGCCAGTAGGGAGGCTTAATCGCAGGTTTCCATTGGAGCTGTAAACCTTTGTTGTGCATGCCTTGGGATTACGGGTGGAATGATACGTCTGGGGCTGCGTTGAGTTTTGAAAGAGGCGCTTGGGATCCCTTGCAGCTCTTGTACAGTTTCCCCAAGTCCACAAAGCTTGAGCAGAGAATTTTGCTAAATTTGACCAGGGTTGAATGAGAGGAAGGACAGACCAGGGAAGCAGTGGAGAGGAAGGGAGAGGGAGTGTCCTGGCCGCCGAGGCATTAGTGACTACAAGTGTAGGCTGGGAGCTGGGAATTCCCCAGTTCACATTCTCTGTGTGGCTTAAGGGCTAGATTAAACAATTGACAGCATCAAGTGATGAAAAACATTTCCTGGACTGCCCCACGTCTGTCTGCTTGGCAGGGGCAGTTTGCACGCTCTAACCTTCCCGGACCAGTTCTTCTCTCCCCTCCCCCATCTCCTGGTACTTCCAGTTCTGTTCAGTTTATTGTCTTAGAATCGTAGGTTGCCGCAAAGTAAATCTTTGATGATGTGGGCTCTGAAGGTTCTGTCGGTGGAATGTGCATTGGGCAGAAGGAAAGGAGTGTTCAGTGTTTGTTTTTCCCCCTTAGGAAAATAGAATCCCAGAGAGAATTCTGTACCTTGACCTGCTAAATTTCTCTGTGCAGGGAGTGTAGGCCTAACCAGACAAGGTCAGGCTCTCGTGTGGTTGTGTAAGAAACATCTGTGTCTGAGAGGTCTGGGGTTTAACTTTTACCCCCTCAACACACACCATTTTCCCAACCCAAGCATTCACCTCCAAGCTGCCACCTCTCCTGCGTGGGCATACCTCCTTAAGAGTGGCAAAGGGCTCTGATGTCAGCAGTGCCTTCCACCCCAACTGCTATTCATTTTTTAAAATTACAGCAGATTCATGCATTGCACCTGATTTAAATCTTAAGTGTGTGTGTTTTTTTTAAGGGGTTGGACAGATCAATGATAACAGCCATGATAGCATAAAACAAGTCCTCTTTGGGGACGGGGCTGTAGTGGAGACCCTGCTTTTGCATGCAGATGGTCTATCTCGGGGTCAGACTCCCATCTTCCATTGAAAGGGTCTTGAGAAGCCAAACCTTGTCCCTCAGACACCAGGATGGGGGGCTGCCATTGGTCCGCATTGTCAAAACTGGACTGTCTCAGGAAGAAACAGCTTCTGTGTACAGGGTAGTTGCTACTGAGTGCCAGGTGTGGGAGACGCCTTGGTGTCCTGCCAGCTACTGTTATGTTGGACCAGACAACCCTTTCCACTGATTCAGCCTAGCAATTGTTCTGCCCCCGAACCTTCCATCCTGCTGGCAAACCCCCAGGCCTTAATCCACCGCACTTTCTCCCCCGCGCTGCATTTCCCACCGCTACGTGTGCAAACTCAGCCTGCCCAAGCGGAATGCTGCTTCTGCGGCTGCCAGGCCTCATTCCTGAGATGCTTTTGGCAACGCAAAAGGTGAGATGCTTCTGTCAGTGTGGGAAATAAATCACTTGATGGCCCCGGGGGTAGGAGGCCCAGAAGAAAGGGAGGAATGGGTCAGGTTATTGCACCCTGAACCCCCAGTGGGACAGGCCAGGATGGACTAGCATGGAGAGGAGGGTTTCTGGAGCTCAGGCTAAGTGTCCTTCTGTCAAGGCAGCAACACCATGGGAGGAACCCTGAGCGGAGAGGGAAAGGTGAAGGCTGGCCCGTCCATGAGGCTTACTGAGGCAGCTGCCTAAGAGCGGGGCGTGTGTTTCTGCCTGCCTCTATTGCTTCACCTCTTGCCCCAGATGGAAGGGGGAAAGCAGAAGGGGAAGCATGGAGGGCTAGAGCATTTCATGAGATGCTTTACCCTCTGCTGTCCTCACCGCTTCCACTCCTGTCCCCTCTTCCCTACTAGAGAGCAGAGGGGCGGCAGGGAAAGGAGGGCAGTGTTCAGTGTGCCACGTCAGATGCTGAGAGGTCTTAGGAAGTATTGTAACATCCCTGGAGTTGGTGCTGCAGAGACCTCCTGAGCAGGCAGAGGCATCTCTCCAGGCGTTCAGACCAGAATTTGTCCTTCACGGAGAGGCTCGCAAAATCAGCTTCCCTCAGGTAACCTGCACTGGGGTCTAGAAAGCCCCCGAGGTACCAGATCTGCCCTACCCATGATCTTTCCCGGATCTGGGGTTGGGAATCTTGACATCAGCAGTTGGCAACATGAAAGCAGCCTTGTTGGATCTGTCCCAAAGCTCATCAGCTTCAGCATTCCACTTCCAAAGAAGCATCTGGGAAGCCCACAAGCCGGGCATGAAGGCAATGATCTTCCTTCCATCATAAAGGGGGGGGCTCTGCACACGAAATCTTCATCTTCTCTCATAGCTAGTCATCATTTGCAAGCCTGTCTGCCGTGAATACGTTTGATTTCTTTCCTAACACCCTCAAGCCTGGTGGTCGTGACCAGTGGTGTAGCTCGGGCACCCTGGACAATGACATCAGGCATCCCCCCCTGGAAGTACCTCACCCAGAAGTAATTGTGGTGATGTAATGAAGTCTCCACCCATTACGTACGGGTTGACAACACCCTCAGAGCTGTTGCAAGCCACTCTGAGCGGCTGACTGCTTTTTTCACTTCTTTCTGCCGGGGGAAAAAAGTCGCTCACAACTGCTCCAAGTGTCTGCAGGGGGGGGTTTGCAGGAGAAGGTGACTCCTTGCCGCTGCAGTACCTTCTCCTGCAAACACCCCCATGCCTCTGGATCCACCATTGGGGGTGTGGATGGGCACCCCCTGAAGGCAGCAAGAGCAATCAATGTACCTCCTGCCTCCACTTAGCTATGCCACTGGCCGTGACCATAGAAGATTGCCAGAGCTGCTGGGCAGGTACTTCTGAGAAAGATCAGAAGGAGGACAATGTAAAGTCATAGGGTTCTTGCTTTGTTCTAAGAGGGGGCATGTAGAGGGGGCACATGAGGATCTTTCCAGCTTTCAGAGTCTCCGCGGTTCCTGCTTCTTTCTCCACGGAGAGCTCAGCAGAGTTGCGCAAGATTTGCTGGTGCGCTTTCACTTGTGCTGCCTCAGCAGATCTGGAGGGAACAGGCGATGTTCCCACATGTTACCTTTTGCTCACGAGAGGAATGCTGTTTGGCCACGTTCTCCCTCTGGTGCCAACCCGATAACACTACACGTGGACCAGAATGCTGAGGCTTGCAGAGGTTTAGCGCTCTGGTTGTTTGCGCACCAGCTCTTGGCATGCTCTGCCTGGGGAAGGTTTGGGCCGCTGCCCCCAACCCTAAAGGAGTCACGTTTGACCCCAGTGGATGGAGAGCCCCCCAAATGCAGCATGCATATGATATTGGTGCCGACGTTTTTGCGGCTCACGGTCCAAAAAGTTGGCTGGCGACCAGCATGGTTGTAATTCTGCCTGATCTCTCAACCGTTGTTAGGAGCCCTGCAGAATGTCCCAGGTTCAACTCCCATTTTATCCATAAATTCCCCCCTTTGGAGCGTGTTCAAGGGTGCAAACGCAGCACCAACCGTGGCTAGCTTAGAAAGTGAGGAGGAGAGAGGGAGTGCGCAACCATGGTTTGGACACTGTGCTCAGTTAGGTCTGCACCAGACCTCAAGCCTGCCAGCCCACGAGTCTTGAGATAGTTTTAGTGGGCAATGCTGCCTTTGGGCCAGAACTGGATTAGCTGATCTAATAAATACACAAAGCATGCATAATGTCCAGAAGTGGGGGGGAGGGGTAGATGTCTGTGGAGGTGACCCAAACGAGTGCTTTTTCTGCAGTAGTGCAAAAGGAAAGGGGCTGGTCTTGGAGACATGGGAAAGAAAGAAGCACCACAATTTGGAGACCATTTAAACGATAGGAGTGTGTGAATACAGGATGAGTCTCTTTTCTGGCCTGACTGGGTCTGCTGGAGGAGTTCTGTGCCTCCAGATCTGGGGGTTTAGTTTCTGTCGTTCAGCAACAGCCAGACTTGGCATGAGTGTGCCCTCAGCATGGCCTGAGAGGGACTGTGGTGAAGCTGTTGTGAAGGATGCAGCTGTTGCCCTCCAGGTCACATGGGTATTCCTCAGTATGAACAGGGACGCCATCTCTTGCCATGAAACTGCTCTCGGCTCCCCTTTTTCCAGGACTGCAAAATAATTTGCAGCAGCAAATTGCTGCGCTGGAGGCAGTTCTCCTCTCGCTGACTGCCATTTCTGTTCTCAGCATCCCCCCTGGTAAAGATGCTACAAGACGACTTGGTGCTTGGTCCTAGGAGACGTGAAAATGGCGCTGCCAGCCAGCCAGAGGGGCTCTGCCAATAAAATTCCTATGTTTCATACACCTCATTATGCTTGATCTTGTCTGATCTCGGAAGCTAAGCAGGGTCAGGCCTGGTTAGTACTTGGATGGGAGACCGCCTGGGAATACCGGGTGCTGTAGGCTTATACCATGATCTCGGAAGCTAAGCAGGGTCAGGCCTGGTTAGTACTTGAATGGGAGACCGCCTGGGAATACCGGGTGCTGTAGGCTTCTACCATGATCTCGGAAGCTAAGCAGGGTCAGGCCTGGTTAGTACTTGAATGGGAGACCGCCTGGGAATACCGGGTGCTGTAGGCTTCTACCATGATCTCGGAAGCTAAGCAGGGTCAGGCCTGGTTAGTACTTGAATGGGAGACCGCCTGGGAATACCGGGTGCTGTAGGCTTCTACCATGATCTCGGAAGCTAAGCAGGGTCAGGCCTGGTTAGTACTTGGATGGGAGACCGCCTGGGAATACCGGGTGCTGTAGGCTTATACCATGATCTCGGAAGCTAAGCAGGGTCAGGCCTGGTTAGTACTTGAATGGGAGACCGCCTGGGAATACCGGGTGCTGTAGGCTTCTACCATGATCTCGGAAGCTAAGTAGGGTCAGGCCTGGTCAGTACTTGGATGGGAGACCGCCTGGGAATACTGGGTGCTGCGGGCTTGTACCAGAGTATTTCGAGACTGAAGGTTGCCAACCACACACCTCATTTTACTCTTTGTGAATTGTGTGGGGAAGGGGATGCCTGTCCAGTGCTCTTGTTAACCTGGAGGTAAGTTTTGAATGCCCAGGTGACCTCCTTTCCTGCAGGATCAGACCTCACACTGCCGGACTCTCCCCCTCTTTGCTTTCCAGAGCACAGTCCAGGACAATCAATGGCTGCAGGAGTGTCTGGTGCAGCTGCTGGTCCGTTACTGCAACCTCAGTACTGCTGCCACGTGGGCGCTGCGGTACGGCCTCCCCAAGGACAGGCTGCCTCCCGGAGTGGCAGATGAAATGAAGGCGCTCAGGCTTCAGGAGAGGTACGGAAAGCGAGTGACCTGCCCCCCCTCTTGGATGCTTCCCGCTTCCCTGTCCCCAGGATCTTCCCAGCTGCCCCGTGGGGGTGGGGGGAAGGATTCGCACACCTTGGCTAAACATTTCTGCACAAATATTGACCGTCTCGTGTGCACACAAGACCGTCTGGGCGAGCGAATATTTGTCCTGCCTTGTGCCGCTGCCTGAAATAATTAGTCACACGCTCCCCTCAATGCAGGGTTAGCAAATATTGTTTTAAATAATAAACCGTGGGGTGCAGGCAGTGTGGGAAAAGGAGCCAGCTCAAAACGCCCATTCGTGCCGAAGACAAGCCGGAGTCTTCCTCTGCCCTGCGGGCTTTTTCTCGGCTCGCACTGTCAGGGTGGGCGTGCCGCTGCGTTGTGGTCCCCGGTCGCCTCTGACAGCTGGGGCTGACTTCTGAGTAAACAGGCTTAGGATTGCACTGTTGGAAGGGGAGATGCCTATAGCTCTCTCTGAGAAGGGGGGCAAGGCTGAGTCTGGCTTGTGGGACCCACTGGAATGTTGGGACCCACTGGCAGTGATGTCATTAACTTGGAAGTGACTCTTCTGGTGGAGTCACAGCATGAGCTGCCCCACTTTGTCAGCCACAGTCTGACCACAGCCCCCAGCTGTGGGGCGGTTTTGGCGGAAAAAGCAGCCCCCAGCTATGGGGCAGTTTTGATGGGAAAGGTCTTGAACTGTCATCCACCGCCAGGAATTGCCCTGCAGGCAGGCTCTATGCTCTTCCCCACACTAGAGGGGAACATGAGCCCTATAGTTGTCCAGCTGCTTTGGGGGGGGGCAGGACAAGAAGCAACCCCGTTGGGCTAGAAACTAGAATTTCTTTCTTAAGTATTAAAAGCAGAGATTCTCAAGAAACTATATTTCTGTGCCCACATTTGGCACTCCTGCAGCATGTACGGACCTCCAGTTGTGCAGTACTAGGAAAGAGAAAAGGCAGTGGGAAGGACAATGTGGTTTGTATCCTGGGCAACACCCAGCTCCTTGTCTGGTCTCCCGCTTCCTTTAACTGTTGGCTTTTTCTCTTTCGCTGTAGGGAAGATGTCCCCGAGCAAAGAGTGGATGGCTGGGAGGACAGGAAAAAGGACGATTTTTACCAGCTCCCCATCCCCAGGGAGAATATCTTTTTCCTGAGTACAGTGGAAGAGGTGCTGAAATGCCAGGAGGACGTGCTGAAGGTGGGCCTCTCAAACCTCCCTGCCCTTATTTGCGGGCATGGGAGTCATAGTGAGATTTGCTCCCTCTCTCGTGCATCATCGGAACCAGAGAACCTCCAGCATACTGGATTGGTGCGAGGTTCAGAATGCAGAAAAGGAAGGACTTCTTCACATAGCACATGACTTTATTTATGGGATTCGCTACCCCCAAGATGAGGTGATGGCCATTAGCTTAGCTGGCTTTGGAAAGGGATTAAACCAATTCGTGGGGAACCACAGCGTGACGGCATAAGCCGTGATGGCTAAGTAGAACCTCCAGCTCCAGAGGCAGTCTCCTTCAGACTCTTCTTATCAGAACTTAAAGAGAACATAAGAACAGCCCCACTGGATCAGGCCATAGGCCCATCTAGTCCAGCTTCCTGTATCTCACAGCGGCCCACCAAATGCCCCAAGGAGCACGCCAGATAACAAAGGACCTGCATCCTGGTGCCCTCCCTTACATCTGGCATTCTGACATAACCCATTTCTAAAATCAGGAGGTTGCGCATACACATCATGGCTTGTACCCCGTAATGGAGGAGCCCTGCTGGATCATTCCCAAGACCCTCTAACTCCAGCCTCCTGTTTTTCCTGTCCGTTCTTTGGAAGAGGAGTGGGGCATCATATCCTCAAGAAAACGTTTAGTCCCTGATGTAGAGGAACCTGGAAAGAATCCAGGAGGGAGAATGTGGGCGAGCTGGGATCTCACCTGTGCCTACTCTCTCCTAGCCTGGCCAGGTGGTTGGAATTGACATGGAGTGGCGGCCGTCATTCGGCACAGTGGCTGGCAGGTCCCACGTCTCGGTAGTCCAGTTGGCCGTCCAGGGCCAAGTGTTCCTCTTGGACATGCTGCAGCTCCTGAAGCTGGGAGGGCCGGAGGAAGAGACGGCAGAGGCAGCCCTGGTGGGGTTTTTCCTTGCTCTCTTTGCCAACCCAGCCATCTTGAAACTAGGTAAGTGCCGCTTCCCACTGTTACCGGTGAGGGGCTCCGTTGGGAAGTTACTGTGGCCTGAATCAGACCAAACCCAATATTTTCAGCACAGACTGGCAGTTGAATCCAAAAATGGCATCGGTTTTGCCCAATTGGCTCTCATTTTGGGGACATGGCATAGCCACCTGATATGCCGATTCAAGCAGCTTCCTCATGAGGAAGCTGATGCTGTGGCTTCCTCACGAGGAAGCTGCTTCAGTCAGCATATCGGGCACACCCCAAACCGAGAGCCAGTCCAGCAAAGCGAACGCTATTTTTGGATTCAGCACCCGAAATATACCCAAGGTCTAACTTTTACGACAGCAAAATGTGCGTTGGCCTGTGCAATAATTGCAGGTATTGTTTCCCCAGGATATGGGATGTCAGGAGACCTGCGCAACCTTGTGGCTACCTCTGCAGCTTTCAGAGATGTGGGCAAGCAGCTGTGTGGGTTCGTGGACCTCCTGACCGTTCATCAGCAAGTAAGGGCAAAGAGCCAAGAGAAACTGGACTCCCCCCCCCCCACCCAGTGTTGCGTCTTGAAAAGAGCCTCCTTAGTTGTGGGTGGATATCCCAGAGTTCTCTGCAGTACTTCCTGGAAAGGAAGGAGTCCTGCATGGCAGACACAGTGGCCAATCTTAACCAACTTTCCAGCACTGATGCAATCTCAATGCAGCCACAGGATAAGGGAACATTTGTCTTTCTGAGGCCATCATAACCACACGCAGAGCTGGCGTTGGCTTTGCAAATAGACTTGTAGTTGCTTCTCTTGAGAGCAGACTCCATGCCTGCTACTACCTCACTTCAATTCATCGCTTCCCAAGGCCAGCTCATGAGGTCAGTGGAGGCGATAGTCTCAGGCAGCGAATGGGGGCATACCTCTGCCTGCCCCCTGAATTCAGAAGGGAAATGGCATGCAGTCGTAGTTCCCTGCTAAAATGCTGGAGAAAGACTGCAACCTGCTTTAACTTGTGTCTGTGGTGTTCTTGTCCTCTGCAGTTGCCCGTGTGTCCCGGTGACGGGAAGAAGGGTTGCCGGGCTGTGGATACTTCGCAGCCAGAGAGTGGCAGGCAAGGGGGCAGGTTGCCGGAGAAAGGGCTCAGCCTGTTAGTGCGACACGTCCTTGGCAAACCTCTCGACAAGACAGAGCAACTGTCCAACTGGGAGAAGAGGCCTCTCCGGGAAGAGCAAATCCTTTACGCAGGTCTGGCTCTCGCCATCGCTGTTGCCGTACAACCCGCTTGAATATTAATGTTAATTAAATCTTTTTTTTAATTCAACCAGTGTCATAATCAATTCGGCACTGAAGCCCTAGAAATAAAAACCCACATTATTACATTGTGACACGGTCAAAAATGCAACAACTTCCACCCGCTTTGTGTTCCCTTCAGCATCTGACGCGTACTGCTTGCTGGAGGTTTATGCCAAACTGCAAGAGGATCCGGCAGGCTATGGGTGGAGTCCCAGCACCACAGAGAGCCCACCTCGGAAAGCAAGTGCCACCGTCAAGGCAAAGAAGCTGCCCAGCCAGCAAGCAGTGCTGTCCACCCCTGCGGAGGTTGGTGAGCTCTGGTCCGTGTTTGACATCGGGGCTGTCTCCAGGGTGACAGTGAAGCAGGTTGGCTGCACTGTGGGCCAGAAAGGCCTCTGTTCCCATTTTGTTTTGGTGGTGAGCTCAACGGGGGCCTTGATCATCATCATTAATTTTTTTTTAATTTTAGTTTTGAATGTTTCCACCCTGCCTTTCAACTGTAAAAAGTCATGAGGGCAGCTTATAGCAAAGATTCAGAATCTAAGAGCACCTGCAGACGAACCCACCAACAAAATTGAAGCAGTGTGCTGTACCAACAGTGAGATGTAAACCAGTCAAGCGACTGACGTCAGCGAAGAGGGTGGCAGAATCTTGATGACGAGGGGGCCAGCTATTGGCCCTTTCTTGGGGGACGGGACGGAGGGAATTCCAGAGTTTATATTACATATTTACCTGAGACAATTGTAACCCACCTTTCCTAAGCTCAAGGCGGCTGACAGCAATTCATAACAATCAGTCCATAAAAACACAATACGAATGAAAGTCAATCAATAAAATGAAATTTTATTTTGATTAGGAGATATGTAACGTTTATTAATTTTAGTGATATATAATGATATATGATTTCCTGCACCCTTTTTTTTGTGTATGTAGTGAACATGCCCAATCTCATCTGATCTCGGAAGCTAAGCAGAGTCAGGCCTGGTTAGTACTTGGATGGGAGACCGCCTGGGAATACCGGGTGCTGTAGGCTTATACCATAGTCTTTTGAGACTGAAGGTTGCCAACCATCAGTGGAGTGTGTTATGTTTTTTTTTTCGTGTTTTGTGTTATGTGTGTTTATATTTGTTTTTGGAAATTAATAAAAAATAAATAAAAAATCAGCGCACAAACTCCATTGCAAATTATGTTAAAATTAAAATCACTGAAATTTTTAGGCCCCGGAATACAGCAGCACTAAAAGCAATAATAAAACCAGGGGTAGAGGTGAAAGAAAGGGTTATGGCCTGCTTTGCAGGGATGCTGTGATGATTACTGAGAGGATGTGCATGAAGTTCTTTGGCCCCTTTTAAATCCTGTGAGTTGCTCTTGAGATCTGTATTTCTGCATCTCCTGTCTCTGCTTTCATTAAGGTTGTAGCCTGGCCCTGAGTCCCTCCGGGTGCAGCAGCCTTGGCCAGCCCCTCGAGTATTTGTGATGAGTAACTTTCTCAAACACCTTTGTCTTCTTTTCTCTGCAGAACCCACCACCAGGCATGGAAGAGGTCCCGGGCTCTTCAGATGCCATCACAGTTCGGGATTTCCGTGTGGTTTGCGACAACATGCTGAAAGGCCTTGGCCGGTACTTGCGCTGCCTCGGAGTGGATGTCCGGATGCTGGAGAATGACGAGGAGCACAGGAAAGCAGCTGAGGTGGGTCCTCTGCCTGCCAGAAAAAGGGGGGGGGGAGAGAAAGCGTAAGTTTTGGGACTTTGACTAGACTGGGATGTGGAATGCCAAAAGCTGTTTTTAAAAATACAACCACAGCTTCCTGGTGCTGACCTGGTTTTTTTTAAAGAGGTACTGGTTACTTGCTGTTATGGGCAGTGCACTCCGCACATGTTCAAGAACATGTCTTCCTTTCACATTCCCTGGGGGAAGAAGCCTAAGGAGGGGTGACAGTCCAGATCAGCCATGGTGCTTTCTCTGGAAACAGACCCACTGTAGTCATGGGTTTGAATCCCCTGTTCTGGGCTGAGTGCCTTGGGAAACGAGTGAGGGAAATGCCCAAATCTCAGCAAGGTTGCATCTGTCTGAAGGCAAAAAAACCCCAATTCAGGTTCGCCTGTCTCCACTTAAAAACATTTCAGCAGGTGGTGGCCAAACTTGCTTAACCTCAGAGCCACATACAATAAACATCAGAAAGCCTGCGGGAGAGATGTCTGAGAGCCTCAATATTTAAGAAGCATTCCAATTCTTAAATAAATATATTTATTCATCATGAGCATTAACACTTATATTTTAGTCCAATGGACTCGCAGGAATTATACCCAGGAAATGTTAACGCTTGAAAACTTCTTTAAATTTACCTTTTATGTTAATGGTGATGCAAAAAGGGGCTCAGCCAACATATTTACCCCTGCTAATTGGGTAAGAGGCACTTTTTCAAGTGGGTGTCCTCTTTTTAGCAGGGGGAGAGTAACTGGCCCTCCTCACCCCAGCAGTGTCTTCTCTAGTGGCTGTCTGCTGGTGTTCTTTTGCATCTTTTTAGATTGTGAGCCCTTTTGGGGCAGGGAGCCATTAGTTGTTTGTTTTGATTTTCTCTGTAAACCGCTTTGTGAACTTTTCGTTGAAAAGCGGTATATAAATACTGTTAATAATAAATACTGTTAATAATATTTCTGGAAGCCACATATTATGCATCGAAGAGCCACCTGTGGCTCCCGAGACTCGGTTTGGCCACCCATGCATTTCAGGTTGCTGGAAAATATTATACTGAGTTGACCTGATCCCCCTGATATGTGACTAAAAGGATCTGGCAGGGCTAGGAAAATCTTTGCCTGGGACCTTGGAGATCCCCTGTTAATCAAAACAGGGGGGGCTGATCTGAGTGGCAGGAAGCACTGAAGGCTCATGCCCTGGGCATCCATGGCTCAGATTTTTCCATCCTCCCTTTAGGAATTCCAGCCGGCTCCCCGTCCCTCCTCCTGCCCCACCCCCTGATCTCATCGGCTTCTTTTAATCTTGCTTTGGAGAGAAGGATGTTTTCGGGCTCGGGTCTCCGTGGAGACAGGACAAACATTCTTTGGCTACCCAATGCCAGTAGATTGTTACTACATGGCTGTTGGCTTTGATCCCTGCTTGGATAATCAAAGATAAAAAACGTTGCCCCCAATGCTCTCCAGCCCCCTCCCCAATCTCCTTTATCTCAGAAACTGTTAGATGTCGACCCTTGCCGCATCAGAGAGAAAACAGTTGGAAAAGGCAGCACTGTTGGTCTCAGGTGGGATGACTGGCTCGGCTCAGGACCAGAGTTTTGCTGTGGAGCTTAAGGCTTCCGGTCAGATCCCTGTGAATCCCTGTATTAGCTTGCAGAATGTAAATGGCAGTGTTTCTAGTCCTCATGGTTGCAAAAGTATTTATCACATTTCTACCTTGCCTTCCTTCCATCATGGAACTAAGGCAGCTTGGTTAAGGTTCTCTGAGCCAGACCTAGGCCCTCATAGCTTCAGTTAAATGGTACCCTCGGACTGTCCAGGGTTCCTAGTCCTCGTGGATGTTGTAAAAATGGTGCTGTCACGAGTTTTGAAAGCATGTTACTTAAATCTCACCCTGGTTTGATCAAAGTATTGTTTCTTTTCAGATTGCCAGGCAAGAAAGGCGAGTAATTTTGACCTCTGGGCTTCCGTACCAGACGGTGAGTGTATGCTGCATTTCTCATGCAAGCACTGATGTCTTGCGGGTTTGTCCTCACTAGCTGTGGAGTTAAGCAGCAGCACCCATTAGTCAGAGAATGGACTGTGCCACTTAACCTGCAGTTGAAGCCGCACAGTTTGGGCACTCCCTGGGGGCAAAAGTCCCTTGCCATTAAAAAAAATATATAGCAAGTCAAGGAGGGAGGTTGAAGCTCAGCTTTTTCCTTCATGTGCTAGTTTTCTACTTGCAAGAAATTTTGCCCATAGCAGAAAGGGGAGATCTCTGCTTTAGTCTCAACTGGTACAGTCTGCGCTCTTCCACCTCATCCTGCTGCAGGTGTAGTTCCTGCCCACACTTCTTTCCTTACAGGCAACTGATATGCAGACTGCCTTTGAACTTGCAGTTTCCTAACAGCCAGTGATAAACCCCACCTGTTAATTTCTCAAATCCTCTTTTTAATTATGCGTATACGTTGTAAGATTTTAATTATGCACATACGTTACCAGCTGCCACACTCCGCTTGATCTGGGTTGGTGTCTCCTGTCGTGCCCTCAGTTTTAGGTGACGTAGACAATGCCATCTCCAGCTCAGGTTTTCGGTGCATTAGGGGCCTTATCTGATTCTCCATCTCCTGTTACCTGTTGAGTTTGCATTCACTCTAGCCTGAATCTTCTTTTTAAAAAAAAATAAATCCTTTTCATAGCTGCAGTCCCAGGTAGGAGAAGGAAGGTGTTTCCAGGTGAAATGCTCAGAAAAGGCCAAGGAGCAGGCCTTCCAAGTTCTGAAGCACTTCAACGTCCGGGTGACTTTGGCTGACGTCTTCAGTCGCTGCCAGGTAGGACCCCTTGCCGCTTTCTGTTGTCTGTCAGCATCACGCCTGAGTTTTACTGTGTTCCTACATGTCCAAAGGCCTGTCTTCCTCCTCCACAGCCCTGCCTGCCAGGTAAGATCAGCAGCTTTTCTCCAGATGGTGACCAGAGACAGGTCGGCCCCACCACAGAGAAGGCCCTAACGGAACTCGCTCTCGAGGGGTATTTTTCTTTTCCTCTGCGGTCATTCAGGCACCAGGCAAAATCCACACGCTTTCATTCCTTTCAATGGAATTTTGATCGTATTTGGCCCCTGTTAATCTGATCAATCTTTCGCAGAGGCACATCTAGGGTGTGGCTAGTGAGGGCATCTACTGTGTGACCCCCCCCTCCCAGTGCCCAGCTTGGTCAGGTATGCATTGAACAAGGCCAAGGGGGAAGGGCACATTTCCCCACCCCCAAGAGATGGTCACGCTGGGGTATCTCAGAGGCTGGGAAGCGAAGCGTGGGCACCCCACGACTCGTGTGTTCTCCCCAAGCACCCTCCCCAGCACCAGCTCAGTGTTGCCAATGGACGGGGTCAGGAGTCTGCTGGCAAGGAGGGGCTCCTGACAGGTAGCCAGGCTTAGCAGCAGGAAGACCACAGAGCCCGGAGCAGCTTGGAGCCGAGTCAGTGCTATACTCCACTGATCTTTTGTACTGGGTTTCTAAGGTCTCCGGCAAACTGCCTTTTATCATGGCTTTATCATGTTTTGGGGTGCCAGTGTGGGTTTTCGGTAGTGTGTATTTATCTTTTTGTGTAGCTCTCATGGCTGTTGCAGAGGCAGGATATAACTTCCCCGCGTTAGCAGCTCTGTGTCTCTGTCGCCTCCTCTGAGCTTCTTATCATCCCAGCTCACCCTTCTGCCTTGTTGGATGCAGTAGGGAGCGTGCATTTTCCTTGTTTGATGGGCTCTGTTGAGGGGGGAGAGGGAAGACCCTGCGGACCCTCTGGGGGTTGCGTCATTGCAGATTCAGCACGGATGTCTTGTTTGGTTTCTACTTAGAGCCGAGATGAAACTTCTAATACTTTTAAAAAAGAAATGTAATGGCTCCTCCATGGTCAGGCCCAAACTTTGAGCATACAAGCTGCCTCATCTTGAGCCGGTCCCCTCGTATGTCTAGCTTAGTATTGTCAGTCCAGGGTTCGAGAAGGGACTTTGCCCAGTCAACCCTGGAGGCGCTGTCTGGGACCTTACTCCTGCAGGGCTGCTGCTCTGTGAGGTGAGGCTCAGGTCTCAGACTTCCTGGGTGCACAGCCCCAGTCTCTCAGCTGCTCCGCTGCATCAGCTTGTGGCTGTGAACTTCTGTCATGTGCAGCCTCCTGACATCATCTCTCTCTCTCTCTCTCTCTCTTGCGGAGAGAGGAGAGCGATGAGAGCTTCTGACAAGAAGGCAGACCAGCCCCCTTGCTGGGGGCGATTTTGTTTGCAGCTTTCAAGTGAGCCTGGGAAACTCTGGCAGTATTGGTCGATAACTACGAATATAGATCCCGCGAGCTGACACTGGGGGTTAGAAAGTGTGCCAGAGCCACAGAGATCTGGTCGAGATTAGGAGGGGGGGTGCAGCTCAGTGCAGTTCCTTTTATGTGGGCTGAGCTGACGGGTCCAGAGGCTGCTGGGAACTCCCAGCCATCTTGGTTCTCACTGGCTTGTGGGCTGCAGCGACAGCGTCTCTCTGCCTGGTCGTCAGGGCCGGGGATGCCTGGGTCTTGGGCTTGCTCTGGGGATGTGGTCCCCTTTCCTTGGGCCTGTGAAATCCTGATGTTCTTCTGGAGGGGTCACAGCAGAGCTCCTCCTCCGCCAATCAGGGTGGGACACGGAGGGTCTTGTGCAAGGAGCTGGAAATGATGCCAGTTCTCCAAGGAGAACTTTGTTTGAATATTGAGGAGGAGCCTGCAGAGCGAGGTGTTTGATGAGAAATGGGGATGAAATCGGAGGGGGGGGGCAAAGTTCACCAACTTGTGTTCCTGCTATTACCAGTGGCTGCCCTTTTCATTAGCTTGTTTCCTGACAAGTGAAAAAAGCAGCTCTTCGCACTTTGATGCGCTGCTTTCTGGCCCTTTTGTAGGGATGGGACAACCCCAGCTCCCGTCCACTCTGCCTTTTATGAAATGTTCTGATGAAATATGAAATCATCAGGAGAGTCTGCCTCCTCCAGCATCCTGTCTTCAACAGCGGCCAGCCGACCAGTACACCTATGAGCAGGGTGCAGAGGTGATAGCACACCCCTGCTCATCACCAGCACGTGGTATTTAGTCACTGACTTCATCTGAAGATGGAGGTTCCACGTTGTTGTTAAGGCAGTGTCCGTCAGTGGAAACTCATCCTCCCGGAACTTGTGGCCTCCTTCTTGGTGTGTTTGTGAAAGCCTCAGGGTTGGTGGAGAGTTGTGGTGGGAAGGGGAAGGGAGTCAGGACGGCACCACACCTGTCAGTGCCTCTCCAGAATGCAGCCGTGACCTTTTCCCAGGCCGCTGTTGGGTACAGATGCAGGCAGAGACCTTAACAGGTCTCTGTTGTTTCAGAGCTTTCGGCATTCCAAGCATTTTCCTTCGGGTTATAAGCCAAGAACCCCTGAAGGAAGGAAGGAAGGAAGGGGAGAAGGGGAAAAAAGATGTGACTGGCTCTGGCCGGAATCTCGCCAACAGCGGCTTCACCACTCAGTGTTGCCTGGTTCCCACAGGCTGTGTATTTTCCTGCCAAGATCTCAGTATCTTCAGAAATCCATCAGAGCATGAAGGTCATGACAAGGAAAGAATGACGGGCCGAGACTCTCTTGCTTCTCCCCCCCCCTCCACTTTTGCCAAGGAGCTGTAGATTGTCACCTCTCCAGCCCTTTGGCTGCGTGGGGTGGGGGTTTCCCCTAGGGTTGCCATGAGATTTATATCTCACCCGGAACTGTGCGAGGCAGAGCGATTTGGTGGGGTTTTCTGGAGTGAAGGACCACCAAACCCTGCCGATTTTGCTTTCTCTTTCACAGGTGGACCTGCAGTTCAGTGTGCACGTGTCTCTCTCTCCAGGAGTGAGCAAAAAAAAGCAGTCTCGTTTCCCTTGACATCTTGTGGCAGGAAGGGCCATTGCTCAGTGGGAAACTGCCTGCTGGCACGCAGAAGGTTCCGTCCCCAGGACCTCTAGTGCAGTTCTTGCATCTGGCCTAGATGCCTTTTAAAAGGAGGCTGGATGGAGGAAAAGTTCATTGCTGGTTGCAGGCAATGATGAGTGTACACAACCTCCTGGTTTTCGAAGTAGGCTGTCTCTGACTGCCAGATGCAAGGGAGGGCACCAGGATGCAGGTCTTTGGTTGTCGTGTGTGCTCCCCGAGGCATCTGGTGAGCTGCTATGAGATACAGGAAGCTGGACTGGATGGGCCTTTGGCCTGATCCAGCAGGTATCCTCTTATGTTCCTAATAAGAGGGCTTTTGGCAGAGTCAGAGATGGGAATTGGAGAAATTGGGTAGCTGGCCGGAAGAATGCCCAGGAGGTGGGGGCACAAAGGGACGCGACTCTGAATGAGGGACCCAGCGAGGAGGAAGGGTGGTTGAAGAAAGGGGAAACAGGGGCAGATGAGGAATGCAGGAAACAGCGGGTCAGGGGAAAGTCCCTTCCAGAGGGCCCAGGGACAAGATGCAGCGTTCCTTCAGTGGGGCTAAATTGCACGTATCCATTTAGAAGACCCAGCCAGGCCATGCTGCCTGCCTTTCTAGGGCAGGATTTGGCCTCTGGGAAAGGGAAAAAAGTGTGCGTTGACTGGCAGTGTTTCTCAGTGTTCTGAGCACAGGAAGGTCACCGGGAAAGCGCCGCGAGGGGAATGTGAGCTCTCTGTGGAAGGCCAATGACACAGCTCTCTTCCTCCCCAAAAGAAGCCCCGTCCCCAGTGTCGTGAGAAAGCCTGCAGTCGGTGGCCACTCTACGGCCCTGTTGGTCTCCAGTCCCTTGTGTCTCTCCGGGGTCAGAGTTCAGCGCTGCAGATATTGGAATTCCCATGCCTCCTTCCCCTCTCTCTCATGAGAGGTCTGCGCCGCTTTCTTCGGGCACTGTTGCCAGAATGCTGGCTTTCTGTTCCCACGTCAAGCTGTCGAGCAGCAGTCTGATTTGCTTACCTACCG